>NC_139577.1:26789430-26936930 GCF_946808225.1 Silurus aristotelis | reverse complement strand
AACTTGATGAAGCATTAGATAAAACAAAACTTTAGAACCTCTGGAAAAAGTGGAAGAACCTGGAAATTTTGCAAATGAAAACAAATGATGGAAAATAATCATGGGTCCTACAAACAACACAGAAGGAGCAAAATATAACACATTCAGGAACAAGAATGCAGGACACATGCCAGGTATACTGCATTTTCATTCAAATATCAAATAGTTATGCAATAAATAAAAATATATTATATAAAAATGCACTCACTGCATTCATTTATGTATTGATTTTGGCTCATTTATATGCCAATACATGTCTAGGTCAATGTAATATCATACAATGATAGTAAATAAAAGTAATGAGTGTAAAGTAAAAAATTACTCATTGTTTTTTCCTTTGACATTTTAATATTTATTTAAAGTTATTTGTGGCATTTTGTACATTAACCAGTTTTGTAAAGACTATTACATAATTATCTTTTTTTATTAAAAAAGAAATTCACAAATCTTTACCTGTGACATGATGTATAGGTTCCGCCAGACTTCTGAAAGCTTGTTGTGCTATAGAAAGCTTGGAAATTTATACATATGAAGCACATTTGCTTTTCAAAAACCATGACCATACCTGACCATTGTTTTTGTTGTGAACAGGAATATTGTATGTTCCACATACCAAGCACACCACTGATTCAAACCTGGGGGAAAATACAGCACATTTTGATTATTTATTTTTGTTTTATGTAGATGGTGGTGTAGTCATGCTACTGTGTTTGTCCAAAAGGAGGCTGCCTAATTTTTTCTATAAAACAATACGTACAAGACCTTCCATATAGTACCTTCAATAAATGCTGTGTATATTTATATATATTTTAAACAATAAACTCAATGTGCTAATAGTAACATCTGATGAAATTTCAGACATCCAGGTTAGGCTGTAGAATAAATACAGCTAAGTAGATTTATATTAGAAGCATATAAATTGAAAAGCAATATTTCTGCCCAATTTAAGCCCAAAATACTATTTACATATGTAAAGAAATAAGATTTGGTCTCAGACAGATGACATTTACTGTACAAAAACCACAGTGGAGTGTGACTACCTTGCATTTGTGTGGCTTGGAGAAATTGTAACACATGTAAAATAAATCAAAGTAATACACCCTCTGATCCCTTCTACCCAGAACATCTCATATCACTTCTCCTTTTTTTTGGCAAAATGCGGGAAGTTTTTTTTCTTCTGTCATCACAGAGCTCATCTAATGATTTGCTATCAGAGAGTGTGGCAAAGCCCTGGTTTGTTCCATCTAAACTGCTGTAATGTTACTTCTAGTGCTATCAATGTGCCACTATACTGTGCCCTTAACCCTCAACTGCTCAGTTGTATAAATGAGATAAGTATAAGCTCTTGCTCTGGATAAGGGCATCTGCCAAATGCTATAAATGTAAATATTGTTAAATGTAACATTATTATACTGTATTAATGTTACACATCAGCAACAATCACTCCTGCTGCCACTGGTTTCAGTCTATTTTATATGATTGCAACATTTGCACATATTTTGATAAATAGGACTCTAATCCGATCTGACATTCATTTCTATAGATCTTCTTCACAAGTTTTAGGAACTGCACAAAATTAACTGGAATGATGACTAAACAATTCAGCGAAAACACACGAGCTGATGCAAAAAAAATATTCCGCAATCCGAGGGTTTTTACTGCAGATGTCTTCTCAACTTCCTCATTTAGATCAGGGCCAATTAGTGACGTCAGTATTCTTTAAAATGTGTTCAAACCCTTAACATGGATCACAGTCAGTGAGGCAGTAAATTTTTCCAGATGGTAAATCCACTGCATGGAACAAATATTTGTTGTAGAGTAATGCCAGAGTATTGGTTTAGTTTGGTTTGGTTTGGTTTGGTAGGAGTAAATGGCAATTTTAAACACTTCCAATACTATTCATACAGTATGTCATTAGTGATGTCCAAAAATGCTCTTGGAATTATTAATGACCTTTTGTGTTCATTTGTTACCAATGATTTATGATTCATTGACAAATATTTTAATTTATCAAAATAGTCCAAACAATTCCTTGCTATCAAACAGTACATGGCACTAAAGGTCACATGTTTAGTTAAGTGGGGTCCCTGAATTTGTTAGGTGTTGAAGAGCTCTCAAAACAGGCCCAGTCCATTTATCTGATAGCAATGTTTGGTTATTAGACTCTGCCTAGAGATGCCCAGGTAGGTAGAGCAGGGGCTGGTATAGGAATGCAATTGTAAGAGATGATTCCAAGGGTGCAAGCGCTTTGAGACATCCATAGCAAAGAAAGGAGATTTTGACAGAACAGTTATAGACTGAACATGCTACAAAACTGTAAGTATGAGAAGGGGAAAAAACACACAAACAAACAAAAGAACATTTGGATATTCAAGATACTTTTGGAAGAGGCTTCACTTGTCTAATGCGACAAAAGTGTACTGTAATGATTTGCCACAGTTACAAAGTAAAATATTGGCCATAAACCCAAGATTGCTCATCAGCCTATTTATCTGAAATTACCTATGCCTATTACCCTATGTTTCTATAGTAAAGATCTAAGTTTTCATAGGTAAGATTATATATTGATCCCAAATCAAGAATCAAAAATAGAATGAAATTAAATATTTTTGGCATTTTACATATACAAAATTGCAGTAACATCAACAAGCATAAAAAACTTGTACTACATAATAACACAACATAATACATAATAATGAACTCATCATAAACTGAGAAAGCAATTACAAAGTAACAGAAGATATAAAAGACAATGAAGGCACCAATATTTTCAATATATGATAACTGCAGTAGGCAATAAAACAATAAAAAGGAACTTATGTAATAAATAAATAAATAAATAAATAAAAAATATGTGTAGAATATTTGTCAGTTGTAGGTTATCCAATCTAGGTTTGTGACATAATTCTAAATCTATCTGATTAATAATAATAATAATAATAATAATAATAATAATAATAATAATAATAATAATAATAATAATAATAATAATAATAATAATTAGTAGCTGTAGTAGTAATGAGTCTAAGCAAACTTTCTAAATGGGCACATACACACACACACACTTCCAAATATAATCTGGCATTTGGCAGATGTCTTTATCCAGAGTGTATTAATTGCTCAAAGGTCACGCTTTTGATGAATTAGGGTCAGTATGTGAATTAAATGACCACACACCCTTAGGCACTACTTATGGTGTCTCATTGAAGAGCCCAAACTCCTAAACCTAGAACTTAACAGCGACAAATAATTAAAAGAGCAAACAATACAAATGGCAAAATTGCATCTCGTAATTTCCATGGTTTAGGTCTTTTTTGTCAGATATCCCTCCTTATACATTTTCAGCAGTGGTGTAATAATTAAACTAAACAAGCTCAAGGACATAAGGAAAGGAGTCAAATTACAATAAAGTATTACCCAGAATATTTTTACCACAGTAAAAATGCTGAGAAATCCCTGAGGAACATAGGTCAGCAGGACTAGAAGCAAAAGTGTAAAGATCGTGTTAAAAGCGTCCTTTTTCTGGCGGTTTCTCACGTCTCTTCCTGGCTGTGTTGTGATTTGTGTATCTCCTGGTGCTGGGTGCTTCAAAGCACACAGCACAGACACACAGCAGAATGAAATCACAGCCACTGCCATGATTAATATAAAGTTAAAAATGGGATCGATGGCAACCAGGTAAAGGACCCCATGAAGATCGTATCCAAAAGCCAGTATCCAAGCTGCTGAAACTGCAGCAATTCTGTACTTCACACCTTTATATTTCAAGAATGCTACAGGATGAAGCACTGCAAAATATTGTTCAATACAAATGCAAGTTTGTATTAGTGGCCTTCCAATCTAGGACAGATTATAAACAAAGGCAGTCACAAGAAACAAATTGGTGTTCATGAATATAAACTCATTCAGCATTTCCACAAAACATAATATGCAGAAAAGAAGCTCCATTACAGTGTGATTCAGAAGCAAAACTGGAGTTTGCTTGATTTTGCCATTGAAACTAAGATATAACCAGAGACACCACAAATGTCCTGGTGTTTCCACAATGATACAAACCGACATGATAACATAGCAGAAAATCAGTCCATAATCGATTTCAGTTAAACATGCATTCCATTTGAATGGAGTCACTAAGGAGGAATTTATTTGTTCAAATGTGTTGACCATCTTGTGTCATTTTTGTCCCGCAGATAAAAAAAGGACAGAATTAATACATACTAGAAGGGCGCTGAAAATTAAGGAAATGTAAAAACAACCGAAACATAAACTTAGGATTCTACAAAATAAAAGCTCAATTGGTATTTGGAAACCCACAATGTGTTGGAACAAGGAAAACTCATGTTGTGGATGCCAAATGCTGACCATGATCTGCAACGATCACGGTAGCTTCAGTTTTTTTTTCTTGGGTGCCAAAAATCTTCTGCTTTCCTAACACAACTGAGTTGCTTTTTTTGTTTAAGACAAATGGAAAGTGCGATATTTTAAGTTATTTTCCTTCGTTCATGTTCCTGTTGGCAAAATTGCAGCTCAATTGATTTTCTTTTCTTACACCAATCTTTGTAAACTCTAGATACCTTTGTGTGTGAAAGCCCAGATCAGCCATATGAGAAAAACTTAGACTGCTGTTTGGCACCAACATAGACAAATGCCTTAGTCAAAGAAATGAAATTTCAGCCAATGCTTGTGTCTGGTGTTAACATCTTAAACTATATTTGCAGTATCTCTGCATTGTATGCCTGCTAAATATTTTCTGGTGTTCGTAATAAAAAGAAGAGTAAGTGTATATATTGCTGTTTGCATCTTTTATGTTACAATAAATTCTCATTCTACAGCAATTTGCTTGTAGTCTGTTTTAATGTATTAAAGTATAACAGGTGATATGGTTAATTCATTTATAGCTGCATTTATCTAGTTAATTCCAGATATGACCACGTCATTACATTACACACATTACTCCTCTACCTAAATCTTTTTCACCCTCTTCTGAAGTTAATAAGACAAAGAGCATGCCTTGCATTTCTTCAGGAAGACTTCTCCATTCCAGTCATCTTAAAGTTACAGTTTACAAAACACTGACACTGGAGACTCCTTTGCCAAACAAATGTCTCCTCAAAAACCTTCACCAGATTAGTGTTGCACTTGCATACAGTATGTTTTAAATATGTTTCTATATATACAATCTACCATACAAATCCCTGAGTAAATTGTCACTACAGTATAGCAATAATTTCCAAGTACCTTAGACCTTGAATTAGTGTTTTAGTAAGCACTACTGTAAAACCTGCTGTTATCAAAAAATTAATTCACACCTTTTTACCAGTCATAGTCAAGAAATCAGAAATGCTTGGGTATTATAAACATATCTAAAATAAAAAGCTGTTTTACCTGATGTGCTGCAGAGATCTGAGTGTTTTTGTAAACTATCAATAATATCCAAGCAATGAACATGAAACACATTTGCTTATCAAATAATGTTTTTTTTTTTTTTTTTTTTTTTGTGAACAGGTGCAATTTATTCTAAAACTAAATACACTAAAGGCTTAAAAGGCAAATTATTATTTGGTGCTGGCAGACCACTATACAGGCCTAATCCAATAGAAAACAATATGTTCTGAACTTGTCACAAACCCATTAACTTTTCCTATATCTTATATATATATGGCTCTCACGCACCACAAAGCTAAAAACCAGGCCAGGCAGAAGGCAACAAAAAGTATGGCTATTGTGGATAACACAGAAGGAGACAGCAAGGTAAACATGACTGGGATCAGAGACATTCCTGATCACCTAATCATCATCATCATCATCATCTTCTCTCTGCTTGTGTTCAGTAAGGTGGTTGTTCAGCTTTGATACATTTTTTAGAAAACAAAATTTGGGATTTTTTAAATATATTAATATTGTGTGAGGTCTTTTTACTTAAGTACTGTTTATGTCAGAGCCCAAACTTATTTACTTTAACTTGAGATTTAAATTCTTTTTTTAATTAATACCTACATTTTTACCAGAGCCTTTTAAAACAAGTATCTGTACTTCTACTTGAGTAAAGGATGTGTGTACTTTGCAGAGGTGGGAAGTAACGGAGTACAAATACTTCGTTACTGTACTTAAGTAGATTTTTTTGGTATCAGTACTTTACTCCACTATTTATTTTTCAGACAACTTTTTACTTTTACTCATTATAAAACCGGCTCGTTACTTTAGTTTTAATCCATTGATTTGGTAAAATATATATTTTTTATTTTCACTGCGTGCCGATTTCAGCCGCTGGTGTATAAAGTCCTGTCTCTCACTCTTTACGAAGATAAGAATCAGCAGGTAGAAGGCAGTAAGAAGTTTGGGGTTAACGTGGATGAGACAGAGGGAGTCAGTGATGTAAACATGACAGAGAACAGACACATTCATGATCATCATCAACTATTCTCTCCTTGTGTTATATATGTGGATCTTCAGGCTGGATACATTCATTAGGTAACAACATTTTTTATTCGTTTTGTATTAATATATATATATATATATATATATATATATATATATATATATATATATATATATATATATATATATATATATATATATATTTTTTTTTTTTTTTATTAATATATATATATATATATATATATATATTTATATATATATATATATATATATATATATATATATATATATATATGTTATTAACACGCTATCAATTCAGCGTGCATTTCTGTTTTTACCATTTTTATAAAAAGTATAAATACATAAATAAATAAATAAATATAAAAGAGGCGAAATTAAAACCTCCAGCAAAACATACACTTATTTACGACGTCCCTTCTTTACTTAGATATACAATTAATAAATAAACTTCACTGAAAAATAATTTTAATCAGTAAACTTTTGTTTTATTTTTGCACAAAGTCTCAAATCAAACACCAAATCCGACATGTTTTACACAATTTGCCCTCTGGGTGGCGTTTTGTGGGTTTTTCCCTCATAATGGCGACACGAACATAAATGACTGTCTTTATCGTACAGATAAAAACAATACATCATTCAAATCTGTAAAAGGTCTATGATTATATATAAATATAAAAGCTTCTTGACTTGAAGAGGTGCATTTTCTCCTGTATCACCTCATTAGCTGTCCGTGTGGAAACATAGCAAAGGCTCTTGATGTCCACACGTCTCTGCACTGTTATAGCCTTTATATTTAATCACTGTACATATACTTACATATATATCACATGCTGTAAATATGATTCATATTAATCTGATCATTTATCTGTCTGTCTGTCTGTCTGTCTGTCTGTCTGTCTGTCTGTCTGTCTGTCAAATATTAATATGATGTGAGTTCCAGTTAACAGCTAAAACGGGTAGAAGTAATAACTACTTTTTACTTAAGTACATGTCCGAGCCAAAACTTCTTTACTCTTACTTAAGTAAAAAGGTATAATCAGTACTTCAACTTTTACCCGAGTATTTTAAAACATGAGTATCTGTACTTCTACTTAAGTAATGGATGTGTGTACTTTTGTCACCTCTGGTACTTTGCCATCTCTGCTCAGAAGTGGAGCAAAATTATTTCAACTTGGAAATGCATTATAGAACAGAACGCATGTGCCCCACTGGGGCAGGAAGTATGCAGGCAACTCCTCACCTGGATTTTATCAACATGTACTCTATAAAGGACTTATTATTTGATTGTGTATCAAGCAAATCTTATTATTTTTTCAATTCATTCATTTATTTTCTTGAAATATAGTTCTGTTTTATGACGATCAAGGTTGAGAAAATTCAGGTAAAATATATTTTTTTAAATTATCCACTAAATCAAGGTTAAAAATTTTTCTCTATAATACCCAGTTTACATGTGGTATTAACATCTGTCTTGAGCGATCTGATCAGCTGAAATGCATAGTCATTTACATCTGCCATTTTGAATGTGTCTGCAGTGACCACTTGTGATCAGATTTCATGCATAATTTGGAAGGGTGTCATGCACATGCATCAGATCAGTCTTCCACTGCATTTGCCTTCATGCAGAAATGACTCATAAATCTGCTGTTATCTGTAATCTGTAAATTGTAATCTGGTAAACAAAATTTAAACAGATGGGACAAAACAAGGTCAGATAAACAACCAATTTCATTTCTGCTGTTAATTTATCTCATTAAAGTGGTGGAGAGCTGTACAATACATTTCAATTTCCAATTCTCCAAAGGATTGCATACATGCTGTTTGGGACACATCAGGACACTTTTCAGTTCGCACAACAAATGTAATGTTTCGGTAGGCATAAAAAGAAACATAACATTTGTAGTGTGAACAAAAAAGTGTAGTAATCCCAATTGTATGTAAACAGAGACACACCGGACCTACAAATGAAACACGGAATAGTATTAAAAATATTTTTTTAAAATTGAGCAAAAATTCCTAAAAGCTTAAAAAAATCATAAATTTCCATTTCAGATAAACACAGTATAGTGTGAGTGAACAAAATGTGTTATTCTGATTTTATTTGAGCACATTTTGGTGTTTTGTTTTACAGATAGATTCATTTTAATAATTACATCATTCTGGTGACTACCCACAATTCTGGAACATACAGATATTCATGTATTAAACATTTAGTAAGGGTTCTAACTGGTGATCTAACACCACTGTACAACCATGGATTAGTTTACATGACACAGAAGCTTACACTCCAAGTAGCAATTCCGCATATTATATCTGTTGAATTTCTGTTTGAATTATTTCAACTGTTAAATATACAATTCTACTGTTAAGGATGTGAGAAAGTGAACACTATTACATTCAAACTATTACATTTATGTTTTTGCAAAATAACTTACAAACAGCAACAACAGAAACATATTGGTACCTCTCAAATTTTCACATTTCTATATTTAAATGAGCATATATAACATATGTTAATATTTTCCAACAAGTCTGGAGAAAGTTAATGTGATTATTAACACTTATTTGTTATTTAAATTTCCTTTTAATGCTTTAGACAGTTCTGATGACTTTCCTTGTACAGTTTAAGCAGAGGTGTAATAATTACCCCCAAAACATTTAAAGAGGTCATTAAAGGACCAACAGTACAGTTAAACAATAACTTATCTATTCCAATACTATTAAGAATTACAAGTAATATCTGAGGGAAGTAGGTGAATAGGATTAGAAGCAATGCTGAAAATATTGTATTAAAGGCATTTCTCTTCTGCTGGTTTCCTCCATTTTTTTGTATCTGCTTTGTGTTTTGTGTATCTCCTGGCCCCGGCTGTTTCAGAGCACACAACACAGACACACAGCAGAATGAAATCACAACCAATGATACGATGAATACAGAAGTATAAAATGTGTCTGGGAAAACCAGTGTGTAAATCTCATATACACCGTATGCAATGGCCATCATCCATGCTGGTAAAGTTGCTGCTATTCTATACTTTATTCCCTTATATTTCAGAAATGTTACAGGATGAAGCACAGCCATGTATTGTTCAATACAAATTAAAATTTGTAACAGTGGCCTTCCAGTGTAGGACAGACCAAAAAAGAAAGACATTACACTCTGTATTATGCCATTGGAGAAAATGCAGACATGCAGTAATTCTAACAAACATTCCAGACAGTAGATGAGCTCCATAATAGTGTGATTCAGAAGAAACACTTGAGCATCTTTGATTTTGCGTTCACTACCAAAATAGAACCAGACGCACCACAAATGAGCCGGAGTGCCAATTAAAAAGCAAAGTGCTACAGTCAAGTAGAAGAAAATACTTCCAAAATAATTTGCCTTTACACAGTCATCGAAAGACCATGAAGATGTGTTGTCCATTTTCTAACTTTGTACTGCAAAGAGAAAACAAGAAAATGTGTGAAAACCTAAAGAAGTCTTATAGAAGGTGGGGTTCTTCATATATAAAAAACAAATATTAAAAAAACATCCTGAATGGAATATAAAAAAAAATATTTTTTGCAGAAACAAACAAAAAAAATAATAAATAAATGTTGAAAATTAAACAATATTTAAAAAACAGTATTTCTGTCACTATAAACCAAGCAAAAAAAATATTTTGAATTTTTTTTACCTGTTGAACAATGCAAGATGTTCTGCAAGATTAAAAAACAACTAAATCAGATAATATACCAAATAACAGAGCAATTTTGAGGTTTAATTAAAACAATTTTAAAAACATGAACTTTATGCATCATATAATGTTGAAAAACTGTGATCCAATTTTCCATGAATAAAGTTTCAAGCTGCTTCACATTCATAAGCATATGCTGTTAACATTATGACTGCCAAGACTGCCAAATAACATACATTATTTGTCATGCTCACAAAAAACATTCAGTCAGCTGTCATGCCCTGTGTATGGAGTGGCTGAGTGGTCATTTTGAAAGACAACCCGTACAACCCGGACTCAACACACACTCATACTCACTTCGCACAAACATGACATCAGTACCACCCACATCACCTCATTACCATAAAATTTTTAAATGTTTATTTGCACATTCTTTCTGAACTTTACTTAAGTACTGTTTATGTCAGAGCCCAAATGTCTTTACTTTAACTTGAGATAAAAAAAAATTTGCAATTAGTACTTAAATTTTTACCAGGGCCTTTTAAAACGTGTATCTGTACTTCTACTTAAGTAATGGGTGTGTGTACTTTTGCCACCTCTGGTACTTTGCCATCTCTGCTCAGAAGTGGAACAAAATTATTTCAACTTGGAAATGCATTATAGAACAGAACGCATGTGCCCCACTGGGGCAGGAAATATGCAGCACGACGTAAAACTCCTTTAGACTTATTTTTAAAAAGTGTATCAAGCAAATCATTTTATTTTTCAATTAATTAATTTATTTTCTTGAAATATAGTTCTGATTTATGATGATCAAGGTTATGAATATCAATGTTAAAAAAATGAAAAATTATCCACTAAATCAAGGTTATAAAATGTTCTCTATAATACCCAGTTTACATGTGGTATTAACATCTGTCTTGAGCGATCTGATCAGCTGAAATGCATAGTCATTTACATCTGCCATTTTGAATGTGTCTGCAGTGACCACTTGTGATCAGATTTCATGCATAATTTGGAAGGGTGTCATGCACATGCATCAGATCAGTCTTCCACTGCATTTGCCTTCATGCAGAAATGACTCATAAATCTGCTGTTATCTGTAATCTGTAAATTGTAATCTGGTAAACAAAATTTAAACAGATGGGACAAAACAAGGTCAGATAAACAACCAATTTCATTTCTGCTGTTAATTTATCTCATTAAAGTGGTGGAGAGCTGTACAATACATTTCAATTTCCAATTCTCCAAAGGATTGCATACATGCTGTTTGGGACACATCAGGACACTTTTGAGTTCGCACAACAAATTTTATGTTTCGGTAGGCATATAAAGAAACATAACATTTGTAGAGTGAACAGAAAAGTGTCGTAATCCCAATTGTATGTAAACAGAGACACACCGGACCTACAAATAAAACACGGAATAGTATTAAAAATATACAAAAAATGGATAACACACATGATAGTTTTCTTCTTATAACATCTAAAGGGAGTTTTTCCTTGCCACAGTCGCCATGGCTGCTCATCAGGGATAAATACACATCGTTTACCTTAACTGTTAAATTCTGTAAAGTTGCTTTAAGACAATGCTCGCTGTGAAAAGCGCTATAGAAAAAACTTGGCTTGACTTGACTTGATATTGGCTTCTAGACAAATAATGAAATGTATTTTTAGTGATTTGTGTTTTATTATATAAACTGCCCATTGCTACAGTATAGTCAACTCAGTAGCAGAAATGGGAAGTAATGAAGTACAATACTTCGTAACTGTACTTAAGTAGATTTTTCTGGTATCAGTTCTTTACCCCACTATTTATTTTTCTGACAACTTTTTACTTTCACTTTTTACATGATTAGCTACATAATTCTGATAACTACATGAACACAATGGGGTCTACTACTACTTTCTTTCGGCTTCTCCTATTAGAGGTCCCTCCCCATTTATCCGGGCTTGGGACCGGCACTAAGAATGCACTGGCTTGGCAATGGCTGGGTTTGGTTCCTTGACCGGGAATCGAACACGGGCCGCAGCGGTGAGAGCGCCCAATCCTAACCACTAGACCACCAGGGAACCCCCACTGACCCACCCACCCACCCACCCACACACACACACACACACACACACACACACACACACACACACACACACACAAACAAACAATGGGTCTAACAAATGTAAATTATTAAATAACATTTTTCCATTTATTTAATTGTATTTCATTAATTTAATTTGTCCCAATTTAATTAATTACTCAATTTAATCAATATACTACAAAGTATATAGCAGGCATTTTATTTTATATTGTTTTAAAAATGTAAACTGTTCAATTGTCGATGATCACAAATATACATAAACCACATTAATAAAAAATGACAAGCAAATTTATGTTTTGCATTTTTACCCCCCGAACTCCACAATTGAACCGCACCGTGACTTAAAAACCGAGGTACGTATTGAACTGTAAATTTTCTTATCTATTCCAATATTATCTAAAATTATAAATAATGTCTGAGGAAGGTAGGTGAATATGATTAGAAGCAGTAATGAAAATATTATATTAAAGGCATTTCTTTTCTGTTGGTTTCCTCCATCTCTACTGGACTGATTTCTGAAATGTGTATCTCTTAGCCCTGGGTGTTTCAGTGCACATAATAGAGACACACAACAGAATGAATTCACAGACAATGCTATGACGAATACAAAAGTATAAATAAAGTCAGGAAAAACACTGGAATTGATTTAATGTACACCGTATGCAAAGGCCAACAGCCAAGCTGCTACATTTGCAGGAATTCTATACTTTATTCCCTTATATCGCAGGAATGTTACTGGATGAAGCACAGCCATGTATTGTTCAATACAAATGCAGATTTGCAACAGTGGCCTTCCAGTCCAAGAGAGACCAAATAAGAAATACGTAAAACACCACAATATGTCAATCCAGAGAATAAGACCTTGCAGAAGTTCTAAACCACATTTCAGACAGTAGATGAGCTCCATTATAGTGTAATTTAAAAGAAACAGCTAAGTTTCTTTCATTTTCCATTCAATACAAAAATAGAACCAGAAAAACCACAATTGGCTCAGAGTACCAATTAAAAAGCAAAGTGTTGCAGTCAAGAAATAGAAAATATATCCAAAATAATTTTCCTTTAAACAGACTTGATCTGCCTGTAGAGTGGAGTTTACAAAGTGTTCGGATGTGTTATCCATTCTTTATCAACTTTATCCTGCAAAGAACAAACAAGACAATGTGTGAAAACTTACAAAATTACACGAAGAGGGTCTGCGTTAAACTAAGTTTCTAGAATGAAAATTTTAAAATAAAAATAAAAGCTTAAACAATAACAAAATAAAAGGAACCTAATATGTAGAAAATGTTTCCTGTGCCATACATCATCTGTGCATCAACATTCCCTAAAGGTCAGAAGAAACTTTTCAAATAAAACTAATCTTTTTTGCATCTTTTTGTACTGTTTTGTGTATATTTCTATCACTGCAGAATTAACCAATCAGCGTATTCTTCAAATCCTAGCTATTCACATTTTACAGCATGCACAATTAAAATAATAAAGGTTTTAAAATATATATTTTTACCTGCAGATTGATGCAAAATGGCCATTGTTTAAAAGATTTGAAAACAATGAAATCAGATATTGTGCCATTCAAATTTAAGCACTACTCGTTCATGCATGCTGTCATGTCCTATACACGGGGAGGAGTCACCCTGGAAAAGACCATCCCCATTAGAATAGAAATGTTTCATTTTAGAATAATAGATTAGTCACAACCATTTGCAGCAATGCTTCTCTAAGACAAGGATATCAAACCAAATATCACATTTTTTTAGCATTTGAATGGCCATAAAGTTACACTAATGTTTTAACGTATTATTTTATCAAAACTCTATTAACTGTGTTTGAAATATAATTGTTATAAAAAACAAAAGTAAAAAAAATACAATTACAGCCACAAAAAAAATAAATAAAAGGTTTTGCATGTTTATTTTGCTAATGTCAATGCTAATGTCCCCTGGTGGTCTAGTGGTTAGGATGCAGCGCTCTCAACGCTGCGGTCCGGGTTCGATTCCCGGTCAGGGAACCAATCCCAGCCACTCTTAGTGCCGGTCCCAAGCCTGGATAAATGGGGAAGGTTGCGTTAGGAAGGGCATCAAGCGTAAAAACATATGCCGATGATCCGCTGTGGCGACCCCTAATAGGAGAAGCCGAAAGAAAGTTTATTTTGCTAATGTTAATGTACAAGTTCAAAACTGCAGTTACTTTATATAATTAATGAATTTAAACAATGGACACAAGTATAACACTAATCATGGTATGTGCAAAATTTGGACATCTTGCCATTTATAAAATCTTTTACATAATTACTTATTATTCTGTAATTACATCAATATCAATACATCAAGTTCAGAAATTTCCCCACTGTGGGACGAATAAAGGTATATTTTATCTTATCTTACAATCAGAGCTGCTCCCAGTGAACCAGTCACCAAAATATACACTGTTATTGTGTTTAACTGTGCAATAATAACAATAACAAAGGTTTTATGCAATAAATGTCCAATAACAATAATTTAAATCCATGCAATATTACCTATGTGCAATATGTTTGATAGCATAACTACTTATTACTGGTCTATTTTTCTTTTTCTTTTTTTTTTTGTATTTATACACTGTGATGTATAAACTTTATTATGTTTCTACTTTTTTTTAAATATATTTGCACATTTGGTTTTCTTTGCTGCTGTAACACAAAAATCTCCCCACTGTGGGATGAATAAAGTTATATCTTATCTTATCTTATCTTATCTTATCTTATCTTATCTTATCTTATCTTATCTTATCTTATCTTATCTTATCTTAATAGAACTTATTGCTCAGTTGGAAAAATGTATTAGGGATAACAAATTCAATTCAATCCAATCCAATCCAATCCAATCCAATTCAATTCAATTCAATTCAATTCAATTCAATAAATTTTTATTTGTATAGTGCTTGTTACAATGAAAATTGTCTTACAGCAGCTTTACACAGATTAAGCCGCTAAAGGTTGTATAAAAGTATATGTAATATTATTGCCTATAAGTTTGTTCCTTATAATTGTTTATCGCTGATGAGCAAGCCAGTGGCGACAGCGGCAAGGAAAGATTCCATGAGTTGGTTTGAGGAAGAAACCGAATTTGTTTCAGTTCCATTGTTGAGTTGTGTACTAATATGTCATTAAATGTAGACAGAACATCCAGAGTGTACTAAATTCTCTGGGCTGTTTTACCACCAAGGCACACACCATAGTAGTACCTGACCAAGTGAAGATACCCTTTACCCCCTAGCAATATTTATGCATCTGATTCCACATCCCAATAATCTCTCTGCCTGTGCAGAAATGTGTTTGGGTATTTAAAAAACTTGGAGGAAACAGTATGTTACTAAGGCCCTCAGTTCAAATTTTGTATATCAGCTAGTTTCTTGGAGAAAAGGGTGGCTGTAAACTAATCCTCAGGGTTCCATTCACAAGCCAATGACCAGGTACAGTAAGCAAAACAAATCTCCTGTAACTATTGTGCAGCCAACACAGGAGACTGGGGCAGTCTAATGTTACCATATTGGGCAAAAATCTGGGGTGCATGTAAAAACGACAACAGTTTAAGTTCATAGACCAAATGGACAATAATGATGATTGCTGTAAGTTGAAAAGGAGGTTGACCATTGCCTTTATTTTTTGATACACAAGAGAATGACAGGCAGGTACAAGCAGTAAGAACAGGACAACAATAAAACAGGATGACAGGGAAATTAGTCTTACCTAGTTAATATAACATTGGCAGTGCAAAATGAACTACACAAGGTTGCATTTAAATATAGCAAACATGAGTGGAAAAAAATAAAAAACTAAACAAAAAACAAAGAAAATTACACTAAGTTAATCTAACAAGACATACATGTGTTGGCACATTCCTGTACTAGTGTACAGTATCCAGACCCCCAACAACCTAGACATGATAAAATGTAGTGTATGTGCACAATCTTCCTTATTCTCAAACAAAGAACACCTATGTGTGATCTTAGTTAGTCCGGATCAGGTGCACAACAAAACAGAAAATATGTGTAGTTTTAGTAATGTAACCGTGTACCGGCAAAAATTCCCAAAAGCTTAAAAGAATCATAATTGTCCATTTCAGATAAACACAGTATAGTGTGAGTGAACAAAATGTGTTATTCTGATTTTATTTGCGCACATATTGGTGTTTTATTTTACATATAGATTCATTTTAATAATTACATCATTCTGGTGACTACCTACAATTCTGGAACATACAGATATTCATGTATTAAACATTTAGTAAGGGTTCTAACTGGTGATCTAACACCACTGTACAACCATGGATTAGTTTACATGACACAGAAGCTTACACTCCAAGTAGCAATTCCGCCTATTATATCTGTTGAATTTCTGTTTGAAATATTTCAACTGTTAAATATACAATTCTACTGTTAAGGATGTGAGAAAGTGAACACTATTACATTCAAACTATTACATTTATGTTTTTTGCAAAATAACTTACAAACAGCAACAACAGAAACACATTTCTATAGCTAAATGAGCATATGTAACATATGTTGATATTTTCCAACAAGTCCAGTAAAAGTTAATCTAATTATTAACATTTTAATCCAAAATGTCATCCTAAAGCACTCAAGCGGTGTTATTTGAATTTACTTTTAATGCTTTAGACAGTTCTGATGACTTTCCTTGTACAGTTTAAGCAGAGGTGTAATAATTACCCCCAAAACATTTAAAGAGGTCATTAAAGGACCAACAGTACAGTTAAACAAAACCTTATCTATTCCAGCACTATTTAGAATTACAAGTAATATCTGAGGGAAGTAGGTGAATAGGATTAGAAGCAATGCTGAAAATATTGTATTAAAGGCATTTCTCTTCTGCTGGTTTCCTCCATTTTTTTGTATCTGCTTTGTGTTTTGTGTATCTCCTGGCCCCGGCTGTTTCAGAGCACACAACACAGACACACAGCAGAATGAAATCACAACCAATGATACGATGAATACAGAAGTATAAAAAATGTCAGGGAAAACCAGTGTGTAAATCTCATATACACCGTATGCAATGGCCATCATCCATGCTGGTAAAGTTGCTGCTATTCTATACTTTATTCCCTTATATTTCAGAAATGTTACAGGATGAAGCACAGCCATGTATTGTTCAATACAAATTAAAATTTGTAAAAGTGGCCTTCCAGTGTAGGACAGACCAAAAAAGAAAAACAACACACTTGGTATTATGTCATTGGTCAAAATATAGACATGCAGTAATTCTAACAAACATTCCAGACAGTAGATGAGCTCCATAATAGTGTGATTCAGAAGAAACACTTGACCATCTTTGATTTTGCGTTCACTACCAAAATAGAACCAGACGCACCACAAATGAGCCGGAGTACCGATTAAAACACAAAGTGCTACAGTCAAGTAGAAGAAAATACATCCAAAATAATTTGCCTCTACACAGTCATCGAAAGACCATGAAGATGTGTTGTCCATTTTCTAACTTTGTACTGCAAAGAGAAAACAAGAAAATGTGTGAAAACTTAAAGAAAGGCTTATAGAAGGTGGGGTTCTTCATATATAAAAAACAAATAATAAAAAAAACATCCTGAATGGAATATAAAAAAATTATTTTCTGCAGAAACAGAAAAAAAAATGTTGAAAATTAAACAATAATTAATAACAATAAATAAAATAATTTTACCTGTTGAACAATGCAAGATGTCCTGCAAGATTAAAAAACAACTAAATCAGATAATATACCAAATAACAGAGCTATTTTAAAGTTCAATAAACATTTTCTTGTCAAAAACATGAACTTTATGTATCATATAATGTTGAAAAAAATGTGGTCCAATTCTCTATGCATAAAATTTCAAGCTCCTTTAAATATCCTGTTTAAATGATGACTTCCAAGACTGTCAAATAACTTACATCATTAGTCATGCTCACAAAAACCATTCAGTCAGCTGTCATGCCCTGTGTACGGGGTGGTGTCATTTTGAAAGACACCACTCCCAACAGATAGAAAATTGAGAAAGGATGAGCAGTCAGAAGAAGTTAGATTTGCATTGACACTTCACTAGGACACAGATAGCAAAACAAACTATGCTGGGGTGTATTGTGACTGTTTGAAGGGCTGTAATGTGACACTAATAATTTTGTATTAATTATTAAATTACACTACATTAAATGTTCTATTAATGCATGCCTATGGCCAAATCTAATCTATGCCAGGAAAAATGCATGTTCTTTCAACTGTTCAACATTTTAATGGCGTTGCAGCTAAGCTGATTGTTTTATATCTTTTATACCACAGCAATATTCAACTTTGAAAAATCATTTTATTGTTCAATTTTGTAAAAAAAAATATACCACAGATAGTTCCTGATATTGCTTACAATATATGTGCCATAAATAGTCATGGCTCATCATCTTCTTCCAATTTCTCTTTAATGAATTTAATATGATACAGACCTCTTTATTGAATTTAATATGATACTTTATATATAACATAAAGTATATATATATATACTATAATTCTGCATAATTCAACAAAGAAAAATGTCTGAAAATGTACAAAACTAGTAAATAGTTCTATTAATAATTCTATTAAAATGTATTGAAATAGTTCTATTTAAATGTATTGAAAAAAAAAAGTAAAAAGCAGCAGATAATGGAAAAGATAATTGGAAGTGTTTAATGGGAGTGGTAGCTCAGTGCTTAGGGTGCTGGGTTACTGATTGGATGGTTGGGGGTTTCAAGCCCAGATATCGCCAAGGTGCCACTCTTGTGTCCTTGAACAAGGCCTTTAACCCTCTGTGCTCCAGGAGTGCTGTATCATGGTTGACCCCAGGCTCTGAAGTGTTATAATGTACATGTGACAAATATAGGCTATTCTTTTAATCTTCCTACGTTATCTACATTGTGTGGTTTTGCTAACATAAAGACAGATTAAATGAAATACATAAAGTATTTTTAACACCTATTCACATTTCACAATATAATGAACTTAAACAAAGGTGTCTGTGTTCGAATTAGCTGCCACATGATAGTGAGACTTCATGCAATGAAATCAGCTCATATATGCAATTCAAATTTTGTTATTTTACAGACTGCTTTTGTGTTGAACAGGTGCCCTTTATATACACTGCATATAGATCACGTATATTCAAATATTACATTGACTATTGTCACAAACTCCCTGCTGAATTATTGCACACTATTCTTCACAACGAGTAGATAAAAAAATTATAACTCTAAGCAATGACTGATATAATGAACTACACATTAAAGGCATATTTTTGATCTAGTTCAAGAAAATGTTTTAAACCTCATACAGTTTAAGTATTAATCTATTAAATCAAGCATTAAATTTAGCAGGCTGTAAATTTCACGCCTTGTGACCAGTGTTACTGTTATTGGCTTGGGATATATGACAACCCTGATCAGGATAAATCTCTTAATGCAGATAAAAAAAAATGAATGAATAAATGAACAATATAATGAATGAATATATAAAAATGAAATTCATAACACAAAAAGATGCAAATGCAAATAAAATTTACTAAAATGTATATTGAGCTCTACAGCAAGTCTTTATGAGCATAGTACACCTCCAATTAAAAAAAGGCTGGGACTCATTTAAAATGTACTGTGGCAAAGTAGAAAAAGTTTTTTTGGTTAAAAAAATCAAAATTTGTATTCCTTTTTGGAAACAATAGACACCACATTCTCCAGACTAAAGAGAAGAGGGACCATATGCCTTTTAATGGTATGGGAGTGCATTAGTGCCTGTGGAATGGGCTTG
This sequence comes from Silurus aristotelis, assembly GCF_946808225.1. Taxonomy (NCBI): domain Eukaryota; kingdom Metazoa; phylum Chordata; class Actinopteri; order Siluriformes; family Siluridae; genus Silurus; species Silurus aristotelis. Next base: position 26,916,922 of record NC_139577.1, on the reverse strand, counting down.
CACATTTGAAAAGGCTCCATCAATGCTGAATGCTATATACAGATTTATAAATCAATAAATGCTTCCATCCAGAAAACGTTTTTTCAGTCAAACGCAGCACCGTTTGACTGGAATCTTATCCAATCGAAATTGAAGTTGCAAAATCTTCTCTCCATGGACCAGTTCAAAGTAGCTTTTTGGCAACTGGAAGACGACTCTGTGAAATGTAACTGTTTTTAAACTTTGTTTGTGAAATGTAATTGTTTTAACTGTGTTTGTGATGAGTTAGTCTGTAACTGAATGTATTGCTGCTCATCTTGGCCAGGTCACTCCTTCGAATTAGATTTTTAATCTCAGTGAGTTTCTACCTGGTTAAATAAAGGTAATATATAACTGCATACTGCATCTATTACAATAGCATGACTTTATAATGGAAGAGTCCAGGTGCTGAACTGGCCTGCCTGCAGTCTAGAACTTTTACCATTTTAAAACATTTGGTATATCAAGAAAAGAAAAATACAACAAAGGACACCCAAAACTGATAAGGAGATAGAAACCTGTATCAGAGACATATGGGACAATATTCTTCTTCTGAAACATCAGCAACTGGTCTACTCAGTTCCAAGCTGTACAGTATATGGACAGAAGATGTGATGCTAAACTGTGTTAAACATTTCCCTGTTCATAAAATTACAAATTACCCTATTTTTTCGCAATTTTTTTTATATATTCTCACTTTAAACGTTTTATATATATTTTATTAATGTTATTATTATTATTATTATTATTATTATTATTATTATTATTATTATTATTGCGAATAGAATATTGAATAATGAGATTTGCAAATCATTGCATTGTGTTTTTATTTCATGTTACAAAGTGTCCTAACAAACACATTTACGGAAGATTTTACGTTTAATTCAACACAACCTCTTATCATGTACGTATAAATTTTCTTGATTCTGCAAGTGGCTTATTATTCCTTTTCTGTATTTCTTTCATTATTTCATTGCTACCTTTTTATGTAATATTTTTTCTTTCTTTTCTTTTCTTTTTTTTTTTTTATAGATATTATTCTAAGGTGGGTCCCTACATCTCGTACAAAAAAACGACGACGATCACAACAACAACAACAACAACAACAACAACAACAAATCTCATCATTTCCTCCTCATAGTTTAATTTATTTGGATGCCATTTTATGTTGTATTATTGGTCCTAACTGTATAATAATAATAATAATAATAATAATAATATTAATAATAATAATAATAATAATAATAATAATAATAATAATAATAATAATAATAATAATAATAATAATAATGTGGGACAGCATATGAATGCGGAAAGAAGGAACGCCACAACAGGTCAGGTGCAAAGGCTTCACAGCCTTTCATTTGGGATCTTTTTTCTCGTGTCTGTCTGCTTAGTGCCCCACGCAGCACGTTTTTGGCACACGCACACACACACCCACACACCCACACTCTCCTCCTTAAATGCACCCTCCGATCACTGGAAAAGAAGGAATAATCATTAGGTCACATTAACTTCAGGTGAGGCAATCCCCTGCCTATCTGCTCCCGGCCCCGCCCTCTATTCACAAACTGACGCTCGGCCACACCCCCACTGCCACATACCCCCACCGCCTGACTCAGGCCGGGGAGCCATCCAGCCCGCAACCGACTCCCCCCCACCCACCCCCCGGCGGGAGAGGAAGTCGGCCACAACCATCCGCGCCCCCCGGTCTGTGGACCACCTCGAAATTGAATGGCTGAAGTGCCAGATACCACCGAGTGATCCGCGCGTTGGTATCCTTCATGCGATGGAGCAACTGGAGCGGGGTGTGGTCTGAACAGAGGGTAAAGGCACGTCCCAACAAGTAGTACCAGGGGGTGAGGACCGCCCACTTGACTTGGGTCTCGGACAGGCCGCAATCGCTGCGTCTTATCAATTTGGGGACACACCTGTGACACAAGTGGAAACCCAGATACCGTAATTCCACCCGCCCAACCGCACACTTCTTCGGGTTCGCAGTGAGCCCTGCCTGTCTCAAGCTCCGCAAGACCGCCCTGAGATGCTGTAGATGCCGCTGCCAATTATTGCTATAAATGACGATGTCATATAAATAGGCAGCAGCGTACCCATTATGAGGACGGAGAATCCGATCCATTAGACGTTGAAACGTCGCCGGGGCGCCGAACAAACCGAACGGAAGTGTGACGAATTGGTGTAAACCAAACAGAGTGGAAAAGGCCGTTTTTTCACGGGACATTGCCGTCAAGGGGATCAGCCCATATCCCTTGGTTAAGTCCAGTGTCGAATAAAAGCGAGCGTGCCTAACCGATCAAGCAGCTTGTCTATGCGAGGCATTGTATACGCATCAAATTTAGACACTGCGTTGACCTTTCAGTAATCCAAACAGAAACAGACCGACCCGTCGCTCTTGGCAACCAAGACCACCGGGCTGCTCCAGTCACTGTGGAACTCCTCGACCACCCCCATGTCAAGCATCACCTGAAGTTCCTCTCGAATTCTTTTTGTGTTTGGGGAGCTGGTACGGGCGACTGCGCACCACAATACCGGGAGATGTCTTAATATGGTGTTCTATAAGGTTTGTCCACCCAGGCAGGGGGGAGAACACATCCACAAACTCCTGCTGTAATTTTGCGACCTGTGCTCTCTGCGATGACGAGAAGTGTTCTCCACAGGGGACCGAGGTGGATTCTGACAGGGTTTTAGGTCTTACCTCCACTCCCAGCTCCTCCATCTCTGGAATCACTGTTGCTAGAGACACATTGCCCCATAATTTAACCCTAACCCTAACCCTAACCCTAACCCTAGATTTTGGTGATATACTTGGAGCGCCCCGCCTTTGTCCGTGCACCGCACCTCATAGTCGACATCTCCCACCCGCCGTGTAACCTCAAAAGGCCCTTGTCACTTGGCGAGTAATTTCGAGCTTAACGTGGGCAGCAGAACGAGGACTTTATCTCCCGGTGAAAACTGCCGAAGCCGTGCGCCCTTGTCATACAGCCAGGATTGCCGTTCCTGTGCCTGTAGCAAATTCTCCAGTGTTAGCTGTACCAGTGTGTGGAGTTTTGCTCTCAGTTCCAGAACGTACTGAATTTCTTTTTTTTACGCTCGAAGGTCCCTCCTCCCAATTTTCCTGGAGAACATCCAGCACTCCGCGCGGCTTACGGCCATACAGTAATTCAAACGGGGAGAACACTGTGGAGGCTTGCGGGACCTCTCGTACTGTGAATAGCAAGGGCTCGAGCCATTTATCCCAATTCCGTGTGTCCCTGTGTACGAACTTCCGAATCATGTTTTTAAGGGTTCGATTGAAATGCTCCACCAGGCTGTCGATTTGTAGATGATAGACACTGGTGTGAATCGATTTATTCACAAACAACTCGTACAGTTCGTGAAGTGTTTGTGACATAAATGCCGTGCCTTGATCGGTCAGGATCGCTTTCGGGATCCCAACTCGGGAGATAACGTGGAAGAGCGCTTCCGCAACACTACGGGTGGAGATGTTGCCAAGGGGCACTGCTTCCGGATATCGCGTCGCATAATCCACTATGACTAATGCGAAGCGATGCCCGCGTGCGTTTCGCTCTAATGGCCTGACGAGGTCCATGCTGATTCTTTCGAAGGGAAGCTCGTTTAAGGCTAAAGGGCGCAAAGGCGCTTTTGGGATAGCCGGCGGATTCACCAGCTGACACTCCCGGCATGCTGTACACCATCTACGCACATCGCCGTGAATTCCCGGCCAATAAAAACGGCCCATTGGGCGGTCTAATGTTTTCACACAGCCCAGGTGCCCGGCCATCGGATTATGGTGAGCCGCATGGAATAGGAGCTCCCTGCGGCTCTTCGGGACCAACAACTGGGTTGTTTCCTCTCCGGTTCGAGTGTCCTGCGTCACTCAGTATAGTTTATCTTTAATAACGGTGAAGTAGGGATAGGTAAGTGTGCTATCCGGCTGGATTTGCTGACCATCAATTGCTCTCACCTGGTCGAAGGCGTGTCGGAGCATTTCGTCCCGCGATTGCTCGAAGGGAAAATCCCCGGGGGAAATCCCCTGTAGGGCGGAGTCTGTCCGACACGGAACTGACGTCCCCGGTGCCACCTCCCCACTTCACCTTACCGCAGGACCCATCCACACACATTTCCCTAAGTAAGCAATTCGTACCCAGGATTAGCGGATGGGTGAGGCGGGGACTAACCGCCGCCTCCACTCTGATTTTTTCCCCTGAAACAAATCGAAATGGCTACCAGCAGATATTTGTGAATGTCTCCATGCACACAATTCACCTTTACCAGGCTTGCAGTATTCAAAACCTCGCATCGCACCAGGTTTGGAAGGATGGCGGTCTACTCGCAACCCAGATCCACCAACGCCTGGTGTGTACCCCCTTGTATACTCACCAGTATACGGTACGTTCCCGCTTGATCGGGGGCAGCTTGTGGTGCTTCGGGAATCCGGACCATCACCCTTAACTCCATAACGGGACACTAATACAGGAAATGCCCCGGCTCCCTGCAGCGCCAACAGACCGGCCCAGGCTTCCGCTCCGCACCTGCGCGGGCTGTCTTACCCACCTGTGGAGTCAGAGGCAAAGATCTCTGAGCGAGAGCAGAAGGAGAGGAAGCAGAAAAAGAAGAGGGAGGAGCTTGCGGCCGAGCCACCGGCTTTGGGGGAATTGGCCCCCGTTTCCGGGGTAAGGGAATGGGAGAAGTGGGAGAAGAACCAGGTGACAGGGAAGAAGGAGAGTCGGAAGGAGACCCAGGGGATCCGCCCACCCCCGCATTCGCCGCCAGGTGGTCCTCTGCCAGCTGCACTGCCTTCTCCACTGTTTCTGGTTGCTGGCACTGAACCGCAGGCGGCGGAAGACGGGCGATGAACTGCTCCAACACCACGTGATCCAGAACCTTGTCCGTGCTCCGGTCCTCGTCCCGCAGCCATCTCCGGCACGCATTGCAAAGCTGGAGGGCAAACACGAATGCTCGGCCGACCTCGCGCAGCGTCAACGCGCGAAACCACTGTCGGTGCTGCTCCGGTGTCCTTCCCACTCGCTGGAGGATCGCCCGCTTCAGATCATCATGCTCCAGCATACGATTGGCCAGCAGCTGCTGAGCAGTGAGCTGGGCTTCCCCGGAAAGCAGCAGCAGCGGGCGGAGAGCTCTCTCCGCCACACGCTCAAACAGCTCCAGGAAAGCCTTCACATCGTCCTGCATGCCCATTTTAGTCAGCGGGATGATAGGCGGCGGACAAGGGGGGGGGGTTACCGGAGCCTCTGTTGAGCTCAGAGCACTCCGGAATGCTGGCCAGTCCTCTGCCTGTGCTCGGATCACTTCCTCAAACTGCTGTTCCTGCTCGGCACGCACCTGAAGGAGGGCCTGGTGCTGGGTCTGCTGGAGCTCGGCGATCGCCTTCCCGAGCTCCGCCATTGGTGATGGTTCCATCATTTCCTGACCTGCGTCCCTTTTTTTTCCCAATCCCGGGTTTCGGCACCACTGTGGAAGAGCGTATGAATGCGGGAAGAAGGAACGCCACAACAGGTCAGGTGCAAAGGATTCACAGCCTTTTATTTGGGTTCTTTTTCCTCGTGTCTGTCTGCTTAGTGCCCCACGCAGCACGTCTCTGGCACACGCGCACACACACCCACACACCCACAATCTCCTCCTCAAATGCACCCTCTGATCACTGGAAAAGAAGGAATAATCATTAGGTCACATTAACTTCAGGTGAGGCAATCCCCTGCCTATCTGCTCTCGGCCCCGCCCTCCATTTACAAACCAATGCTCGGCCATGCCCCCACTGCCACAAATAATAATAATAATAATAATAATAATAATAATAACAACAATTATAATTATAATAATAATGGTTTGTTTGTTTGTTGCATCAGAATTTCTTGTAATTTTTATTTTATAGTTAGGACATTTTAAAATGACCTTCCTTGTGCATTTTCAGAAATGGTGTAATAATTGTCCCAAGATCATTTAAAGAATTAATAAAAACAAAAATTTCACATTCAAGCAACACGCCATGAATTTTGCTACTAGTAAAAACAATGAGTAATGCCTAAGGGAGGTAGGTGAATAGGATTAGAAGCAATGCTGAAAATATTGTATTAAAGGCATTTCTCTTGGGTTGGTTTCCTCGATCTCTACTGGTTTGATGTGTTATCTGTGTATTTCCTGGCCCTGGGTGTTTCAGAGCACACAGAACAGATATACAGCAGAATTAAATCACAGCTGGTGCTGTTATAAATACTAAAGTATAAATAAATTCAGAGAAATTATCTACGCAGATCCCAGACAGACCGTATGCAAAGGACACCAGCCAAGCTGCTACTGCTGATGCAATTCTATACTTTATACCCTTATATTTCAAGAATATTACTGGATGAAGCACAGCCACATATTGTTCAGTACAAATGCAGGTTTGTATCAGTGGCCTTCCAGTCCAAGCCAGACCAAAGAACAACTGAATTACACGCAAGAACATGTCATCTTTAAAAAAAACATATTAGTTATTTCTAAACTACATTCCACACAGTAGATGAGGTCCATAATAATGTGATTAACAAAAAAAAACACTTGAGTGTCTTTGATTTTTCGTTCAGTACTAAAGTAGTACCAGAGGCACCACAAATGGGTCGGAGTACCGATTAAAAAGCAAAGTGCTGTGGTCAAGATGCTAAAAATATATCCAAAATAATTTCCCATTAAACAGTCCTCAGACATCTCTGGGGATGAAAAGTCTATGGTGTCATTTTCAAACTTGTCCGATGCCATTCTTTATTAACCCTGTGCTGCAAATGAAAAACAAGAACGTGTAAAAACTTACAAAGCGATGTTAGTTTTAGGACCTTTTGCAGAAACTATGCGTATATGTGAATAGTGTACAGATAGAAATTAATCAAAAAGAGCAAAAAATTAATTTCTGTGTAATATACATGTATCAAAGTATCATAATCAGTTATTAGATATAAAAAGGTATTTAGGAAAACCAATACAACTGTATGAGTTTTAAAAGGGAATAATTTTTTTATATAACGATAAGTGACAGAGGAAATTAAATATTGAAATAATCTGTAAATATTCACAGTTATTTAAATATTTTAATTAGCACATAGAGCATATGCACTTAAAATTTGTAAAACAATAAATAATGTTGCTCAATAATAATGTTCAAATAAATAGTACTCAATTCTACTTACTGAATTTATGGCTCTAATATTTAACAAGTTCTATGAATTAATTATTCCATTTAACCCTGCAGAACAATTTAAGTTCCCTTCTTTTCTTACGCATATGGACATCACAAATCCTGAATATTCAACTGGTTTGAGATCTATTGACTGTGAAGGTGATAGCATATGCTTTACCTCAGTTCTACACATCCTCAAACCATTCAGTGTGTGCTCTTTCCATGTGGATAGGGGGCGGGGTCATTCTGTAAAAGACCACTCCCAAGGACCACTCTGGTTGTCAATTAGACAAGTTGACTTAAATTATGCCAGGAAGACAAATGTCTCCACAACATTACAGAGACACATTTTTCCTTTAGCTAGTCACCTGTTCTTTAGTCCATATATCAGTGTTTATTCAATACAAAACATGTTTTATTCCTCTTGTACAACAGCAATGAATGAATTGTGTAATGTATAATAAGCAAAAACACAAAGAAATATATAAATAAGTTATAACAGTTTATAAATACATTCAGTCATGGAAACAGATGTATAAATACATGTTATGTTACTGGAAGAGTGCAAAGGCTTTAAGAATTTCCCATTGTGGAAAAATGACTATTATAAAGCAGTGACCAAAACTACAACACGGTTCTCATAACTGTTGCATTAATGTTCACTTTACAGAGAATTTGACCATATCACTGATTTTGTTAAATAACAACACATTCTTGACTTGTTTATAATAAGTCTTAAATGATTGAAACATAATGACAAGATAACATTCAAATGAATATGTGCATTCATATAAATGTGTACATTTAATATAGAAATATAAATATAAAGCTGTAAATGGAAATATGCTGCATTTTTTATTGTAAGCATGAATATACTATTAAAAAAAAAATGTAGTGTTTTAAGAACTTAAAGGAATGATACTAAAACATGACCAGGTGAGCAAAAAATTTTTTTTTAATGAAGCTGTCAAAATGTTTCTGTACATGATAATACAAAATCACACCGAATCACGGCCTGCTGTAACTAAGTAAAGAATAAAAAAGGAAACATTTTTTAGAAAAAAAAAAATCTATATTAGGTGTCATTGTTACATAAATTCTAGTAAGTGGGACAATTCTGTGCTGAATAAAAAGCAGTTTTGTTTCAACAGTATACATGTTTAACAAATGTAGGGTTAATTATAATGTAAATAGGATTAAAAAAATAAATAAATGGTATTACTTGCTCGATAAACCAAACAACTTAAAAGTTAAAGATTATGAGAATTTGTATTATTACTCATTTTCTACAGAAGGTTCTGTAGTACAGTTTCTACTCATGCAATAGTTTTAATTTCCTTCTAATACAATTCTTTTCATATTTTAGATGACCTTCTTTGTACATTTTCACGAGTGGGGTAACCATTATGCCAAAGACATTATAAGAAGTTATAAAAGGAGCAATGTTACATTCAAACAGTGTCTTATCTATTTTAAAAGAAGTGACAATGCTAAATAATGCCTGAGGACTAAAAGAGAACAGGATTAAAAGCAATGCTGAAAATATAGTATTAAAGGCATTTCTCTTCTGTTGGTTCCCTACATCTCTACCTGTGTGTGTATCTCCTGCACCTGGATGTTTCAGAGCACACAGAACAGATATACAGCAGAATGAAATCACAATCAATGTTATGATGAACACAGAGTTGATAAAAATATTGGGAAAAGTCAGTATTATGTGACTGTACGCAGCATATCCAAATAATATTACCCAAACTGCTACAGCTGCTGCAATTCTGTATTTTATCCCTTTATATCTCAGGAATATTATTGGATGCTGCACAGCCAAATATTGTTCACTACAAATGCAGGTTTGTATCAGAGGCCTTCCACTCCAGGGCAGGGACAGAAAAAAAATAAATCACACTAAAGTATGTGTCATTTTTCAAAATGAATATATTCAGCATTTCAGCAACACAGGCAGAAGATGAGCCTTTATTATGATTACGTTCAGAAGAAACACGAGTTTGTATGACTTTCCGCTCAATGCAGAAATAAAACCAGAGACACCATAAATTGGCTGGTGTACCAATGAGGAAGCAAAATGTCATGATGCAGTATGAGAAATTAAATCCAAAATGAATTCCTTTTAGACAGTCATATACAGTAAATGGAGTTGAGTAAAGTAGAGTGGTATTGAATCTCTTCAGGTATATCAGTCATTGTGTATTAATTATGTTCTGCAAAAAGAAAACAAAAAAAAATGTGTGACTAACAAAATAATAATTAGTTATCAGGCCATCTTGAAATTAAACAAAAAGATATGCAAAAGATACAGATGGATGAGTTAACTTTTTGAAAGATTAGAGGGTATAGTATAATAACTATATATGATAGAAAAATAGAGATCAATGACCTCCTGAAAGCTTATACTGTACCTGGTTAAAGAAGTTTTAAAACTGACGCAAAACTTCTCCAAGTTTTCTGTGCAAAAGCGACATTAAAAAAGAATGAATGCAGACGTTGTTTGCAATTCAAATGGTCGTGCAAAATGAAAACAATTCTGTTAAACAGCCCTGTCCTGTCACATTAAGTCACCTATTAATAAGCAAGTCCATTAATCCCTTCAAAAGCTTTTGATATGTGTTTTGAAGTACCTTTAATTGAATTGGGTTATATTAATGTGAAGCTATTCTTATTTTCCATTTTGATTGACTAGATTCTATGGTGACTTATTCTTTTTAAGAAGGTTGTAAACTGGGAATTTGGCTTAAATTAAAATTTAGATGTTAACTGAAATACACATAGTCCATAAACTTGATTTATTATACTAAACCACACATTTACAAAGAAAAGATGTTGCAGGCTTATTAAATATAATTACATAGCAATTGAAATGATTTAGGAGTTTAAATATGAAATAGGATAACATAGAATTAGTTTAGAAAACTGCTCTGTCTTAAAGATTTTCCATGACAGAAACATAATGTCTGCTAAAAAGTGCTAAATCCTGCTTCTGTTTTTATTGAAATTTAACACATTTTATTCAACTAATTTTAGGTCATACAAGACTGTGCACCCAAGCGATTGTTATAGAAACAATCATGTATGTGTATATAGAGTTTGTCAAAAAATCCACTAAAAACACAGTCTTTTATCTTTTTTTTTTTTTTTTTTTTTTGTCACATTTACAGGTATGTTTACGGTGGCCGAGAAGTGCAAAACACATTAACAAATCTGAAAACAAAATAACAAATGCAAAACCAAAACAACAAATCCGAAAACAAAATAACAAATGCAAAAACAAATGAATAAATGCAAAAACAAGAAATGGTAAGTTTCCATTAACAAACTATACCGATCATTGGACAAGACAATTTTGTCATTTACCCGTATATCTTGAATGACAGGTGTCTTGTTATTAAACTTACCGATCATTGGACAAGAGCATTCAAGATATACAGGTGAATGACAGGTGTCTTGTCCAATGATCGGTAAGTTTCCATTCACAAAGCATACCTACCTTTTCCGGTTTGTCTGACTTGTCGTTGTGTTTTTAATTTTGTTAATGTGTTTGCGGATTTGCTATTTAGCTTTTGGATTTGTTTATTTGTTTTCGGATTTGTTGTTTTGTTTTGCATTTGTTATTTTCATTCATTTTCTCCCGCTTATCCGTAATTCGGGTCGCGGGGGCAGCAATCTAAACAGGCTCCCGCCTCCGACTGAGCCCACGGGAAGGCGGCCCCATGTCACTCCGATGTTAGGGACCTTGATATTTCCCTCGTAAGGGACCCCCGGAGCATAGAGGGTTAAGGGCCTTGCTCAAGGGCCCAAGAGTGGCAGCTTGGCGATACCGGGGCTTGAACCCCAGACCTTCCGATCGGCAACCCAGCGCCTTAACCGCTGGAGCCACCACTCCCCCCATTTGTTATTTTGTTTTCTGATTTGTTAATGTGTTTTGCACTTCTCAGCCACCGTATATGTTCCTTTTGTTTATATGCAGTAATCTAGGTAAATTCAAAAACAGAAGAATTGCACAGTGAATAGCTGGAAGACTTATATAATATAAAACATATGTGAGACAGAAAACAGACGAAAAGATGTTACCAGACTGCCTATATAATTTTAACGATCATTAATATATTAATATTATTATAATAATTATTTTAAATGTAAATAATTGTATTTTAAGCACTGACCATTTGAATATTTGATTAGTTGGATGCTACTTATATTACATAAGTAAATATGTTTTAATTTTTATTATATTATTTAAATTAGATTATGTTTCTTAATTACAGTCAATCTATTTTTATCTGAAAGTACAATGACAAGACAACAAAAAGACATGCTCGTCTTTCTGGCTGTGTTTACAGGATACAAACTACACAGTTTGCAATTGTATAAGTAAATTATACTTTTGAAAAACATTTTATTGACATTTATCAGGTACAGGATAAATATAACACAGCATAAATCTGATAATAATATATATTTTTTTAATTGTACAAAAGCGATAACATTTTGTGTCTTGATAGGAATGACACTTGCTATACAGTAATTACAACTACACATGTAAATATACACTATGTGAAACATTTTAAGACACCTGACTTTTCCAGCCATATGTGTTTTTTTTCCTAAACAATTACAACAAAGTTGGAGACATACAATTGTATAAGATGTCTTTGGATGTGGTTTTATTACATTTTCCCTTCACTGGAACTAGGAGACCCAAACCTGTTCCAGTATGACAATGCCCTGCACCAGCTCCATGAGGATATGGTTTTCATGGGTTGAAGTAGAAGTTCTTGAGTGACCTGCTATAGAGCTTTTTACCAACAGCCTTGTGGCTGAATGAGGGCAAATCTCAACAAATACACTTTAAAATCAAATGGAATGTCTTCCCAGAAGAGTGGAGGTTGTTGGAATGGAAAATGAGATTAATTGTGGAATGGGATGTTCAAATAGCAAATGTGAATCTTATTATCACAAACTTTCAGCTATAAAGTGTGTTTATAGCATGTGTTATTACATTTAATGGGTATTTCTTACCAAAATCTATCAAATGCAATTCGTTTCAACTGCAAATGTTACAATAAAATGCAATACATTGTACTGTGTATGTTGGATGTGTTGGCATTATATTTTCCATTCACCTAAACTAGAAGACTCAAACCTGTCCCAGCATGATTTGGGTTGTAGAGTGAATTAACAGCATGTGTTATATTGATGATAATCCATTTTATCAGGATTTCCTACCAAAATATATCAAATGCAAATAGTTTAAACTGCAAATGTTATTGCACTTTGTTGAACTGTGAGCAAGTTTTTGCACTGCATCATTATTTAAGAAAGGTTTTACCCAAAATCCACACAAGGTTACATTCCTAGTGGTAGTCTTGTTATTTCTTGTGCTAGTCTATTATTTGTATTACTTTTAATTTTTTTCAAGAGTTTCTATTAAACAATTATAAATTCCACAGATTTCCTTCTACCGCTTTAAACATTTGAAATGACCTTCCTTGTACATTTTTATGAGCGGTGTAACCATCACACCAAAGACATAAAAAGAAGTCATAAAAGGAATAATATTGCACCTAAGCAATACATTATCTTTATTAGAACTGGTAAAAATGCTAAGGACTACCTGAGGAAAGTAGGAGAACAGGATTAAAAGCAATGCTGAAAATATAGTATTAAAGGCATTTCTCTTTTGTTGGTTTCCTACATCTCTACCTGTGTGTGTGTCTCCTGGACCTGGGTGTTTCAGAGCAAACAACACAGACACACAGCAGAATGAAATCACGATCAGTGTTATAATAAACACAGAGTTGATAAAAGGATCAGGGAAAGTTAGGGATATTTGATTATACACAGCATATCCAGTTAATATGAACCAAACTGCTACAACTGCTGCAATTCTGTATTTTATCCCTTTATATCTCAGGAATATTATTGGATGCCGCACAGCCAAATATTGTTCAGTACAAATGCAGGTTTGTATCAGAGGCCTTCCACTCCAGAACATAGACAGAACAAAATAAATCACTCTAAGGCAAGTGTAATTTCTTATAATTAATATATTCAGTAGTTCAGCAGCAAACGCTAAGCAGAAGAGGAGCTCTATTATAATGACGTTTAGAAGAAACACATGAGTTTGTTTGACTTTCCACTTACTGCAAAAATAAAACCAGAGACACCATGAATTGGCTGGTGTACCAACAAGGACACAAAATGTCATAATGCAGTATGAGAAAATAAATCCAAAATGAATTCCTTTTAGACAGTCATATACAATAAATGGAGTTGAGTAACATAGAGTGGCATTGATCATCTTTTTAGGAATATCAGTCATTCTGTATTAATTATGTTCTGCAAAAAGAAAACAAAGAATGTTTAACTTACAAAATAGGGACTGGTTATCAGGGCCGAATACCAGTTATAAAAAGGCCTTGCAAATGAAACAAATGAATAGATTTACTTTTTCTTTATTTTTGTCAATCTGTAAAGAAAAATGGAAATTAACAAAGTTTCAGAAAATAAAGAATTGGTTTAATGACCTAATGACAAAAAATAGTCTATAAAGTAATTTTTTTCTGTATACTATAAAAATCATATTGCATACACTATTTAGAGAAACATGACATGCTGAAAGCTTATACTTGTTTAAAGAAGGTGACATTTTTTTTTTACCTGTGCACTGATCCAAACCTCCTCAGAGTTGTCTGTACAAAAGCGAGATTGCAAAGCAATGAATTCTCACCCTTTTTGCAATTCAAATGGTCTTGCCAAGTGAAAAATTGGAAATGGGTTAAACCAGTCATGTTTGTTTAAAGTATTTCTATTTTCATTTTGTTTGATTGGATTCCATGTTGGTGAATTTATTTAAAAGTAAGACATAAGTTGGAAATTTTTGCTTGACATTTTTTATTAAAATGTACTAGAGTACACTTTCTCCATAAATTGTGCATGTAAGTGAGATTTAAAGACAAACAGTTGGCTAAAATGTTATCTATCATCCAATAGTCTGCCCAGTCAACACACCTAAATCCTGCTGAACTGCTCTGGGATGAACTGGATTGCAAAGTCAAAAAGAAATATAAAATTTCTGAAGAACATCTCTGGCAAGGTTAACAAGAGGCACGACAAAGTATTGAGTGTTTTTAAAAATAAACTGTCTAAATAGACAGAGTTGTAAAGCTGTTATTTATGCTAAGGGAGGATTTTCACATGAAAAACAAAGTTGAATATTGGTACATTTATAATGGTATATTTCCTAGTTTGTTTCATATACACATAAGGAACATGCATATGTCTCATAAACCCTATACCTTTCTAATCTTTTTACAGGCACTGTAGCTTTTAAGTAATAAATCCTTCATGTGCAATGATTTTCTGTTGCTATCACAAAACTCGTTTGTTGAGACAAAACATTGAAAGAAATGGTCAGACTCAATACTGACAATGATTCAAAACTGTTCATTATATTATATTAATATTCCGTAATTTCCGGACTATAAGCCTGAATTTGACAAAGATTTTTATTTTAAACATAAATAAGCTGCACCTGTGTATAAGCTGCAGGTGTCTACATTGAAACTAATAAACTTTACACAGGCTTTAACGAAAGACAGAGTCTGTTACACGGTGTAACGGTTGAAATATGTTGCGCTTCCTTTAGGAGCATAGCGGTATTTTGGGAATAGCCTGCCGCCGCATTTTTCAGCTATTACTACATGTGTGGAGACCGAGGATTATGTCCTTATTATTTTCTGATGCTCAATTCTAAGTTTCTTTGACTAACCCGTAACGCTGTAGCCAAGAAAAATAAAAAAGCACGAGTTTTGATAACCTGTCTGTGCTTATATGATTTCTGTTGCAACTGGAGTTTGTGAGCTCTCCTTCACCCAGACTCAAAGCGTTACAACGGCTTGTATCTAAAGGGTAGCCGACCAAGAAAGTCATTGTTCACTGTCTTCCTCCTTCCTTTCACAACTATTTCTCTCTGGAGTTTATCTTTTGGCATCGTCGTGCGTTTAAAAAAAAAAGTTTTTTCTCCCGATGTCCTGGAGCTCAGAACACAGGTGAATGTTATGGGGTTCAGTTTTCTGGCTTAAAGTTTGTGAAACCGGGAAAAACCCAGGACAAAATCATAAATAAGCCGCTTCATTGTTTAAGCCGCGTGGGAAAAAAGTATAGTCCGAAAAATACGGTATACATTTTAATCTACACACTTTTACTGTTTTCTGAATATTTGATTAGTTTGTTGCTATTTGCATTATGTAAGTGAATTTTTTCATTCTCATTATATTTATCAAATAAGATTATGTCGCTCAATCACAGTCAATCAAATATTTTGGCACAGTAAATCTTTTTTTTTTTTGTCGCTGAATCACAGTCAATCAAACCAAAACCTGTTCCAGCATGATTTGGGTTGTAGAGTGAAAGCAAATAGAATAAACTGCAAATGTTAATGCAATATGTTGAACTGTAAACAAGTTCTTGCACTGCATCTAAAAAAAGGTTTTACACAAATTCCATACATGAGGTCACATTCCTTGTGGTAGTCTTGGTATTTTTTTGTGCTGGTCGATTATTTGTATTACTTTTAATTTTCCAAGAGTTTTTATAAAACAATTGTGAATCCCACAGATTTCACTCTACTACTTCAGACATTTGAAATGACCTTCCTTGTACATTTTCAAGAGCGGTGTAACCATCACACCAAAGATGTTAAAAGAAGTCATTAAAGGAATAATATTGCACTTAAGCAGTACTTGATCATTATTAACAGTAAAAACGCTAAGTACTGCCTAAGGAAAGTAGGAGAACAGGATTAAAAGCAATGCTGAAATTATAGTGTTAAAGGCATTTCTCTTCTGTTGGTTTCCTACATCTCTACCTGTGTGTGTGTCTCCTGGACCTGGGTGTTTCAAAGCAAACAACACAGACACACAGCAGAATGAAATCACGATCAGTGTTATAATAAACACAGAGTTGATAAAAGGATCAGGGAAAGTTAGGGTTATTTGACTGTACACAGCATATCCAAATAAAATGAACCAAACTGCTACAACTGCTGCAATTCTGTATTTTATCCCTTTATATCTCAGGAATATTATTGGATGCCGCACAGCCAAATATTGTTCAGTACAAATGCAGGTTTGTATCAGAGGCCTTCCACTCCAGCAAAAAGACAGAACAAAATAGATGACAGTAGAAAATGTGTCATTTCTTAAAATAAGCATATTCAGTAGTTCAGCAACACAAAAGAAGCAGAAGATGAGCTCTATTATAATGACGTTTAAAAGAAACACATGAGTTTGTTTGAATTTCCGCTCAATGCAAAAATAAAACCAGAGACACCATAAATTGGCTGGTGTACCAACGAGGGCACAAAATGTCATGATGTAAAGGTTAAATTAAATCCAAAATAAATTCCTTTTAGACAGTCATATACAGTAAATGGAGTTGAGTAAAGTAGAGTGGTATTTATCATCTCTTCAGGTATATCAATTATTCTGTATTAATTCTGATCTGCAAAGAGAAAACAAATGAATGTGTGACTTGTGTGACGGCTAGTTCTCAGACCCTAATACAAAATACAAACAGGTATGCTAAGCACACAGATGAAATGATTTACTTCTTCTGATATTTTTGTAAGAGAATATTGAAAAGAAAATGAGTAAAGATTTACAAAATAACGATTACAGTTAATGACAGTGACAAAAAAACTGTATGAAATCTGTGAGTCTACGAACTTTTTCTTTGACTTGTGTACACTATTTAGGGAAACATGAAATGCTGAAAGCTTATTTCTGGTTAAAGAATGTTGAAAAAGTTTTACCTGTCCACTGATACAAGCCTTCACAAAGTTTTCTGTGCAAAAGTGAGATTGCAAAGCAATAGATTTTGCAATTCAAATGGTCTTGCCAAGTGAAATAATTAATATGGCAATTGAAATGTTTTTTTTTTTTTTAAAGTTTTTCCATTTTTCATTTTGTTTGATTGAATACTACATTGGCATACAGGGCATCTGGAAAGTTTACTTTTTTCCACATTTTGTTATGTTACAACCTTATTTTAAAATGGATTGAATTGGATGTGAATACTTTCCAGATGCACTGTATTGATTTTAAAGTAAGCCATAAGTTGGACATTTTTGTTTTACATTAAAATGTATACATTAAAATGTACTGGTAATCTCTATAAATTGTTCATGTAAGTGTTATTTTAGAGCAAACAGTCGCCTGGAATTTTACCTATCATGCAATGGTCTGTCCACTTATCACACCTAAATCCTACTGAAATGCTCTGCGCTGAACTGGTCACAAGGTTAGAAAGAAATATCCAACTAGTGAAGATCACCTTTGGCAGGGTTTTACAAGAGTGTTTTTAGAACTGAGCTGTGCTGCGAAAAGTGTAAATAGCTGTTATTTGTGCTAAAGCACCATTTGTCCATAAAAAAATGAAAGTTGAATATATCTACATTTATATTTTAGTTTTGACAAAGTAAAGCTTTTGTCATTAAATTAGCTAGTTGCATATAAACATAAACATAAAATGTAGGACTTTCCTTCATGTACAAATGTTTTCTGTCACAAGAAACACTTTTTGAGACAAAACACTGAAATGATTTGACTTACAAGTATTGATCATTCATTAATCATTTTTTGGTTTTCTAAATACTTGATTAGTTTGTTGCTATTTGCATTATGTAAGTGAATGTTTTCATTCTCATTATATTTATCAAATGAAATTATGTCACTGAATCACAATCTATTTTTATCTGACAGTACAATTTCAAGACAAATAGAAAACATACATATCTTTAGAAAATTAAATATTAAATGTAAAACACACACACACATACATGCACAACTATGTTACCCAAATATAAACTATTTTGTCATTTTTTCCATTTATGTAATTTTATTTAATAAATTTAATTTGTGCCAATTTTATTGATTATTTAATTTAATCAATATAATAAAAAGGTTTATTATATTAATTATATAATAAGAGAGAAAAACCCCCCTGAAATATTCTCCTGAGATACCTGTGATCTGCTACTGCTGAGGATGGTTCCATATAAACAGTATAAAGATCCATGAAGTTACTGTGGAGGGTTAAACTTAATAAATTTGAGAATGGATTGAACTGTAATTAGTATAAACAGTCTGCTACAAGGCTTAGGGGTGCAATTGTAATCAAAATGACAATTCAAGTGCCCATCATTGAACATTTGATAATCTCAACAATGATGGAACTATAACAAATGACATTAGGTCTGGGTTCTGTCAGGGTTAGTGGGTTCTGTCAAGGTTTATACTCATAACATATGAGGGAGTTTTTCTTTGCCTCTGTCACCATTGGCTTACTTTTTAGGGATAAACTTATATGGACAAATTTATAAATGTAACATTTATATTTTTATATTTACATTTTTTTTCCCCTCCTTGAACTGCCACCTTAACGTGGTGGAGGGGTTTGAGTACCCAAATGACCCTAGGAGCTATGTTGTCCGGGGCTATATGCCCCTGGTAGGGTCTCCCAAGGCAAACAGGTCCTAGGCGACGGGTCAGACTAAGAGCGGTTCAAAACCTGAGATTGTGCATGAGGTTGAGAGGTTCCGACTAGAGATAGTCGGGACCACCTCTACGCACGGCCTGGGCTCTGGAACCACACTCACGAGAGAGAGGATGGACTCCTCACCACTCTGGGGTTGCCCATGGTGAAAGGCGTCGGGCTGGTGTGGGTTTGCTTATAGCCCCCCAGCTCAGCCGCCATGTGTTGGAGTTTACCCCGGTGAATGAGAGGGTCGTTTGCCTGCGCCTACGGGTCGGGGATAGGTCTCTCACTGTCGTGTGTGCCTACGGGCCAAACGGCAGTATAGAGTACCCGGCCTTCTTGGGGTCTCTAGGAGGGGTGCTGGACAGTGCTCCGACTGGGAACTCCGTCGTTCTACTAGGAGACTTCAATGCTCACGTGGGCAGCGACAGTGACACCTGGAGGGGCGTGATTGGGAGGAACGGCCCCCCTGATCTGAACCCGAGCGGTGTTCAGTTATTGGACCTCTGTGCTAGTTACAGTTTGTCAATAATGAACACCATGTTCAAGTATAAGGGTGTCCATCAGTGCACGTGGCACCAGGACACCCTAGGCCGTAGGTCGATGGTCAACTTTGTGGTCGTTTTATCTGACCTGCGGCCGTATGTCTTGGACACTCGGGTAAAGAGAGGGGCGGAGCTGTCAACTGATCACCACCTGGTGGTGAGTTGGATTCGATGGCGGGGGAGGAAGCTGGACAGACTCGGCAGACCCAAGCGTACTGTGAGGATCTGCTGGGAACGTTTGGCCGAGTCTCCTGTCAGAGAGATCTTCAACTCCCACCTCCGGCGGAGCTTTGACCGGATCCCGAGGGAGGCCGGAGATATTGAGTCCGAGTAGACCATGTTCTCCACCTCCATTGCTGAAGCGGCCGCTCGGAGCTGTGGCCGTAAGGTCTCCGGTGCCTGTCGAGGCGGCAATCCCCAAACCCGGTGGTGGAAACCGGAAGTAAGGGATGCCGTCAAGCTGAAGAAGGAGTCCAATCGGGCCTGGTTGGCTTGTGGGACTCCTGAGGCAGCTGACGGGTACCGGCAGGCCAAGCGAACTGCAGCCCGGGTGGTTGTCGAGGCAAAAACTCGGGCCTGGGAGGAGTTCGGTGAGGCCATGGAGAAGGACTATCGGCTGGCCTCGAAGAGATTCTGGCAAACCGTCCGGCGCCTCAGGAGAGGGAAGCAGTGCCCTACCAATGCTGTTTACAGTAGAGATGGGGAGCTGTTGACCTCAACTGGGGATGTCGTTGGACGGTGGAAGGAATACTTCGAGGATCTCCTCAATCCCGCCGTCACGTCTTCCATTGAGGAAGCAGAGGCTGAGGGCTCAGAGGCGGACTCGTCCATCACCCAAGCTGAAGTCACCGAGGTAGTAAAGAAACTCCTCGGTGGCAAGGCACCGGGGGTGGATGAGATCCGCCCTGAGTACCTCAAGTTTCTGGATGTTGTGGGGCTGTCTTGGCTGACACGCCTCTGCAGCATCGCATGGCGGTGACAGTGCCTCTGGAATGGCAGACCGGGGTGGTGGTCCCTCTTTTTAAGAAGGGGGACCGGAGGGTGTGTTCCAACTATAGGGGTTCACACTTCTCAGCCTACCTGGGAAAGTCTATGCCAGGGTACTTGAGAGGAGAATACGGCCGATAGTAGAACCTCGGATTCAGGAGGAACAGTGTGGTTTTCGTTCAAGGCCGTGGAACACTGGACCAGCTCTATACCCTCTACAGGGTGCTGGAGGGTTCATGGAAGTTTGCCCAACCAGTCCACATGTGTTTTGTGGATTTGGAAAAGGCATTCGACTGTGTCCCTTGCGGCGGCCTGTGGAGGGTGCTCCGGGAGTATAGGGTCCGGGGCCCTTTTCTAAGGGCTGTCCGGTCCCTGTACGACCGAAGCAGGAGCTTGGTTTGCATTGCCGGCAGTAAGTCAGACTTGTTTCCGGTGCATGTTGGACTCCGGCAAACTCTTGATTTACCGGTCAATCTACGTTCCTACTCTCACCTATGGTCATGAGCTCTGGGTCATGACCGAAAGGACAAGATCCCGGATACAGGCGACCGAAATGAGCTTTCTCCGCAGGGTGGCTGGGCAAACCCTTAGAGATAGGGTGAGAAGCTCGGTCACTCGGGAGGAGCTCAGAGTAGATCCGCTGCTCCTCCACATCGAGAGGGGTCAGCTGAGGTGGCTCGGGCATCTGTTCCGGATGCCTCCTGGACGCCTTCCTGGGAAGGTGTTCCGGGCGCGTCCCACTGGGAGAAGACCCCGGGAAAGACCTAGGACACGCTGGAGAGACTATGTCTCCTGGCTGGCCTGGGAACGCCTTGGTGTCCCCCCGGAAGAGCTGGAAGAAGTGGCTAGGGAGAGGGAAGTCTGGGCATTTTTGCTTAAAAAAACTTTACCTGTGCACTGATGCAGGACTTCTGAGTTTTCTGAGCAAAAGCAAGATTGCAACGCAATGAGTACAAACCCTGTTTGCAATTCAAATGGTCCAAACAGCCCTGTCCTATTAGAATTAATAACCTAAACTATTAATCGATTCAAAAGTTTTTGACATGTTTTGAAACACCCTAAATAGTGTATTTAGTTTAGATTACACAGTATGTTGACTTAATTATTTAATAGTAGGACATAAATTGGAACTTTGGTTATGTACAACATTTATGTTAAAATGGATACATTTCCATAAACTTGTTTTATTATACAAAAGTGAAAGTTAACATTAAAAGGTTTTAAGAGACATTACATTTTATTATATAAACATTGGTATTTCTTTTGGAGTTTGCATAGCCTTTTTTTGTGGCCCTAATGTTTCTTGCTTGTCTTGTCAAGCCTGTCTCTTGTCTTGCCATGTGTCCCTGTTGTGATTCATTTTATGTCCCAATCATGTCCAGTCATTGTTATTTCTCTTACCTATCCTAATTGTGCACAGCTTTTTCTGTTTTCATTTTTGGTTTTCCCAGTTCAGGTTTCATATGTTATGAGTATAAACCTTGACAGAACCCAATAATCTTGACAGAACCCAGACCTAATGTCATTTGATATAGTTCCATTATTGTTGAGATTATAAAATGTAATGTCTGTTAAAACTTTTTAATGTAAACTTTTGCTTTTGTATAATAAAACAATTTCATGGAAATGTATGCATTTTAACATAACTGATGTACATAACCAAAGTGCCAATTTATGTCCTACTATAAAATAATTAAGTCAACATACTGTGTAATCTGATCTAAATACACTATATAGGGTGTTTCAAAACATGTCAAAAACTTTTGAATCGATTAATAGATTAGGTTATTAATTCCAATAGGACAGGGCTGTTTGGACCATTTGAATTGCAAACATGGTTTGTACTCATTGCGTTGCAATTTTGCTTTTGCTCAGAAAACTCAGAAGTCCTGCATCAGTGCACAGGTAAAACTTTAAAAACCATGTATGAGCTTTCATTATGTAATTTATCTATACAATATATAGTGCATGCCAGTGATCTTAATAGTGAAATAACAATCAAAACAAAGAAACTTCACATACATTTGTGTTTTGTATATTGAAAAGCTGCACTGGCTGTTTGCTCTTTACAAAATGACAAACATAAATAAATAAATAAATCAGGAAACAACTGTTTGTAGCCAACTGTTAAGATTTTCTTATATTAAACATTTACAAATATTGTATATGCATAAACTATACAACACTCAAATACAAAACACATTTTCATTATTTCTGAATGTCTTGTTGTATTTAAGTGAGAGCCTGATCACTAATCTTTATATTCTAAAAGTAACATATTCTTTTGTTTTCTCTTTGCAGTACACCATTAAGACAGAATGAATAACACACCTGAAGAGATTCTCAATTCCACTTTACTCTATTTACCTCCATTTGATATTACTCAGTGTCTGAAAACAATTAATTTTGGATTTATTGTCTCATATTCTGTTTTGACAGTTTGCTTCCTCATTGGTACACCAGCCAATTCATGGTGTCTCTATTTTTATTTGTGCAGTGAGAGAAAAATCTATCAAACTCATATGTTTCTTCTGAATCACATTATAATAGAGCTTAACTACTGCTTAGTGTGTTTTGGAAAAATAACATATATGTTTTTTTTTCAAAATATCATATTTTATAAAGTGGTTCATTTTCTTCTGTGTCTGTCTTGGAGTGGACGGCCTCTAATACAAACCTGCATCTGCATTGAGCAATACTTGGCCGTGTGTCATCCAGTAACATTTCTAAAATTTAAAGGTATAAAATACAGAAATGCAGCAGCTGTAGCAGTTTGGTTGATGTCTTTAGGATACGCTGTGTATCATGTCATCACATTGGTTTACCCTGATGCTGTTTCCAACTCCCTCTTCACTGTAGCAATGGTTGTGATTTCATTCTGCTGTGTGTCAGTGTTATTTGCTCTGAAACACCCAGGGCCAGGAGATATACGTACAGGTAGAGATGTAGAGAACCAACAGAAGAGAAATGCCTTTAATACTATATTTTCTGCATTCATTTTAATGCTGTTCTCCTACCTTCCTCAAGCATTACTTAACATTTTTACTGGTTATAAAGAAGATTCTGTATTACTTAGGTGCAATATTATTCCTTTTATGACTGCTTTTAATGTCTTTGGTGTGATGGTTACACCGCTCTTGAAAATGTACAAGGAAGGTCATTTCAAATGTCTGAAGTGTTAGAAGTAAATCTGTGGGATTTAAAATTATATTACATAAATATTTGGACCGGCACAAGAAATAACAAGACTGCCAGTAAAATTTTATATTCCAGTAGGAATTTTACTTTTCTTAATAGTGCAAAAACTGCTCACACTACACGAATAATATAAAATTTTATCATGACATTTGCAGGGTTTTTTTGTATGATGAACTAATTGCATTTGATATATTTTGGTAAGAAAACTTGGTGAAATCTAATAACACTAATTTAATGTGGATATCTGAACATAAGATTCCAATGTGATCTTTGTACATTCCTTTTCAAATTTGCCATATGTTACCATTTGTTGTTATAAAAACCTCCACTTTTCTTGTAAAATATTTCACTAGTTTTTGATGTATGGTTGTGGAGACCTAGGTAACCATATCTTCATAGTGCTGGCTTTGTCTCCATCACAGACATTGTCATGCTGGAACAGGTTTGGGTCTTCTAGTTTAAGTGAAGGGACAATTTAATGCTATCACATTCGAAAGCATCCTGTAAAAAAGTTTGGGAAAGAACCATATAAGGCTGGAAATGTCAGGTGTCAGGTGTTCCAATATTTTGTCCATATAGTGTACATTTACATATATAAGTATAATTTGTATAATATGTGTCACTGCTTTGAATTCGTACATAATTTCTTTTTAACTCTTTGCTATTTCAATTGTATAATGTTCAGGTTTATGCTGAGGAATTGCAATGGTTTCTCTTATTCCTGTACATGATCTAGGTTAAAATATATATTTTTTGTTAAATAAAAATTTATCTTTAATAAAACCTTTTTATTTGTGTTATGATTGTACATTTGGAAAAAGGTAGATCAGCTGTGTTAAAGTTTTAAGGAAAAAAAAGTCACAGCTTTATATTAATGAACTTGTTCTGATAAATAATTGTTTCTATAGTTTTAGCTTAGACACAGGGTCTTTTAGGGCAGATGTGCCACATAATCTAAAACTAAACATAAATTGAATAAAATAAAGTGTTATTTAATAAAGAAAATTTTTAAACATTTATCGTAGGAATAGCACTTTTGAATACTTTCTAACAGGCAGTAGGTTTTCTATCATGAAAAACCTTTAGTACAGAAGACTTCCCTGTCAGAGCACTGCTGCAAATTGGCACTTGTTTATGTGATGATTTTAAATGTGGCCTGTATGAAATAAATACAATTAAACTGAAATTAAAGAAACCAATTTAGTGGAGTCTCTGGGACTTGTTTAACATAATCTGTAAAATGCCCTAATAAAGCAAATAAAGCATAAGAGGGTGTCAGGCTCAAACTCTATTTCCGATAAGACACTGTAGTCTTTCAATATTGAAGTCTAACTCCGTACACGTTCACAATTGCCCCTTAAAGTGATCAATCACATTCCTTTCCCGTTGCACACTCATTCAATTTAATAAAATTTTTATTTGTATAGTGTTTTTAACAACTAACATTGTCCCAAACAATGTTCACATAAATAAACAGATTACAAACATAAATGTTAAGTTTATAAATCTGTCCATATAAGTTTATCTCTAATAAGTAAGCCAATGGTGACAGAGGCAAAGAAAAAACTCCCTCATATGTTATGAGTATAAACCTTGACAGAACCCAATGACCTTGACAGAACCCAGACCTAATGTCATTTGTTATAGTTCCATTATTGTTGAGATTATCAACTGTTCAATGATGGGCACTTGAATTGTCATTTTCATGAAAATTGCACCCCTAAGCCTTGTAGCAGACTGTTTATACTTACAGTACACTATATACTATAATTACAGTTTAGTAATTATAGTATATAGTGTACTGTACTGTACAGACTACTATAATTACAGTTCAAATCCATTCTCATAGTTATTTAGTTTAACCCTCCACAGTAACTTCATGGATCTTTATAGTGTTTATATGGAACCATCCTCAGCAGTAGCAAGTAGAAATCAATAAAGTTGGCACAAATAAAATGTATTAAATAAAATTAAATAAATGGAAAAAATTCCATAAAATAGTTTAAATTTGGGTAACATAATTCCCCTTCAGGAACTTGAGCTGCGTCGAAACGCTATGGAAACGCCGCTGCGTTGTCCACGCTCTGAACCACGTGTGAAATCTAGCCAATAGGCAAGCCGTGACGTCATAGACGGGCGACGTCGCGTAAACCAGGAAGCTACAAGATGGCTGTGTGATAGCAACATTAGCTTCTGCTCGTTCAGGTAAGCGCTTTGTGTGTGTTATCTGTGCAGTCATGTGCTTAAATGCAGGCAGAGTTCCATCTGCGTGTTTCGTGCTTGCCCCGATTAATTTCGGGGGGGTGACACGCAGCCGTGCTTACTTGGCTCTCAAAGGTATCGGCTGTTAGCATTTTAGCAGTGCGGCTATGCGCTCCTGGCTGCTAGCCAAGCTCCCGTTTCCCGGAGAGAGCGCTCGTTTGGAAACAATTCTTTTCCCGGTGTGTGTGACGGAGTGCTCCATATTTCTTCCTCCGAGGTGAGAGAAATTTCGGAAATTTCGGGGAAGCATGCCTGGCGGCTGCTTCTTCTCCCGGTGTGGGCGGCGCAGCGTTACATGCCTATCTCTCCGAGAAGGATGAGATAATGGATGCTAGCGAGCCTGCGGACTCCTCACAGCCTGTATGTATGTGGAGCTCCTTGGGGTCGTGGCACGGGCCAGGTCCGAGCTGGATCTAGCTTGGCCGGTTGTGTAGCAGAAGCAGCGCGCACCCGGTGAGCTGGATGAGCGTTTCCTGCGCCCTGTGTCACAGCCTTAGCACCTTCCCTGATCTGCGCACCGAGGTGTCTGGGTCCTGGGAGGCCCGTGTGCACGCATGCTTTTCCGATGTTTTGTGCGTGAATGTTATTTGAGCTAAGTGGCGTGGCTACGGGACGATGCCGCTTGTGGTGGAGATGCTAGCTAGCTGTCTCCCCCTGAGTGCTGCATCTATGAAGGCTATCGGTTTACCTACGAAGAGCCGCTTGGCTCTGGTAGGTAGGGCTATGCGGCGGGTCAGGCTGCGGGTTGCTTCCACACGATGAGTGTGTTACGGGCATACCAGGCTGACCTGATATGGGGGACGATGTGAGCTTAATGCTGAGCTGAGGTCCTCTTGTGGTCCCTCCTCTCATTTAGAGCTGTTTACATCCCGGGACGGTTGGATGTCTGAGCAGACGCTCTGGCAAGACAGTGGCTGCCATGGGACGGTCTTGGCCAAGGCTATGCCTGTACGCCTTTCCCCTGATCGCGCTGCTCTTGGCAGTTCTGGAAAGAGTTCGCCAGGAGGGAGTCTGTCTTGATGGCGAGCGGAACCCAGATTCACCCCTGCCGGGAGTTGTAGAAGCTGTGGCTGTGGCCCCTGAGGGGGCACAGTTCGTAGCGGCTGTTCTCTCTACCGAGGTAGTAGAGGCTCTTCTCCACTCCAGAGCTCCCTCCACAAGGAGGTCGTATGCCGCACAATGGTGACTGTTTGCATCACAGTGTGAGCACCATGACTTGGACCCAGTTGACTGCCCGGTCGGTTCAGTTCTGGAGTTTTTACAGGTACAGTTTGCCTAAGGTTAACCCCTTCGACCCTGAGGGTTTCCGTGTTTGCTGGGTAGGCACCCATTGGTGACACATTTCCTCCGCAGGAAGGCAGGAGGCCCGGGACGCGATTCAGAGTGCCTATCTGGGACTTGGCAGTTGCCTCGTCCCGCCTGGAGTTTGCCCCCTGGCATGGCTAGAGTGTTTCTTTACACGAGGCTGGGTGCATGCCTAAGGTGCCCACGGTTCCCACACGATGTGTCGTGTTACAGGCATTCTGCCCTCCTCTGTTTATAGCCCCCGACCAGGGGTTACAAGGCCCGGCTGTGTCCAGTGCAAGCACTGAGTGCTTATCTCCACAGAACGAGTCCTTGGAGGCGGTCGGTGCAGCTGTTCGTCTGCTATGGCCCTAATATGGCAGGTCTCCTGGCCGATGGGCGGACATTGAGCAGGTGGGTGGCGGATGCAATCCTTTCAGCTGCGAGTCCTGGTCCCCGCCTCGGGGTCAGGGCTCGCTCCACCAAAGTGTGGCGGCCTCTACGGCCGGGTCCACTGGAGTGTCACTCCGGGACATCTGTGATGCTGCGGGTTGGTCCACCCCGCTGACCTTTGTCAGGTTCTATGGCCTTGACCTCAGAGCCACCCCTGGCTCCTCTGTCCTACGTGCTGGTGCCAAAGCACTCACTCTCTCGGCAGGGTTTGTTTAGACACTGATTGGACACTCGTTCCCATAGTGTTTCGACGCAGCTCGAGTTCCTGAAGGGGAACTTCTCTAGGTTACGAATGTAACCCTAGTTCCCAGAGGGAACGAGACGCTGCGTCTCCATGCCACACTCCCTGCATCCCTGCGGCGCTTACCTTCTCTCTTTTCAGAAGCTAATGTCGCTACAACCGCACAGCCATCTTGTAGCTTCCTGGTTTACGCGACGTCACCTGTCTATGACGTCACGGCTTGCCTATTGGCTAGATTTTACACGTGGTTCAGAGCGTGGACATGCAGGGTTTCGAAGCAGCGTCTCGTTCCCTTGGGGAACTAGGGTTACGTTCGTAACCTAGAGACGTTGTGTATGTAAGTGCATGTATGTGTGTGTGTGTTATACATTTATTATTACATGTTCTAAAGATATGTATGTTTTGTATTTGTCTTAAGATTGTACTGTCAGATAAAAATAGATTCAGATAATGAATGATCAATTCTACTGTAAGTCAAATCATTTTAGTATTTTGTCTCAAAAAGTGATTCTTGTGGCAGAAAAGCATTGAGGAAAGGCCATGAAGGAAAGGCCCAGGTTTTATGTTCCTTATGATTATAAAATAAAATGAAGTGAAATCAAATCAAATCCAAAATATCCAGCCAACTAGCTAATTTAATGACAAAAGTTTTACTTTGTTAAAACAAATATATAAATGTACATATGTCTAACTTAATTTTTTTGGACAAATCCTTCTTTAGCACGAATAACCCAATCATTATATGTTTGAAATATGCAAAAGCCATTTACCTTCTAAATTTGGTAAAAAATAATTGTGAATCGTATATATTTCCTTCTAACACTTTAGACATTTGAAATGACCTTCTTTGTACATTTTCAAGAGCGGCATAACCATCACACCAAAGACATTAATAGAAGTCATAAAAGGAGATAAATTGCACATAAGTAATGGCTGATCTTCATTATAACCATTTACAATGCCAAGTAATGCCTGAAGAAGGTAGGAGCACAAAATTAAAAGCAATGCTAAAATATCAAAGGCATTTCTTTTCTGCTTCCCGTGGGCTCACCACCTGCAGGAGGGACCGTAAGGGACGGTGCTGTGAGGATTGGGCAGCAGTCGAAGGCGGGGGCCTGATTAGACTGCTGCCCCCGCGACCCGAATTACAGATAAGCGGGAGAAAATAAATGAATGAATGAATTTCTTTTCTGTTCATCTTTCTGCCTGTTTAATTAAATGATTGAAAGCTTATACCTGTTTGAAGAAGTTTGAAAAAGGTTTTACATGTGCATTAGAGTTTTCTGTGCGAGATTCAAATGCAATTACTTCAGACATCGCAATTCAAATGGTCTTGTCAAAAAAACAAAAAAAATTGAACAATCCTGTCTTGTTACTGTCAGGGATTCACCCTGCCACGCCCCCCTCTGTAGCTGTCAGGGATTCACCCTGCCACGCCCCCGTCTGTAGCTGTCAGAGATTCACCCTGCCACGCCCCCCTCGATAGCAGTCACGCTGCTTCCCAAGATTACCGACAGCTGTGGCTCATGAAAGATCAGACTACATAAACTCACGTTCTTGAGTCACAGGCTGTCGGTCGTTGTATTGTCATGCAGGTAAATCGCGTGGCTGCTCAAACGCCGGGATTCACCGCTGGCTATTTCTCCGAACTCCATTTCCTTATTGAAGTACTCATTGCCGAAAGCTTTACTTGCATTGGGATTAGGCGTTTGACATTCGCGCTCATAGTGGATACTTCGTTACGAGCGGATGTCTGGGTTTGCTTTTGTTTTCATTGGTGTATGAGTGTTTTGTTTTTTGCACCTCAATAAAGAACATGATTGGACTTTATCTGCTTCCGCGTCTGCAGCCTGACAGTTACATAAAAACATGTTAGAAATAATAATCTAATCTATTAATCTATTCAAATATTTTTTTACACATTTTGACATACTGTCAATGGAAATTGACTATTCCGCTCAGTTATCTAATTTATTTAAAGTTACTCCTAATTTACATTTTATTTGAATGACTTTAATCTATGTTAGCAGGTAGATCAAAAGTTGGAAGTTTACTTTACATCAAGTTAAATATAAACATACTGGATTACACATTGTACATAAACTTGTTTAATCATTAAAAAAGTAAAAACTTGCAATACATTTTAATTATAAAACTTTTGGAATTCTTAAGTTCACTATAAATGAGGATAGCATAAAACTGGCCTGAAAAATAAACCTTCTTTTTTGCTTTTGCCAAGGTGTATTGTACTGTGAAGAAACTCTGACATCCATTGAACTATTCCATTGCTCACAAAATCCTTTGTTGTGCATGAAATTTCTACAGACAATAGAGTTCTTTATATTCAATAATGCTGATCATATACAATCTAATATATAGTACTAAATTGGATATGAATGAATATGTTAGGACTAAACTGATATTGTAACTGATTTCCATTTTAATAAATTAATGATAATATTAATTTACAAAACCTGCAAAAGCTTTTAATGTAAATTAATTGTATAATTCATTGAAATTGTTAATTATATTTAGGTTCTATCTATGATAAGTGAACTAGATAAAGGCTCCTGTTAAAAGAGCTCTTTGTAGTACAATAAATGACACTATGAAAAAAGGGGTTCTTTCAGGAACCATAAATGGTTCTTTCCTGGCACTGCTATAAAGTCCTTTTGGTTCTTCCTGGAATTCTTAGAGTGTACAGTAGTCTAATTTTGTGACTCTGATGTTTCGTGTGCCTGTCCTTCATTTGCTTTATTATTGCATCACAAAAACATATATGCAGGGAATTTTGCTGTCAATTCTACAATGACAGGAATCATACTGTCTGCCAGAAAGTGCTGAAACCTACTTCTCCTAATGCCATTATTTATCAAATTTAGACCCAAGCCTTTTCATTATTAAATAACACATTTTATTACAGTTAGTTTTAATATCTGTGTCTCATCCACCTTTTTCTGTGTTTAAAAAAAAAAGTGCTAATATTACAGTGAAATACAATATGTATGACTGTGAGCTTATCAAGTCAAGTCAAGTTTATTTCTATAGCGCTTTTCACAACAGACATTGTCTCAAAGCAGCTTTACAGAAATCAACAGTCAAGGTGAATGGTGTGTATTTATCCCTGATGAGCAGCCATGGCGACTGTGGCAAGGAAAAACGTTCTTAGATGTTATAAGAAAAAACCTTGAGAGGAACCAGACTCAAAAAGGGGAACCCATCCTCATTTGGGTGACATCAAGAGTTTGATCATAAATCTTTCAACAATACAGAACACTGAAGAAAGAGAACTAACATGAGTACTGGAGTATAAGATTATAAGTAAATGTTCTTTCTACAGTCTTTGGTATAAAAGTAGGAGCTACTGAGCTCAACATTTGTGATCATGTGCTTATACATATAATTATACTATATACGTATAGTTTTAGCACTTCATCTTCAGTTAAGAAAGGTTTTAAACCGATTCCATACATTGCAGTAGGTCATGTTTCTTGTGGTACCTTGTTATTTCATGTGCTGGCCTATTATTTGTGTTACTACAGACTTCTCCAAACTTTTTCTGTAAAATAATTGTGAATCTCACAGATTTCCGTCTACCACTTCAGACATTTTAAATAACCTTCCTTGTACATTTGTATAAGTGGTGTAAGCATCACCCCACAGATATTAAAATAAGTTATAAAGGTAGCAATATTGCATATAAGCAATACACAATCTTTATTATAAGCATTTACAATGCCAAGCACTGCCTAAGGAATGTAGGAGATCAGCATTATAAGCAATGCTGAAACTATAGTATCAAAGGCATTTCTCTTCTGTTGGTTTACATACATCTCTACCCGTGCATGTATCTCCTGGCCCGGGGTGTTTCAGAGCACACAACACAGACACACAGCAGAATAAAATCAAAAGCACTGTTACAAAGAATACAGAGTTGATAACAGGATCAGGGTAAGTCATTGTGTTATGATATGATACATGTCATATATTAGAGATATATGCTATGTATCATATCAAAACACAATGACTTACCCTGATCCTGTTATCAACTCTGTATTCCTTTGTGTCCTTTAACTCATTGTGTTATGATATGATACAGATGCAGGTTAGTAGAAGAGGCCTTTCACTCCAGGACAGACACAGAAAAAAATTTACCACTGGATAGAATTTGCTGTGTCTAAAAAATAGCATATATGCTAATTCAGCAGCACAAACTAAGCAGAACATGAGCTCTATTATAATGTGATTTAGAAGAAAAACATAATGATTTAGTTTCTGCTAATGTGAAAATAGAACCAGAGGCACCATGAATTGGCTGGTGTACCAATAAGGACGCAAACTGCCATGATACAGTTTAGGAAAATAAATTCAAAAGCAAAATTGTTTTGACAGTAAAACAACAACAACTAATGGATTCAGAAAAGCTAGAGTGGAATTGGTGACCTCTTCTGTTATATTAGTCATTTTGTAAAGAGAAAACAAAAGCATGTGTAAAATCACAAAATAAAGTTTAGGGATTATGAAATAATTTCAATTATATTATTATTGAGAATATTTTTTTTTAGAAAGTTATTGTTTTAAAGATCACACTGCATAGACTTTGCAATAAAAAGACACATACTGAATGCATTCTAACTGAAAAAGTTGTAAAAAGTTTAACCTGGAGACTGATCCAAGATCGATGTACCATAAGAGTTGCCTGTTTAAAAGTGAGGTTAGAGAAGCAACAAGTTCAGACTACTAAGACTGCGATGTAAATGGTGTAGTAGCTGCAGTTATAATAAATGAATCAAGATTGTGTTGTTTAGCCCTGTCAATTTGATATAATACAATAATAATCTATTCAAATGTTTTGACGTGTTTTGATAAACCTTATATGGAGACTTACACAGAGTATTTCACAAAGTGAAATGTTTTAGAAAAAGTTGTTGACCACAAGGACATGCTGGACATTCTATTGTTAAAGACTATGTTAGCTTCTTTTATTTGAAGAATATTGTATTTAATGTTATATTAACATAAACTTGTATATTTTTAAAATAATCTGAAAAACTTATTAGTAGGTTGGCTAGTGGTTGCTCGGAAGTTAAGGTGCAAACGGAAGGTTGTGCGTTTATTTTTCCATCTGTTTAATTGTAGAGAATTACTGAAAGTTTACAGACAGGTTTCATTTGATAAAACATTTGGATTCATATGAAAATTCACGTTTAATTCCTGATTTAATCGAAAGAGCAAACTATAGACCTGCAACCGTAATATTTCTCAGGCCCTTTCATCAGTCCATTGAAAAAAAAGTTTACAATTTAAATACAATAAATAATTTTGCAACAATCATTTATTTACCAGAAATGATTATCAAATAATTAAAACAGTTGTATTCTACTAGATAATTTTCTCTTGTTTTGTTTTATTATATTGTTGTATAATTATTACACTTCATACCTGGCTTCTAACAAAAAAAAAACATTTTTGCAGTTGCAATTAGGCTTGCAGTAAATACAACAAAACACAATTCATATTACAGTTGTACTGAAATTATAATTAGTTATCATTGAATATTATTATCATATCATCAAGTGAATATTTTTAAGTGAAGGTGTTGGAGTGGCCAAGTATGTCTCCAGTCGTAAACCCGATTGAGCATCTTTGGGGCTCCTCATGCAGAAGGTGGAGAAGCGACATGTGTCTAACATCCAGCAGCTCCGTAATGTCATTGTGGAGGAGTAGAAGAGAATCCCATCAACAATGTGCAGCTCTGGCGGATTCCAGTTATTTTGACAATAATGGCTGCATGTTGAGTTATTTTTAGTGGATAGTAAGTAGAGGACCCACCTTTTTTTTTTATCGGGTTTGTACATACAATTGTTACTCTATTATTTAATTAATATTCTGTTGATTTTTGGTACATATTTAATTATTATTTAGTTAAACCTGCTTTCAGCATATTTTTTTATTCTCTAAAGTAGCAAATTCTCACTTATTGTAAAACAAGATTCAAAACAGAATCAGTCAGTGTATACTGTAAGCTGATTTTTTATAACCAAGCCATCATCTATTGATTTCATATTTTATCATCTTTATTGTATTTTGTTCTGGTCAGGGACACTGGGCAGACAAATGGCTGTGTTATTTATATACTGATGTACAATTCAGCAGAGTTGTGAGATATTTAAGGAAATAAACATGGATCAAATTTGATATTCAAATAGTAGGGACATGACGATTGAAACCCTGTTCTAAAAACACCTGGCATGAGGCAACAGTATTTCCCATATGGTATGCCAGTCTTTCACAAGACATAACTGTGGTGGCTCAGTGGTTGGTGTTCTGGGTTACCGATAGTAAATGCGGAGATTCCAGCATCGCCAAGCTACCACTGTTAGGTCCTTAAACAACTATTTATTTGGTGAGATCTCAAATGATGCAATACAGTGTTTCCCATTTAGAGCTAAATACATATTGCATATCATAAACAGATAACCTTAAGTGTAGTTTCCATAATAATAAAAAAATTTTTTTTTAAAGATTTATTCAGAAGGAAAATACCCAAAGCATCAGATTGTTTTAATTTCATTGGAAGGATGTAAGTGTGAGAGGAAGAGGTAAGAGAGACTAAGATTATTATAAACATTGATTACAGATGTATCTAATCAAAACATTTTTATTCCTATTTAAACTGTTCCTATTACAAGAACCTTGGTGCAATGATATACTTTAATAGATTTCTTGCAAATAATAGATGAAGTTATCTCAAATCAATGAACCATGTTGCTTATGATGAAAAAACCTAGTGATAAATTTGACATTTTGAAATTTTTATATTGAGAATATCGCCTTAACTATATCACAGTTGGAAAGGCTATTATTATTTGTATTTAAATACTTTAAAGGTAACAGGAGCTCTGCTACCTTGTGTTAGACTAATTTTATTAAAAAATAGAAAGTTATTTTGAAACTAATAAAAAAATCATCTGGTCCTTATCAGGTCTTAAATGTAGGTAAACACAACCTTAGATGAACAACAACACATGACACAAGGCTTTATTTATTTAAAAAAAATCAAGCTGAAATGAAGAAACCAAGTGTGAAAAACATATTAACCCTTCCTGCTTACATAGGAATTAAGATGCTATGTATCAGTCATTTGCTGCAGATTAAATGCTGTACAATCATATAGTATACTTGTTCTTTCAAATGTTGAATTTAATAAACACATTAATACAATTTAATAATTAATGTTAACGAGCTCATTTTTTATTTAAAATGTGTTTGCATGATTAATTTGTTCTATAAGACCCAGCTGTAAAACGTTAACATAATAAGTGTTATTTACAACAAAACTTCTTTCTACAGAAATTAGATAATCGAAAAGAAGAAAAAAAAAATTAAGCTGAAACTGGTGATACAGATTCTGTAGAAAGTTTATAAATCCAACAGATTTTACTCATGAAGTCTCTTTTATTTCCTTTCTATATTTTGCACATTTTAAATGACCTTCTTTGCACACGTTCATAAATGGAGTAATCATCACACCAAACACATATACAGAGGTCACAATGGGAACAATATTACACTCAAGCATTGATTTATCTACATGACTTACATTAAAAATAAAAAGTAAGATTTGAGGAAGGTATGTTAACAGAATTAAAATTAATGCTGATAAGATCGTATTGAATGCATTTTTCTTTTGTTGGTTCCCTACATCTTTACCTGTGTGATTTTTGGTACAGGTATCTCCTGGCCCTGTTTTTTTCAGGGCACGCAACACAGACACACAGCAGAAGAAAATCACAGTCACTGCTATAAAGAACACAAGCATAGAAAAGTAACAGTAATTTGAATAGTAGATAAAAATAAAGCCACATCCAAATGAAATAAACCAAACTGTTGCAACAACTGCCGTTTTGTACTTTATATCTTTATATCTCAAAAATACTACTGGGTGAATCACTGCTACATATTGTTCAATACAAATGCAGATTTGCATTATCGGCCTTCCGGTCCAGGACAGACCAAAAATAAAATAATTCAGTAAGGACATTACATGATTATTAAAGATAAAAACATTCAGCGTTTCGGTAGCAAATTCTATACATAAAACAAGCTCAATTATTATGTGATTTAAGAGAAACACTTGACTTTGTTTGTTTTTCCAGTCAACAGAAAAGTAGAACCAGAGATAGCAGGTATGGGCTGCTGTACATATAAGGAAGCAAAGTGTCATGGTAATGTAGCAGAAAATTATTCCAAAAGCCTTTTTTTGTATACAGAAATAAACTTCCATTAAAAATGAATGAAATAGCATTGGACGTACAAGCTGAACAGTTGTGTTAGCCATTTTGTGTTAGCTCTGTAATGCAAAGAAAAAAGAATGCAATATGCAACAGCATTATTTGTAATACACATTTTCTTAATTTCAGCAAGCATGCAGATACCTGAAAGAGAGAGAAAAAGAGTAAAGAAGAAGGTCAATCTTATTCCTGTTGATCTAACACACACATACACATACAAATTGCACTACGTATTATCTTATATCATTATACAATAATAGGCAATTCCATTATCCCACCTTTTTTCCCTTTATTTTACCTGTAGACTAATGTACATGTCTGCTGTGAGATATATATAGGAATGAACATGGAAATCAAATTTGCTATTCAAATAGTGTTGCCAAAGATTACCACATCTATTTCTGTGATAAACAGGTGCACTTCATGTGTGACAACAATTACAATTAGTAGGCTATAATTAAAAAAAGTAAAAAAAAGACTTTGCAGTTCCTATTGCTGATCACTAGTGCTACGTGTAAACTAAAAATGGTTGTTTTTGTATATTCATGCAATCATTCATGCATTCATGAATTATTTTGCCATCAAAAATGGTTTTGTTCCTGAATAAACATGGTAGATCAAGAGCCTGTCCTTAAAAAACACTGGGCATGAGGCAGCAATATAACCTCAGTAGAAAACCAGTCTGTCACATCACTCATTCATACTTTGAGTCATTTACGAGTGGTGGGGGAGTGGTGGCTCCAGTGGTTAAGGCGCTGGATTACCGTTTGGAAGGTCGGGGGTTCAAGCCCCGGTATTGCCAAGCTGCCACTCTTGGGCCCTTGAGCAAGGCCCTTAACCCTCTGTGTGCTCCAGGGGCGCCGTATCATGGCCGACCCTGTGCTCTGACCCCAGCTTCCAAGAAAGCTGGGATATGCGAAGAACAACATTTCACTGTGCTGTAATGTATATGTGACAAATAAAGGCTATTCTATTCTGGCTATTCCATTATCATTATCATGAGAGTAAATCTTAAGAGACATTAACTACAGGGCATATTTGGGTGCAGTGAGTCATCTGGTGATATTAAATGCACCACTATTGATATCAATAATTAAATATATATTAATTAGATGCAGCATTAATTGCCTGTAAAGTGGCAAATATCTTTACTCGATCTTCTTGAGACTGTGATTTTATTAAATGAAAGTTTAGAAAGCCATCTTGTTATCTCATGACCAATAAATGCAGTTATTTGCCAAAATAAAGTAGTTTGATTAATTTAATTCATTAAAAGGTTGAGAAAAAGAACTTGTATCAACCCATATTTACTGCTTGATTATGCAGGTTTAAAATGCTTAGATTTACTTAGATTTACTTTTTTTTTTTTTGTTAATGTGTAACTTGTGACTAATTTGTAATTATTTGGAGTATATAAACAAGAATGCATGAATCTAAATGTAATTGTTTACTTAAAAAATTGCACAGTAAGTATTTGTTATTCAAATTGTGTTGTTCAAAGCAAAACACTTCCTTGGTGATGAACACGCACACGTTATTTATTACCCATTCACACTTTTAAATACAGAATTATTTCACGAAGCTACATGAATTGGTTTATGCCTCTCTTATTTATATACATTTTTGTGTATGCATATTGTTTGCAAAATAAATATACTGTATATGTAAGGGCTGGGCAAGTAAAACGTGTTATTTTCGCAACTCGTTAAAATAATTAACGCTGACAAATATTTTATCAATATTTAAGCATTAACGCAGTTTTTATTATTTATTTATTATTTTAAAAGTCTGTTGCTCACTGGCTCTGAATACACATACAGACAAACCATGGGTGATGAAATGGGTGGCATCTTGATCCGTACTGGCTTGGGATGAACGTCATCACGCGTCTGAAGCAATGAGAGCATTTGGGAGTGTCAGCAACCACAGGAACCCGAAAAGAAAAAAACTGCCGGATAAGCAAACATGGAGAAAGGTACTGAATGGCAGACCACGTTAGATGCAGTTAACAAATGATATAGTGAATTCGATTAGTGTTGTGGTAGATTTCGGTCATTTCTGCAGTGTTACTATAAATGTAGAGATTAAATCATAAACATGAAAATTTCCCACTTGTTTTTTCTTTCAAAAATAATTGTTCATTAAATAAAACTAATGTCTGTTTTTTTGTGAACTTGATTTGTTTTACATGAGTCTAGCTTGAGTTTTAAAGAAATTAAATGCAAAGTCCAAAAAAAGAAAAAAGCACTTTGTAATAAATGTCACTGTTAAAAATGAAAACAATCATGTTACAGGTACACATTCCAGACAGTACATAAGCTCCATTTGATCACAATTAAAAAATAACACATGCGTTGGTGTAAATGTACATCCACAAAAACTTTTATCACTACAGGTCTATTTTCTAATATAATATGTGTGTATTCAAGAGTTGTAATGTTTAGAGAATATAAGAATAAACATATAACTTTCAAAGCCCTTAGATATATGTATAATACCTAATACTATAAGACACATGAATAAATACACATTATATATATATATATATATATATTTTTTTTTTACAAAGTACAATAATTGTAACTTTTAAGCTTGTCAAGGTCTCAATTAAAATTCAACATTTTACATGCAATTAAAAAAAAAGATTTTCGCTAATCATTTGACACAATTAAAAGTTAAAAGCACAATTAAGTAGTGTTATTTTCAACAAAACTCCTCTACAGAAGTTAGATAATCATAAATAGATCACCTCAGATAAGCTGGACTGGAACTGAACTAGAAACTTTATGACTCCAACAGATTCCACTCATGAAGTGTCTTTCATTTCCTCTGGATATTTTGCACATATTAAATGACCTTCTTTACACATGTTTATAAATGGAGTAATCATCACACCACAAATATTTATGGCAGTCACAATAGGAACAATGTTACACTCAAGCAATGATTTATCTAGTTGAATTGCATAAAAAATAAAAAGTAATGTTTGAGGGAGGTATGTAAACATGATTAAAAGTAATGCTGACAAGATCGTATCAAATGCATTTTTCTTTCGTTGGTTCCCTACACGTCTTCCTGTCTGATTTTTGGTATAGGTATCTCCTGGCCCTGGGTGTTTCAGGGCACGCAACACAGACACACAGCAGAAGAAAATCACAGTCACTGCTATAAAGAACACAAACAGAGAAAAGTATTAGTAACTGAAGGCACAGATATAAATTAAACCACTTACAAATGATATCAACCAAACTGTTACTACAGCTGCCATTTTGTATTTTATATCTTTATATTTTAAGAATGTTAGTGGATGTATCACTGCTACATATTGTTCAATACAAATGCAGGTTTGAAACAATGGCCTTCCAGTCCAGGACAGACCAAAAATAAAATAAGACAGTAAAAACAATGTATAATTATTAAAGATGAATATATTCAGGGTTTCAGAAGCACATTCTATACATAAGAAAAGCTCCATTATAATGTGATTTAAGAGAAACACTTGAGGTTGTTTGTTTTTCCAGCCAGCAGCAAAATAGCACCACAGATGCCATGAATGAGCTGTTGTGCCAATTAGAAAGCAAAGTGTCATGATAAAGTAGCAGAAAAATATTCCAAAAGCCTTTTTTTGTATACAGAAATTAATATCCATTGTAAATGAAGGAAATAGCATGGAATGAACGAGCTCCTCAGATGTGTTTGCCATTCTCTATGAGCTCTGCAATGCTGAAAAGAAAATGCTGTAATATGCAACTGCATTATAAGTTCAAACTTATTCTTTTCCAAATTTCAGTATCTGTTCTTCAACCTGGTAAAGATGTTTATAAAGCCGGTTTTTACAATTCAGCAAACTTGTGAGATATTTAAGGGAATGGACATGGATCAAATTTGATATTCAAATGGTGTTGTCAAAGATTAAAAATGTCTATGATAAACATGTCCAGTTCAAGAGTCACCCACTGTGCCGATTATAGCTCTAATGATTTTGTTCCTGTCAGGGACATGAGAATTGAGAGCCTGTTCTGAAAACACCTAGCATGAGGCAACAGTATACCCTGGATGGTATGTGGTGGCTCAAAGGTTGAGGTTCTGGGTTACTGATCGTAAAGTCAATGCTTCCAGCACCATCTTGAATGACCTACTTTGCACATGTTAAAAAATGGAGTAATCATCACACCAAACACATATACAGAGGTCACAATGGGAACAATATTACACTCAAGCGATGATTTATCTAGTTGAATTGCATTAAAAATCTAAATCAATGTGTGAGGAAGGTATGTTAACAAGATTAAAAACAATATTGATAAGCTCGTATTGAATGCGTTTTTCTTTTGCTGGTTCTCTACATGTCCTCCTGTCTGTTTTTTGGCACAGGTATTTCTTGGCACTGGGTGTTTCAGGGCACGCAACACAGACACACAGCAGAAGAAAATCACAGTCGCTGCTATTAAAAACACAAATATAGAAAAAGCACGGAAACTTGAGATATAGATAAAAATAAAGCCACATCCAAATGAAATAAACCAAACTGTTGCAACGACTGCCATTTTGCACTTTATATCTTTATATCTCAAAAATGTTACTGGGTGAATCACTGCTATGGATTGTTCAATACAAATGCAGATTTGCATTAATGGCCTTCCAGGACTAAACAAAAATGAAACAATTCAGTAATGACAATACATAATTATAAAAAAAAGCATTTAGCATTTCAGTGGCTGATTCTGTACTTAAGATAAGCTCCATGATAATGTGATTTAATACAAACACTTGAGTTTGTCCGGTTTTTCAGTCAACAGAGAAATATAACCAGATATACCATGAATGTGCTGTTGTACAAATTAGGAAGCAAAGTGTTATGATAAAGTAGCAGAATAAAACTCCAAAAGCCTTTATATGTATACAGAAATAAACGTCCATTGAAAATAAAGGAAATAGCATGGGGTGTACAAGCTCCTCAGATGTGTTAGCCATTCTTTATTAGCTCTGTAATGCAAACAGAAAATTATCCACTTTTCTTTTTATCTTAGCAGGCCTAAAAGAAAGAGGAAATTGCTGTTGATATCTCACACACACACACACACACACACACACCCTCCCACACACACCAATGTATGTATCTATATATATATATATATATATATATATATATATATATATATATATATATATATATATATATATATATATATATATATATATTATATATTATATATAATATAATATATAATATATAATATATATTATTATATTATATTATATTATTTATATATATATATATATATATATATATATATATATATATATATATATATATATATATATATATATATACAGCGAGACATTTAAAGGAATGAACATGGAACAAATTTGCTATTCAAATAGTGTTGTCAAAGATGAATAAAATTTTTTAAACAGGTGCATTTCATGTGTCAATAATTTATTACTGATTTTTTTATTTTTGTTGTAAAACAAGACTGTGCAGCTCTTTATACTGATAATCACCCCCAGCATTAACTGTAAGATGATAACTATTGTTGTTGAATATATATGCAATCATTCCTTCATTTAATCATTACTTCATCATCTACTATGGATCTGTTCTGGTCAAGACCATGGTGGATCAAAAACCTGTCTTGAAAACACTGGGCATGAGGCAGTAATACAACCACGCTGGATTAACAATCTGTCACATGACTCTATTCGTTCCTACTTTGAGTCTTTTAGGGTATTAAATAACAAGATACATTAAATCAGGGCACAATTGGGTGATATTAAATGTGTCACTATGGATAGAAATCATTAAATATATATTAATTAGATGCAGCCTCAAATGCCTACAAAGCTGTTTTTATTGAGTGGCAAATATCTTTACTTGAAATTCTTGAGACTGTGAATTAATCAGATTAAGGTTCAGAAAGCCATCATGTTATCTTGTACATGACCAATGAATTTAGTTATTTGCCAACATAAAGAAGATTGATTGATTGAATTCATTGAATTGAGATTTAAATTTTTTATTTGATGTGCCTCCCACTTGTTAAGGGACCAAAAGTAATGGGCCAATTGGCTTCTCAGCTGTTCCATGGCCAGGTGTGTGTTATTCCCTCATTATACCAATTACAATTAGCAGATAAAAGGTCCAGAGTTCATTTGAAGTGTGCTATTTGCATTTGGAATCTGTTGCTGTCAACTCTCCGAGATGAGATGCAAAGAGCTGTCACTAACAGTGAAGCAAGCCATCATTATGCTGAAAAAACAAAACAAACCCATCAGAGAGATAGCATTAAAAAAAAAACATTAGGCATGGCCAAAACAACTGTTTGAAACATTCTTAAAAAGAAGGAAGGCATCGGTGAGCTCAGCAATACCAAAAGACCCGGAAGACCACAGAAAACAACTGTGGTGGATGACCGAAGAATTTTTTCCCTGGTGAAGAAAACACCCTTCACAACAGTTGGCCAGATCAAGAACACTCTCCAGGAGGTAGGTGTATGTGTGTCAAAGTCAACAATCAAGAGAAGACTTCACCAGCGTGAATGCAGAGGGTTCACCACAAGATGTAAACCATTGGTGAGCCTCAAAAACAGGAAGGCCAGATTAGAGTTTGCCAAACAACATCTAAAAAAGCCTCCACAGTTCTCGAACAACATCCTATGGACAGATGAGACCAAGATTAAATTGTACCAGAGTGATGGGAAGAGAAGAATATGGAGTAGGAAAGGAACTGTTTATGATCCTAAGCATACCACCTCATCAGTGAAGCATGGTGGTGGTAGTGTCATGGCGTGGGCATGTATGGCTGCCAATGGAACTGGTTCTCTTGTATTTATTGATGATGTAGCAGAATGAATTCTGAAGTGTTTCGGGCAATATTATCTGCTCATATTCAGCCAAATGCTTCAGAACTCATTGGACGGCGCTTCACACTGCAAATGGACAATGACCCAAAGCATACTGCAAGAGCAACCAATGAGTTTTTTAAGGAAAAATTGGAATGGTATGCAATGGCCAAGTCAATTACCTGACCTGAATCCGATTGAGCATGCATTTCACTTGCTAAAGACAAAACTGAAGGGAAAATGCCCCAAGAACAAGCAGGAATTGAAGACAGTTGCAGTAGAGGCCGGGCAGAGCATAACCAGGGATGAAACCCAGCATCTGGTGATGTCTATGCATTCCAGACTTCAGGCTGTAATTGACTGTAAAGGATTTGCAACCAAGTATTAAAAAATTGAAAGTTTGATTTATGATTATTATTCTGTCCCATTACTTTTGGTCCCTTAACAAGTGGGAGGCACATATGCAAACTGTTGTAATTCCTAGACCGTTCACCTGATTTGGATGTAAATGCCCTCAAATTAAAGCTGACAGTCTGCAGATTGTTTGAAACTTGTTCGTTTCATATAGAATCCATTGTGGTGGTGTTTAGAGCCAAAAATGTTAGAATTGTGTCGATGTCCCAATATTTAAGGACCTGACTATATATATATATATATATATATATATATATATATATATATATATATATATATATATATATATATATATATATATATATATATATATAAAGTCACTAGATCTTAAATCAAAGCCAAAAAGTAATATTAACCATTAATTGTTCCCACACTATGGCTCATTTTAAAATCTATTTTAGCTCATTTTTGCCCATTTACTTTACAAACATAGAGCAAAATTAAATTACATGGACATGTTAGTAAGAAAGGAAATGTAAAAATGAAGTTGGCAAACATAACTACTATACACCAATCACTTATGCCAATATGACCACCTGAGGAATATTGTGTTGGTTCCCCCTTTGCTGCCAAAACAGGCCTGACCTGTCGAGCATTTGAGACCTTGTCAAACACGCTCAAATCCTTACACTTGCTCACTTTTGCTGCTTCTAACACATTTTGGGGACAAAATGTTCACTTGTTGCCTACTATATACCACCCACTAACAGGTGAAATGATCAGTGTTTTATTATTGTTGGTCAAAGTGTTATAATGTCATAATGTTATGCCTGATCGGTGTAAGTATAAGATACAACCATATCCTGACAATAGGATAATATAATCTTGTACACTCTTAGAATATGACAAACTCTTAGTCTTTTCTGCTGGAACCCATTAAGGCTGTCTATATAGAATTATATAGAATCAGAATGTAAATTCCAAGAAGTTTAGGGCTTCACAAACTAAAAACTTGTAAACAACATACATTGCAAAATAACTTTCTTGTCACATTGCAACCATCTGCAAAACTGTCAAACA
Organism: Silurus aristotelis; assembly: GCF_946808225.1. Taxonomy (NCBI): domain Eukaryota; kingdom Metazoa; phylum Chordata; class Actinopteri; order Siluriformes; family Siluridae; genus Silurus; species Silurus aristotelis. Next base: position 26,872,622 of record NC_139577.1, on the reverse strand, counting down.
TTGCAATAATATATTATGTTTTAGAAATAGAAACAATTGGATCAACAACTGTATAGTTTAAAAAGGACTAATCATCATAAACATGCATATACAAATTTTATTTTGTCATTTGAATATAATTGTTAATTAAAGAAAACTGTAGTAAAACTGCATTTTTGACTTGTTTTACATGAGTATCTTAAGTAATTAAAAAAAAATGAATGCAAAGTTTTCTCATATGACAAAATGTCATATGATGCCTCACCTAGTAAAAAAACAAACATCTGATATTTCCTGCCTTTTCCATGAAAGCAGTAAGGAATTTGCTTTGCAATGGTAGCTTAACAAACTATGAAAATAGAGCACACCTATTATTCAAATGCTGTATTTAAAATCAGCTGATCATCTGTATGAGACACAGTGTCTGTCATTTGCATTTATTATAATGTAAGAGCCTAATATTTTCTTGCCATTTGCTGCCTTCAGTCTACACATAGGCGTGTGGAAATTTGTGTTGATAATGCTATTTGAACCATGGATATCAAGTGCATGAGCCAGGGAGACATCGCAATACCGCATGGATACATTTCTTGTTAAAAAAAAAAATACTTAAAAGGTGAGTCCAGGTAAAGCACATTAACTGTAATAAAGTACTAAAACAACTAAAAGAAAAAGGTCACAGGGAAATGGTCCAATCAATGTGAATCAAATGAGCGAATCAAAGTGAATAAAATGAGTTCATGAGCAAGTTACTACTTACATAACAACCAACAACCAACACAAATAAACATTTAATATTTCTTATATTAGACATTATTAATACAAGTCAATCCCATTCACAATTAATAATTTTTCACAAAATGATAATAGCAGATTCAGTTCCTCAATGTTTCAGGAGAATCTAAATATATAAGAATGCAAAAGCAAATGAACTATTTATTCTAAAAATAAATTCTAAAGAAATGTAGTCAACCATTTGTTCTAAGAAATTAAATTAAATAATAAACATATTGTATTACTAAAGCACATATATCAATTTTACATTTTTTAAATGATTAAGTAATGAGTAATAAATAAAAAAAACAACAACAAAAAAAATTAAAAATAAAGCTTCTTGTCAATTGTACACATTGAACATTAATGATCTGATCACGGAATGTCTGCTGGTGCAGGACAAGCTGGTTTAAGTTTTTCATGTCTCTAGACTTTAAACAGAATGGTGTAATAAACATAAAAACATCCAGTGCTTCATATAAGCTTCAAATAAAGTCTTCACTCTTTATAATCTACTCAAAATCACCTTCGATGATGTTTATACAGTTTAAAAAGTGATGGAACCATGATACCGTATATATTGACAGAGAGCATGGCAGGAAAAATATCACATTGAAAATAATTGATTTCCAAATTCATGGTACCATACATGGCAATTGATACCAAAGGAAGGTAACTCAAAACAATGATGAGTAGTAAGGAAGAGATAGTATTAAAAGCATTCCTCTTTTGTTGGTTTCGTACATCTCTGTCCTCTGTAACCTCTGGCCTTCTGGGTCCTGAGTGTTTTAGTGCATGCAGCACAGACACATAGCAAAACAAGTTTACAGACAGTCCGGTTAAGCAGGTGAACATAAAAATATCATCTGGAAATGCAAATACTCCAAAGGTGAGACAAAGACCATATACTGATGTCATTATCCAAATAGTTGTTGCTGCAGCAATCCTATAGTGGATAGCTTTATACCTTAAAAAGGCAACAGGATAGAGCACTGCCATGTATTGCTCAATGCATATACACATCTGGATAAGAAGTCTACATGTCCAAGACATGGCAAAGATGAAAAGTGTTAGATGTAAGCCCGTGGTACTTTGAAAGATAAAAACGTTAGGAATGTCAAAAGATAAATGTAAGCAGAAGACAAATTCCACAGTGTTGAGAATCAGTGGAAACACCTGAGTTGATTTGATTTTAAATCCAACACGCAGCAAAAGCCAGACATTCCAAAAATTTGCTGGTGTTCCCAATAAGAGGCAGAGAAATGCTGCTACATAGTAACAAACAAACCCCAAATGAATTTCTTTCAGACAATCAAAGAAACTGAAAGCGTATGTAACAGATGCATTTACCATGTTGACATTAAGCTGTGGAGTGGAACAGAGAAAAATAATTTGTAATGAGAAAAGAAATTTGAGAATATATGTTTTTTCAGGTTAACCAAACACAGTTGAAAAAAAAACAAAGCGAGATGTGGTATAGCACAAAGATGGTACAGAAAATTAATTTTTTTTATCATTTTTTATCATTTGTGTCTCAAAATATAAAAAATGTTTAAACTAAAAAAAATTAATCGACAGATTTTTGAAAAAGTTAAAACAATACAAGCAGTGGTTACTGGAGTTTTCAGATAATACCTACAGCATGGATGCAGCAGAAAAAAGGAAAGCTGCTGTTTAAACAGTAAAGATACTACATACAGTGACATATGTGATGTCCAGGTTTGCATGTGTTTGCATTATTTATTAATAGAAGGACATTTTCTCCTGCCCATTTTACAAGGGAGATTAAAGTATAAAAAAAATAGAAGAAACACATGCATACATGTATGTACATACATACAGTTCAAGTAACATTAGATCCCCTCAAGATAGAAAGAAATTAAGCACTCACATTTTAAACACACAGGACAAATGTGTATTAACATTAACATGCTTCTTAAACACAAATAAATGCAGTAATTGCCGTCGAGTTATGGTAGTAAATTATATGCATATAATATATTTTCGAAAAATAGAACCAGCTAAATTTGTTGGAAAGCATTTCCAGCCTGTAAAAACTGTGTAAGCATGATTAATGACAGTTCTGCATACATTTATAATTGGGATATGTTATAAATTTAAGAAGCTGTCCAAAGCAGAAGAGTTTATTGACAATGAGGACAATGCTGACATTTATTAAAAAAATTAAAAAAAAAATTTTTTTTACTTTACATTTATAAAAGGTTGCACACACTTTAGATTTAAACACTCACACACATTGAAACATAATAAAGACATGAGATTTTATCATCTCTTGCAAAGCATGTTTGTAAGATGACACAATCGAATTATTCTTACTCTAGTTTAAATGTTATTTGAGTCCAGCACTGACTGCTGAGTCTAGACTATTACCTAACTACAGCTTCCATATGCTCTGTGTGACCAAAATGACCATAGATTTTAATGTGTACATCAATATATGTACAGTATTCATGCAATGTGACATGCACACCCTCTTAGAAGTTCAATACCTGACTTCTTACTTATTTTGGGAATAAAACAGTCATCCACACGGTATGTTTACATTAAACTGTCATGCTTTGTTCTTATTATTTTATATATGTTTTTTAAATAAATAACAGCATTTCTTCTTTGTGGTTTGAGTGTATAATGGGTATTTATGCATATAGTTCATCCAAACCATAGTTTTAATAAAGTTATAAATAACTTGCATACAAAATACTTCTATATGGATAGTTTTATCCCATAGATAGATAGATAGATAGATAGATAGATAGATAGATAGATAGATAGATAGATAGATAGATAGATAGATAGATTTCTTATTTGTGTACAGAACTTTTAGTTTTGTACATGTTTACAAAAATCATTTACAAAAATGAATTTCTTCACTGAAAAAATAGATAACATTAGAAAAAGAATTGTGGCAGTTCAACCTCTGACAGCATCTCCCGACACAATCGTACCTACAACCCCACAACTACACTGTTTTACATGTATAGGACAGAAAGAGCTGTATGATGCTATTATGAAAGCTAAATCAACAACATGTCAGTTAGATCCAATTCCCACTAAGCTAATGAAGGAAGTGTTATATACAGCCGGTGAGCCTCTTCTCAATATTATTAACTCCTCACTATCGTTAGGTCATGTCCCTAAATCCCTCAAGTTAGCAGTTATTAAGCCCCTCATTAAAAAACCTAATCTGGATCCAAACACGCTATCAAATTACAGACCAATTTCAAACCTCCCATTTATGTCTAAGATTTTAGAAAAGATTGTCGCTGCCCAGTTATGTAACCACTTGCAGGAGAACAATATCTTTGAAGAGTTTCAGTCAGGTTTTAGGCCCCATCATAGCACAGAAACTGCTCTAGTTAAAATCACTAATGACCTGTTTTTAGCTTCAGACCAAGGCTACATCTCCCTATTAGTTTTACTAGACCTTAGTGCTGCGTTCGACACTATAGATCATGATCTTCTCCTCGATCGCTTACAGAATTACATTGGTATTCAGGGACAGGCATTAAGCTGGTTTAAATCCTACCTGTCCAATTGTTACCATTTCGTAGATTTAAATGGAGAGCTATCCAAGATAATGCTAGTAAATTATGGCGTGCCACAAGGGTCAGTTTTAGGACCACTGCTTTTCACAATATACATGCTTCCATTAGGAAATATTATTAGAAGGCATGGAATTAGCTTCCATTGTTATGCTGATGATACCCAGCTATATATTTCATCCAAACCAGGCGATATAGCTCAATTAGCTCGCATAACTAAGTGCGTTGAAGAAATAAGAGATTGGATGACCCATAACTTTCTGCTATTAAATTCTGATAAAACGGAGATTTTGCTCATCGGCCCAAAAAATAGTACACAGAAGCTCCAGCATCTCAGCCTGCATTTAGACGGTTGTTCTGTAACTACTAGTTCATCGGTAAAAGACCTGGGAGTTATTTTAGACAGCAACTTATCTTTTAAAAATCACATCAATCAAGTTACAAAAACAGCCTTCTTTCACCTTAGAAATATTTCTAAGCTAAGAAATATGTTATCTATATCTGATGCAGAGAAGCTCATGCATGCGTTTATGACCTCTAGAATAGACTACTGTAATGGGTTACTAGGTGGATGTCCTGCGTCATTAATAAACAAGCTTCAGTTAGTCCAGAATGCGGCAAGAGTTCTTACAAGGTAAAAAAAATACGATCATATAACCCCAATCTTATCGTCCCTACATTGGCTTCCGGTTAAGTTTCGAATAGACTACAAACTACTGCTACTCACCTACAAAGCACTAAATGGTTTGGCTCCCATGTATCTCTTCAGTCTTTTAACACGCTACAATCCGTCACGCTCCCTGAGATCTCAAAACTCTGGGCTTCTAGTAGTTCCTAGAATAGCAAAGTCCACTAAAGGTGGTAGATCATTCTCACATTTAGCTCCTAAACTCTGGAATAGTCTTCCTGACAGTGTTCGGGGCTCAGATACACTCTCCCAGTTTAAGTGTAGTTTAAAAACATATCTTTTTAGCAAAGCCTACACATAACACACATCACACACATCACATCATAACCTTGTGTTTCAGAATATGTGATCACATGCACATTATCAACTTGTGCTGTTAATATCATGAACAGCAGCTACGCTAATTCCTCTCCACTGCTTCTTTTTCTCTCCACATCCCGAGGCATCCTGAGTTTTGGCCAGCTCCATCCAGTCACGTCCCACCTCGTGAAGATTATGGAGCTATGGATGATCATGGAGAAGTAGATGCCGAGTGTTTAAAGGCCCTGGCATGGAGAAGCTGATGCTGGATCTATGATGATCACAAACTGTTCTGTATTGTTGAAGATTTATGATCAAACTCTTGATGTCACCCATATGAGGATGGGTTCCCCTTTGGGTCTGGTTCCTCTCAAGGTTTCTTCCCCATATCATCTAAGGGAGTTTTTCCTTGCCACTGTCGCCACGGCTTGCTCATCGGGGACAAACGCACACCATTCACCTTCACTGTTGTTTTCTGTAAAGCTGCTTTGAGACAATGTCTGTTGTGAAAAGCGCTATACAAATAAACTTGACTTGACTTGACTTGACTTGACTACATGTGTACCAAATGCAATCCTTTTTATGTGCAGAACATAGTTAAAATCTTTTTAAAAGTTACAATTGTTCCCTCAGAAACATGTTAATTGGTGGACTGCAAGGCTAATGCTAGTTATTGCTAGCATTAGCTGATAAACATGAAGTGGCTAGCAGCATGCACACACACACACACACACACACACACACACACACACACACACACACACACACGCACACACAACTGTATTACCCATGTGGGGTCCCAATGTAAATTTTGTTTTGCATTTCTTCCCTCTAACTGTCCCGAAATTGAACCAAACTTTGACTTAAATACCTCACCCAACTTACTTTGGGAATACTACACATTAAAACTACATTCATTATGTAAAAATTTTTATTTAAAAATACTACTACTACTACTACTACTAATAATAATAATAATACATTATTATTATTATTATTATTATTATTATTATTATTATTATTATTATTATTATTATTATTACTATTATTATTATTATTATTTTAGTCGAATATTATCTTCTTCTTCTTTCGGCTGCCCATTAGGGGTCGCCACAGCGGATCACCTGTCTCCATACTCCCCTCTCCTCTACATCTGCCTCTTTTAAACTAACTACCTGCATGTCTTCCCTTACCACATCCATAAACCTCCTCCTTGGTCTTCCTTTGTTTCCTCCTTCCTGGCGGTTCTACCCTCAGCATTCTCCTACCGATATACCCCATGTTCCCATTTCGGAACTCGAGCTGCATCACAACCCTTTGGGAACGCACCCCTGTTGCTCATGTTCTGAATCACGTGTGAAATCCGGCCAAAGGCAAGTGTGTGAATCCGTGCAGACAAATTATTATCTTAGTGGGTCCTGCGTACAATAAAGAGGGGCTACTCGATTTATTTTGGGTCCTCTCCTCCCTGGTTCAATATGATGTGTCCCACCCTGGTGGGACCCGAGCAGGCTCTGGTCCTGGAACAGGTAGTGCGCGCTCTCTTAAGGAAAGTGGCCATCGACGTGGTTTCTCCCATAGTCAGAGAGTCAGGCTTTTACAGCCAGTACTTCGTTGTTCTGAAGAAGGTTGGGGGGTTGCGTCCGATCCTAGATCTGTGCTCCTTAAACTGCTCACTCATGAGGCTCAGGTTCAGGATGCTCACCCTCATCCTTCCCGCTCACAGGAGGTTCCTAAAGGTTTGCTTTCGGGGGTGAAGCTTACCAATACCGGGTCCTCCCATTTGGCCTAGCACTCTCACCCTGCTGCTTCACAAAGTGTATGACCTATAGCGACGATTGGTTGATATTAGCTCAATCAGAGCATCAGGCAGTCCGGCATCGGGGTGTCATTCTCACCTGCATGAAGGAGCTGGGGTTAAGACTTAACACCGGGAAGAGTGTGCTTTCTCTAGTACAGAGAACCACCTTTTTGGGCGTAGTGTGGGACTCGACCGTGATGCGGTCTCCCGCCCGGATTAAAGCTATCCTCACAGCAGTCAGGAGAGTAAGAGAAGGCCAGTCACTCACTGTGATGCAGTTCCAGAGGCTGCTTGGTCTCATGATGGCAGCATCCATTGTGATTCCACTTGGCCTCCTCCATATGAGACCCCCCTCTTGACCCCAGTGGTGGCTCAGAGACAGAGGGTTTTCCTGAAAGGGCAGTCCTCTCAAGGTACTATCAAGGTCTCGTGGCAAGCCCTTCGAGCCTTAGATATGTTCAAAGAACCTACGTTCCTGTTTCAAGGCCCCGTCCTGGGAGCACCTTTTCATTGCTTAATGCTAACAATGGATGCATCCCTCATGGGGTGGGGAGTGGTCATGAGTGGCCAATCCACCCAAGGTCAGTGGAATGAGCACATAAATTGCCCGGAGATGATGGCTGTGTTTTTGGCTCTTAAACACTTCTTTTCACGTTCTGATTCGTATGGCCAACACATTAGTGGTCTCATACATCAACCACCAGGGGGGTCTCCGATCTCACCCCCTGTACAGGCTGGCATGGCAGATCCTCCTGTGGTCACAGAGGAAGCTCCTTTTATTTGAGAGCAGTCTATATCCCGGGTCACCTAAATGGGAGAACAGACGCCCTTTTGAGGCAAAGGCCGAGGACCAGGGAATGGAGGCTCCACCCTAAGGTGGTGGAATAGATATGGCAGAGATTTTACAAAGCCCAGGTGAATCTGTTTGTGACTCAGGAGACTTCACACTGTCCCCTCTGGTTCTCTCATAACCTAGAGACGTTCCTTCTCTGCACATGACCAAACCATCTCAATCGCACCTTCCTTACCTTGTCTCCAAAATGTCCTACATGGGCGGTCCATCTAATAAATAGTCACCTCTTCTCTCAGCCTGGCTTCCACTACTCTTTCCCATAAACGTCATGGTGTGCTTCATGGTTATTCCCCTGTAGTTACTGCAGGACTGTACATCTCCCTTATTCTTAAAAACCGGTACTAGCACACTCCTTCTCCATTCCTCAGGTATCTTCTCACCTTCCAAAATCTTGTTAAACAATCTGGTTAAAAACTCCACTGCCATCTCTCCTAAAACACCTCTATGTTTTTACTGGTATGTCATCTGGGCCAAACCACTTTCCACTCTTTATTCTCTTAATTGCTGCTCTCATGTCCTCCTTACTAATCCTATCCACTTCCTGCTTGACCATCTCCACATCATCCAACCTTCTCTCTCTCTCATTTGCCTCCTTATCAGCTGCTCAAAATACTCCCTCCTTCTTCTCAACACACTCTCCTCACTAGTCAACACATTTCCATCTGCATCCTTTATTGCTCTGACTTGCACATTCTTCCCAGCTCAATCCCCCTGCCTGCTAATCGGTAGAAATCCCTTTCTCCTTCCTTTTCACTTCACCAAGCCTGGCTAACAATGTCACAATCTACATCATTTGTTAATAACTGGAACTGTTTCTGGGAGCGTCCTAGGTTCTTCCGCCCTGATGGCCTGCACCCCAGCAGAGTTGGAGCAGCAGTGCTATCAGATAACATCTCTAGGATACTACACACCATCTGACTGGTAAGACATCAAGAAATCTTCAACTATAAGAACACGCATACTACAGACCAAATAGTTACAAGTTCACACACAGCCCAGTTTATAGAAACCATATCTATTCCTCGGGTAGTAAAACCAAGAATTACATACACAAGATCCAGAAATAATCTTATTGCAGTTAAAACTGAAAAATGCCAGATAAACAATCACAACAAAGTTCTAAAGTTCGGTCTTTTAAACATTAGATCACATGCACCCAAAGCACTGATTGTAAATGAGATGATCACAGAGAATAATCTCGATGCACTCTGTCTCACTGAGACCTGGATTAAACCAGGTGATTATATGGGTCTAAACGAGTCGACACCGTCAGGATATGTTTATAAGCATGAGCCCCGTCAGACTGGTCGTGGGGGGGGGGTGTAGGAACCATTTATAGTGCTTCTCTTAATGTTAGTCAGAGATTAGGATTCAGTTTTAAATCATTTGAAGTGCTCGTTCTTAAAATTGCACTTTCAGACATGCACAGAAAACTCGCTCTGGTCACCGTGTACAGACCCCCAGGGCCCTACGCTGATTTTCTTCATGAGTTTGCTTGTTTTCTCTCAGACCTCTTGATCAGCTTTGATAAAGTGCTGCTTGTAGGAGATTTTAATATTCATGTAGATGATGAAAACGATGCCCTAGGATTATCATTTGTCGATTTACTAAACTCTTTTGGAGTTAAACAAAACGTCACCAGACCAACCCACCGTTTTAACCACACACTAGACTTAATAATATCCCACGGAGCAGACGTCACTGATATAGATATTTTACCCCAGAGTGATGACATCACAGACCATTATCTCCTACTGTACACACTACCGGTAGAGCAGATTAACCGTGTTTTACCACGGTATCGACTTGGTAGGACTATTATTCCAACCACTAAGGACAGATTCATAAATAACCTGCCTGATTTATCTCAGTTTCACATTAAACCCATAACTGCTGATCATCTTGATGAGATGGCGAACAACATAGACCTTATCCTCACTAGCACTTTAGACACTGTTGCCCCCATCCGGTTAAAAAAGGTTCGAGAACAAGCACCTGCACCTTGGTATAATAGTCATACGCATGCCCTAAAGAGAACAACACGTAATCTGAAGAGAAAATGGAGGAAAACTAAATTGGAGGTATTTAGAATTGCGTATAAAGACAGTATGCTTAGCTACAGACAGGCGCTAAAAGCTGCTAGAGCTAAACACCTGAGCAAACTCATAGAAAATAACAAAAACAACCCCAGGTTCCTTTTCAGTACAGTCGCTAAATTAACAACAAATCAGGGATCTGAAAAATGTGTTCCATCACAGTTTAGTAGTAAAGACTTTATGAATTTCTTCACTGAAAAAATAGATAACATTCGAAAAACAATTGTGGCAGTTCAACCTCTGACAGCATCTCCCGACACAATCGTACTTACAACCCCACAACTACACTGTTTAACATGTATAGGACAGGAAGAGCTGTATGATGCTATTATGAAAGCTAAATCAACAACATGTCAGTTAGATCCAATTCCCACTAAACTACTGAAGGAAGTGTTATATACAGCTGGTGAGCCTCTTTTAAATATTATTAACTCCTCACTATCGTTAGGTCATGTCCCTAAATCCCTCAAGTTAGCAGTTATTAAGCCCCTCATTAAAAAACCTAATCTGGATCCAAGCACGCTATCGAATTACAGACCAATTTCAAATCTCCCATTTATGTCTAAGATTTTAGAAAAGATTGTCGCTGCCCAGCTATGTAACCACTTGCAGGAGAACAATATCTTTGAAGAGTTTCAGTCAGGTTTTAGGCCCCATCATAGCACAGAAACTGCTCTAGTTAAAATCACTAACGACCTGTTTTTAGCTTCAGACCAAGGCTACATCTCCCTATTAGTTTTACTAGATCTTAGTGCTGCGTTCGACACTATAGATCATGATCTTCTCCTCGATCGCTTACAGAATTACATCGGTATTCAGGGACAGGCATTAAGCTGGTTTAAATCCTACCTGTCCAATCGTTACCATTTCGTAGATTTAAATGGAGAGCTATCCAGGATAATGCTAGTAAATTATGGCGTGCCACAAGGGTCAGTTCTGGGACCCCTGCTTTTTACAATATACATGCTTCCATTAGGAAATATTATTAGAAGGCATGGAATTAGCTTCCATTGTTATGCTGATGATACCCAGCTATATATTTCATCCAAACCAGGCGATACAGCTCAATTAGCTCGCATAACTGAGTGTGTTGAAGAAATAAGAGATTGGATGACCCATAACTTTCTGCTATTAAATTCTGATAAAACGGAGATTTTGCTCATCGGCCCAAAAAATAGTACACAGAAGCTCCAGCATCTCAGCCTGCATTTAGACGGTTGTTCTGTAACTACTAGTTCAACGGTAAAAGACCTGGGAGTTATTTTAGACAGCAACTTATCTTTCAAAAATCACATCAATCAAGTTACAAAAACAACCTTCTTTCACCTTAGAAATATTTCTAAGCTAAGAAATATGTTATCTATATCTGATGCAGAGAAGCTCGTCCATGCGTTTATGACCTCTAGAATAGACTACTGTAATGCATTACTAGGTGGATGTCCTGCATCATTAATAAACAAGCTTCAGTTAGTTCAGAATGCCGCAGCAAGAGTTCTTACTAGGTCAAGAAAATACGATCATATAACCCCAATCTTATCGTCCCTACATTGGCTTCCTATTAAGTTTCGAATAGACTACAAACTACTGCTACTCACTTATAAAGCACTAAATGGTTTGGCTCCCATGTATCTATCCAGTCTCTTAACACGCTACAATCCGTCACGCTCCCTGAGATCTCAAAACTCTGGGCTTCTAGTAGTTCCTAGAATAGCAAAGTCCACTAAAGGCGGTAGAGCATTTTCACATTTAGCTCCTAAACTCTGGAATAGTCTTCCTGACAGTGTTCGGGGTTCAGATACACTCTCCCAGTTTAAGTGCAGATTAAAAACATATCTTTTTAGCAAAGCCTACACATAACACACATCACACACATCACATCACAACCTTGTGCTCCAGAATATGTGATCACATGCACATTATCAACTTGTGCTGTTAATATCATGAACAGCAGCTACGCTAATTCCTCTCCACTGCTTCTCTTTCTCTCCCCATCCCGAGGCATCCTGAGGTTTGGCCAGCTCCAGTCATGTCCCACCTCGTGAAGATATGAGGATGGGTGAACCCATATGAACCCATATGAGGATGGGTTCCCCTTTGAGTCTGGTTCCTCTCAAGGTTTCTTCCTCATATCATCTAAGGGAGTTATTCCTTGCCACTGTCGCCACGGCTTGCTCATCAGGGACAAACGCACACCATTCACCTTCACTGTTGTTTTCTGTAAAGCTGCTTTGAGACAATGTCTGTTGTGAAAAGCGCTATACAAATAAACTTGACTTGACTTGACATCCCTCCATCATCGTTCATCTACCTTTCTATTTATTCCTTGAATGCCATTTTTGGCCTTCCACTCAATTTCTATTATTTAAAAGGAGAAAGGTAGTGGAATAGCGGTTTAGTTATTCACGCTCAATCTTGCTGTTTGTGAGATTCTCTTCTGCCTGGGTAGTTTGTTCTTCACAAAATATTCTAAAGTTTTATATGGGGTATTCTTTACATTAGCACTACCCAACACAGGCCATCCTCTTATTAACTGTGTGATCTGCATTTAATGCTACAAACCATTTAGATACAGACTGGCATGTTCAGCTATAATTTGGGTACTGGTTCTTGGTTTCTTTGGCGTGTTCTGCACATTTGTTTTTCTTGTTAACAATGTTTATGTGATTCTTTGTGTTTATCTGCCACTCTATTTACTTCTTTTCTTTATTAAAATGTTTTGCTTTTCAGCGATATTTAGAACTTCGAAATATTGGCGAAGAGGCCAATTACACAAAAGAAAAGCAGTTAGAGTTATTATGGTAATCACTGTGACTGCATTTTCTCAATATGCTCTTTGTTTCAGATGCAGATTTTGACCAATTGTGGTTTGTTGGTGTTGTAATCATTACATTGTTTTCTTACATAAGCCCTTTGCTATATATATACAGGGCTAGATAACTTTGACTGATTTCCTGAATATGTAGTAGTATCTTTAAATTGCATAACAGAAGTGCCATCATTTATTTTTTTTAACAGCAAATAAAGTTTTTGCAGGTGAAACCCTCCAAACTAATAAAACCAAGCCCAAATCGGTGGGTTAAAACTAAAATTGTCATGTAGAGGTAAATATCAAGAAATGAAAGCTAACATTATGATATATTGTCTACAATTCCTGTTATGATCTCATAAACAAATGTCTTAAGCATACAGCAAAAAAAATTAAAAATCAGCATTGGCAATGCAGTTCCAGTACTTTTGGAGTAGTGTAAGACAACATCCTTTAGAAGCACTACAGGTTGATCGGCTACAACTTTATGCAATCCCTCTCATCGCATTGCAAAGCAAGTGTTCACCTTGAATTTGTAGGTAGAAATTAAAAAGGGACAGGCAAGAAATAATTAGAAACAAACTTGCAGAGAATAGGCCACAAATGGAGAAAGCTGGAGCAATTAGCCCAGGATGTATGTACCAGCATAGGCCACATGTTATTAATTGAGTGAAAGTGTTCATCAGTAAATTTCTTTTACATTAAAGACTTTAGAGATGAGATCTAATATATATCAAACCTACCTTCACATCAGATGTGCTGGCTGTGTATACAGTATGATCTAATTTTATGTAAATTTGGTTACTAAAACAAACTTTTTAAGTATTACTTCATTCTAGCTCAGAGACCAGACGTTGTCTCAATGTGGTGGAATCTCACAATCTATTGGCTCAGTTATAAATGGATCTTTAGTACAGTACAGATTTAACAAGGAAAAATTGAGTAATGAACATATTAAATGTGGCCTATATGCATAACAATTATTTACCTAATCAGATAAAAATCTGAACATACTAATCTACTCCCCTCCTTCCACTATTTTTGTTCCAAAAAATCTGTAATTTGTATGTGCGTAGTCCAAACACAATAAATTAGAACACACTAAAGAATATTGAATTAGTAATAAATAAACTTAAAAATGTAAATATTTTTTTAAAACAAAAATATATTATATAATAAAAAAATAAAAAAATATATAAAAAAAACATACCATACTAACATGAATATTTGACATATAAAATTGGGTATTTGGTGATATAAAAATCATTTCACACAGTTTTTACATAATAAAATAAACATCTAATGTGTGTTTAAGCCACACAAACAACCCTAATTCTACCATACACGCTTTGCAATTGAAATGACCATGAATTTTAATGTGTGTAAATGTGATGATACGCATATATAAAGGGGTTTATGAAGGTAAACAAGCCAGACATCTTGCTTTCGGGGAGTTAAACCGTCATTTGTCTCCAAGCGGTATGTATTCATTCAAGCATTTTGGTAATAACTAATGCAATCTGTTAAGCTTATGTAAACAATACTTAATGTAATCTTGTGAGTAGGTGAACTTATGCTTTAATTAGTTTTGTGTTGTCTCATGTAATTTGTGTTTTATGTAGCTCCTCGAGGAACGCTGTTTCGCTTCACTGTGTACTGTACAAGCTATTTATGCTTGAAATTGCAATAAATACCACTTGACACAACATGAAAATAATATTTAAATGTGTTAAAAAGCTGTTTAATTCTTCATACTTTTAATAAGGCCAATGTTTTATATACTAATGTTCGATTGATGTTAAATATATGAAACAATTTAGCACAAAAAATAAATACATTAATTAAAGGATAAGAAACAAAAGTTAAAGACAATGCAATGAATTTAAGCTTTCTAAACTCACAATTATAGGTGTTTCTTAGGAATGCGGGAGTTTTTTTTTTATCTATTTGTTTGTAATAGCATCTGATTTGTTTGATCCTTTGATTATATCTAAACATCCTTTATAGAGTATGACTATTAAAAGTATAGGATAAGATAATTTTGCCTATATTAGTCTATAGATATTTAATTATTTGCCTATATGATCATATGATGTTGATTATCTCTTCCTAAGACTATAATATCTTTTTTTAATCTTTTATTCTTGTGATCATAAACAAGATACAGGTCTGGAGATGAACATCACCGATGAGCTTTCCACCTCCCCAAGCCCAGGGAGTAATACTAGTACAAACTACGTTCCTGTATCCTCATACATCTACAATGTAGCTTATTCTATTAATGTCATTGTGGGCCTTCCAGTACATTCCTGTGTTTTGTGGCTTATTTGCACTGGAAAAGGAAGTGGAATAGTGGCAGAGTTCTTCACCCTCAATCTCTCTATTTGTGAGATTCTCTTCTGCTTGGGTAGTGTACTAATACTTGTTGTGCCGAAATATCCAGCACTTTCATCTTTAACGTTTATCATAATAGCACAACCCAGCACCGCCCGTCCTCTGATTAACTGCGTGATCTGCATTGAGCGCTACCTGGCAGTGCTCTATCCTGTTACCTTCCTCAAATACAAACCACTGAGATACAGACTAGTGTGTTCTGCTGTAATTTGGATACTGGTTCTTGGCTTTGCTATGTTCTGTAGGTTTATTATCCTCAACAACAATATGTACCTGTTCCTTTGTGTATATCTGCCATTCTATTCACTTCTCCTCTTCATTAAATTATTTTGCTCAATAGCTATATTTAGGGCTTTGAGGTACTCAGGACCAGGTGAGAAAGTGAAGGAGAGAGAGGAGGCCAATACCATTAAAAAAAAAGCAATGACAGTCATTCTAATAATCACAGCAGCCATGTTTATTCAGTATACTCCTATATATTTAATAGGAATTTTTTTTTGGACTTTGACACCAGCACAATTTGATGTATACTGGTGCACTGGGGTTGTGATCTCAACAATGATGGCTTATGTTAGCCCTGTTCTCTACATTCACAGGGTAAGAAACTCCTGAAGTCTTATTTCTTTTACTTACTAAAATCAGAAAGTCTTATGAAAAAGCTTTTTAGGTTTTCTTATCCCTTATGCCAGGAAAATTAATGAATAAAACATGTGTGGCAGTCTGGAAATAGCTATTGGATTTGTCTGGGTTCTGGAAACAGTAATCACATTTTTTCCCAGATTTAGGGTTATTATTTTTGGTAATATGAGAATTTAGTTGATAGTGCGAGCTGATAGTGGCAGTCATATTATCCGTACCACACGTTTCACAGACCATCAGAAAACAGCTTTAAGGCTTACTTAAAAATCCAAGAAAACTGTCAATAAAATTTTAGATTTATTCCCTCAGAAATATATCACATTTAAGAATTTAAAGCAGGTGTAACTGCTCTAATACACAACTGCACTCCTGTAACTGTTAAAATATTAGGGTTTAGTTAGTTTGTTTGTATGTAGAATGTGGACAGTAGATTTACAGATTGATAAAAGTGTGGCCAAATATATATATATTTTTTAATTAGATAGAAATCTACAAATCTCTCCAGTGGGGTCGGAAGATTTTCATAAATTTTTCCCACATAAGAAAGTACTTTTATAAAATAAATTATAAATATAAAGTATCTAGAACTATCACAAAGTATAATAGCCAGTCAACTGAGTCGCTAAAATCAAATAAATATATAATAATTCAAATAAATTATAATAAAGTTTAAGAAACTGTAACTTTCTCTAAATTAAAATACTAAAGAAAAATCTATTACAGTTATCCTGATATTCAGAGCAAACATATTTGTTCTGTATACTCTTGGATATTTATATATACAAATTTTTTTTATTTTTATAGATCTTGTTTCATTGGTGTTTGGCACTTATATATTAGCGACTGCAACCCTTTTCTTCTCCTAAGATTGAAACTCTCTAATACTAACAAAAACATTGATGCATAGCATGATCAAATTTGTCTGACTGGTGTAATATGAGATATTTTTCTTATTTTTGTATTTTTTATTCAGCAATTTAGGGTATGGCATACTTTTATGTGCTGGAAAAAACATTTAAAAAAATCTGAATTCTGGAAAACAAACAAACAAACAAAAAAAACCTGAAACCCTAAATATATTTGACCAAAATGATGAGCCTTGTTTTTACTTACTCTTCTTTAATTTACTCTTCTAAACATTAGCAAGTTATGTGGTAAAATACTATTAGTCTAACTGATTTTATCTAAGATCTATTCAAAAGTGCTTTACAGAGTGAGTGTTTTTTCCTCAAAGCATTCATTCATTCATTCATTTTCTCCCGCTTATCCGTAATTCGGGTCGCGGGGGCAGCAGTCTAAGCAGGCCCCCGCCTTCGACTGCTGCCCAATCCTCACAGCACCGTCCCTTACGGTCCCTCCTGCAGGTGGTGAGCCCACGGGAAGTCCTCAAAGCAATATTAATATATATATATTTTTTTTGATGAATCAGTAATGTTGTTATTCAGTAAACATAATTTTACATCTATTGAGAGCGGTGCTACACTACACTACCTCTTTCATTCTTGTATATTTTCTCAGTCTACAAATATATATTTGTTTAAAGAACGTAGTGAGAATGCAGCTGTTGTAATATGCACTGTAAATCTCTAATGTTTTTCTTTACTTTTGTTAAATGTATTGTATATATTTCATATTTATATTACAATATATATTACATTACAATATTATATTACAATATTACTTTTTGCCTCATTTTGAATAAGAAATGTTGTAAACTTTAATAAATGCTGTTACTAACCAAATATATGCTTTAAAATTATTTTTACAGTTTTTGTTTTTACATTAGTAGTGAATCAAGGCTTTAGTTTATGTTCTGAAGTTAAAAACCATGATCAATATTAAGCACTCCAATTTATGACCAACAACTGGTCAAAGTTTTATTGTTGCAAAGAAAATGTAGTCTTCTCTCAATGATTGCAATACTATTTTTCATACCACCACCATATAACATGCTGTGTTGATACATACACTCTGGATTTTTGTTTGTTTGACAATCACATTAAAGACGTAACAACATTTATGTTGTTATATCTGTCTTTAGATAAAAAAAAAAAAAAGGCAATTTCATAAGGGTGTGTAGACATTTTATATCCACTGTGCATGGTGTATATACAGATAATATATAGATTTTTAAAGATTATATAGGATATTTTATGTGTTACAATTATATACAGTTAGAATTATTTAGAGATGATTCAGAATGTACAGGTTGGGGTTAAACTGCATAATTAGGCTTAGGCTTAGGTTAGGCTTATTGCGCTGTAAGGTATCACACAATGTCCCAACGACAGAATCCACTGGCCTAGGTGAAGGTATGCTGTGTGTTAGTTTTTTTCACACTGCTGTAAAATATTACTAAAATGTACTACAATTTGTTTCATGAATCCAAATTTGACTTTAATCTGACTTCAATTTATAATAAAAATTTAACCTAGAATTTAGAATATAACCATAAACTAATTTTTTCTAAGTAGGTTACTCAATGCTTGCTGATGCATAAATAATAGTTTATTTAGCCACTTTGTTATAACTTGCCAAGTCAGTGATAGCCAAAAATCTGAAGGTCCCAGACGTTGACATCAGACTACATAATCTACTGTATATAAATGATTTCAGGAAAGTTCAGTGTTGATCAAGAATTTTACATCAATTACATAAAATTTTGCAATAATCAATAAACAAATGTCAAATTTACAACAGAAGTAATGAACAAAAAGGTTACACAACATGATCAGAATAAAAACATATTTTAACAATAACAATTCTTTTGTGACCTGCAAAGACTGGTCACACCTGGCAATAGAAACACACAGAAACTGTGTGGGAAGTTCTGACTACAGATGCTAGTGTTTTGCCAAATCTCCTTAAATACACAAACCACCATTAACACTCATATATTCAAAGTAATAAAAGCTTTGCAAACCACTTTGTTGGAACAGTCTTCACCGGTCTGTTCTACTGATATGGGACTGAGATCATATTTCCAATTGCACTGTTACCTTTGAAATTATACCACACATGAAAAAAGTTATAATTAAAGTAATATTAATTAATAATTAAAATTATAATAACTACAGTATGCAAGTATAGTAGCTTGAATTCTGGGAATGCCTAAGTTACCTTTACAATGAGAAGGGGCTCAAGGATGGTGAAAAGGCATCTGAATAAATGGCTTTCTCCCCTCAGATTAAATAGATCCTCTCCTCAGATTAGAAAGTTTATTGTTTTGTTGCATGGAAGTTCTCGGGATATGGCCTCATAGAGTTGCGTGGCAGTTCTCGTGTTCTGACCTCATGAAGAGATCTGACCATCCTTAGAGTGCCTCAGGTCTGTTCTGACATGTGCAAAACAGTGTTCAGGTGCACAGAGCTTCAGGTGAGCTTCAAAAACTAAAAGATTTGTGAAGCTGGGTTAATTTTGGGCCACTGTTATTTTTATTTATTTTTTTATTTTTTATTTGTCTATTCTAATCAGGCATATTAGTATTAATAGCCACTGATCATAACCTTGGGGTAACTATGGACAATGAACTGTCCTTCCCACATGTTGTTAATGTAGCTCGCTCCTGTCGATTTCTACCATTTCTGTTAACACAGGCTGCCCAGGTGCTTGTTCAGTCTCTTGTCATTTTAAGACTCGACTACTGCAACTCTCTGCTGGCAGGTCTTCCCCTGAATGCTATTCGTTCACTGCAAATGATCCAAAATGCAGCTGCACGACTTGTGTTCAATCTGCCCAAGTTCTCCCACACCACCCCACTGTTGTGCTCCCTTCACTGGCTTCCAGTAGCTGCACGTATCAGATTCAAAACACTGATACTTGCCTACAAGGCCAAAAATGGACCAGCACCATCTTACCTCAGAGACCTCATCACATCTCGAACTGCACCACGCTGTCTGAGATCCTCCAGCACTGCTCGACTGGTACCACCTTCTTTCAGAATGAGAGGTAAGTACACTTCAAGGCTCTTCTCTGTTCTGGCACCGAGGTGGTGGAAAGAACTTCCCCTAGATGTCTGTACAGCGGAGTCCCTGATTATCTTCAAGCGACGACTGAAGAGCTACCTCTTTCTAAAACACTTAAATTAGCACTTTCCAAGTTTGCTTTTTAGAATTCAAGAGTTATTTTTATATTAAGTTAAATCTTGCATATAAGTGTAGATTTATTCATTGCTAGAGACTCAAAGCACTCTTGTACGTTGCTCTGGAAAAGGGCGTCTGCTAAATGCCGCAAATGTAAATGTAAATGTATTAAACAAACAGTATTAAACATTTAAATAATCTAAAGTACTGTATGTAAGATTTGGTGAATATAAAGAAAACAGCACTTTAATTTGATATATGGGGAAAGAATAAGGGCACATATAATGACATAAATTTTAACAATTTGCTTAGACAGACATTGAAGCATGGCATTCTACGTAATTTTTTTCCTCTGCTAATAAACCGCCATTTTGTATATCCAAACATATTCCAAACGCAGTAAACTGCAAAACATTGTATGAAAATTTGCATTCAATACGACTGTGTAAATGTGACAGTACACATATAAATGGGTTTTTGAAGGTAGATAAGCCAGACATCTTTCATCTATTATTCCAGTGATTTAAGAGTATGTATTAAAAGAAGCAGTCTACTGTATATAATGTATAGAGCTTATTATACATGCTGTAACTGTATATAAGTTTTGTAGATTCCATATAAATGTCTTTTAAAAGTGGATTATGTGTTGATTAAAGCACAAAAAAAGAGAATTTATATTAGAGAACGTACATGCATTGCTTAAAGGAAGAGAAATTTTGGTAAGAAAACTTTGTAATAGATAGCAGTGCTAAGAAAATTGTGCTTAGTAAGGGATAATGACAACAAAATAGGAATATACTTATAAGCTTTTAAGACTATTTGTTGTATTCAAACCTGGCAACATGCCGATTTTTGCCTATAAATATTTTAATAATATGGTGTTGTTTTTCTTTTCTTCTTTAGGCTTGTGGTCAGAAGCAAGATAAAGTCTGAAGATGAACTTCACTCATGAGCTTTTCTCATCACAAATCCTAGTCACCAATTTTACCATCTATTCATCTATATCAACAACACTGTACTTTTTTGCATATTCCATTAATATCATCCTGGGCTTTCCAATGAATTCCTATGCTTCATGGCTTATATGCACGGGAACAGGAAGTGGAATCGTGGCAGAGTTCTTTAGTCTCAATCTTGCTGTTTGTGAAATTCTCTTCTGCATGACCTGTTTGGTCTTTGCTGCTGTTGCTACAGTTCCAGCAGTTATAAATATAGCATATTTTTCAGTAGCACTACCCACTGCTGGTCGTCCTTTGTTCAACTGTGTAATCTGCGTTGAGCGCTACCTGGCAGTGCTCCATCCTGTTTCCTTCCTCAAATGCAAACCACTGAGATACAGACTGGTGTGTTCTGCTGTAATATGGGTCATGGTTTTTGTATTTGCTGTGTTATGCTGGGTTTTTTTATCCTCCAACAACATGTACAAGTTTATTTGTCTTTATCTGCCACTGTTCTTACTTCTTCTATCCATTCAGTTATTCTGCTGCCTATATATAGTTAGAGCTTTAAAGTGCCTGGAACCGGGTGAGAAAAGGAAAGAAAGACAACATGCCAATAGCATAAAGAAAAAAGCTATTAAGGTTATCTTAATAATCATGGCAACCATGTTTGTTCAATATACGCCTTTGATATTTGTAGGTTTTTTTTATAACACTCAGGATGGAGGGGGCTCAAAGGACTTGTTCATGTCCTGTGGGGTTGCTGTTTTTTTAATGTTTGGTATTGTAAATCCAATTCTGTACATCTATAGGGTTAGAAATCGTTGACTGATGTTCTGAATATGTATTATTTTCTTCACGGTGGCGCATTACAAATTTTGAAACTGTCCACAAAGTGAATACCATAATAAAAAGAATCAACGGGTGTAGAATGTAAGACTAGATGTGCATAATCTGCATTCTGCAAGTTTGGGAGCTAATTTGTTGGTAAACAAAAACTAACCTTTTTCCTGAAAAAGATGCTGAAAACATTGCTAGCTAATTGTGCCTTTTTTTAACATTGTATGTCAGGATTCTAACAAGTTTTGCATAATTAGATGCTATAGTAAAAAGGTGATACTGAATTCTGTCTCCCAATCCCAACATATGCTTGATGCTACTACACCAATAATAAGGTAAGGTTTCCATACGTGGCATATCTTATAGCATGTTGCATATTTTGGTGTGATTCTGTTTTTTCATATTTTGGGTTACCAGACTAATACAGTACCAAAGCAACATGTAATGCACACCATTTGTATATGTATTATATACTGAATCCTCTTCTAAATACAATTAAACATTTTTTTTCTAAAATGCAATTCAGCCAAAATATTATTATTAAACTATTTTCTGTTGTTCTCAACCTTCTAATCTTATTGTATAAATAAAAAATTGGCTAAATGTTAGACAGATTGTCTATTATCATTTGAGGATGATGGTATAACACCATAATAAGTTTAAGGGGTAATAAGGAAAAAAAAAGGCAAACTTGAGATAACACAGGGGATTTTTCTTTATTATTAATTCACAAAATATTCCATGTTACTTAAGACCTGCCACTTAAAAAATTATAACATAAATTAGGCAACATTCAGAATGAACAGGTAGCAATTCTCCAGGCATTACACTAATTTGCCAAAATTACCTGTGCATTGAAATTTGTGTTGACGCACTGGAATGGAGCATGGCTCAAACAGATAAAGGAATTGTCCCTACCGATCACATAAAAAAATAGGAATGCCCACTTGATTATAGGCACTCTTGTAACTTGTACAACTTGTACAGAGCACTGCCTGTCTAATGCATCAATGTCCTTTATTTGCACAGCTCCTTTCACCGAATCAGATCAATGCTCCCTTTTTAGTAATGTCATCATGAGTTGATGCAAATAAGCAGTGGCATAGGTGGCCCATGAGCAAAAGATTCTGTCTCTGAGACAATGACTTCTGGATGGGGCTTCAAATAAACTAAATGTAAGATTTGAGTGACAAATTCTTTGAAGCCAAATGGAATGAAAAACCCTTAAAGGTATTGGAGTCAAGTGAATCTGTCAAAATCCTTTGGATAAATTTAGTGTTAAATCAAATTAAGAGAGCACATCAAATTTTCTGAACAAGGATCAAGGACAATATGTCAACCATATGATTCTTATGTTTCAGTAGGGAAAAATGGCTCCAATGGAATCTCATTGTGCTGTTTGCTGTGAGAATAGTGTGTTATGATGAGTTTATAATCACTTACAGTAATTTGCCATGTGACTGCGAAAAGCCCTTGACACTTAAAATTAAATTTTATTGTCCTAATGACTAAAGTGTTGCTTTCAAATCAAAACCATATTAAATTTATGTTTATTTTGTGAAGGTCCCCTTTCCCTTTATATCATATATGGCACTTGTGCTCATATATAAAAAGATTTATGTTGATTAAAGAGTGAAAGCATCCAAGAGGTCTAGCAAAAGATCGACAGGGTTTGAATGGAATGTATTTAGAAGTGCACTGGCAAGTTCAGTAGTGAAGATTTCACACTGTGTTATTGGTTGGGACAAAGACCTATGTTTAAAATAAACTTTTTTGTAAACACTGAATAGAAAACAACAAATTTAAAATATAATAATAGTGCTGAAATAGTGTGAGATTTGTGTTTCTCTGTGGTCCCTGTGTGATGCGTTGGCTCACCATGGCTCCTTTAATAATGTACTTTAACCTTCTTTACCGGCACTCGTCTCTTTATTTATGGCTCAGTGTATGAGACATCCGAGCACTCGCACACCCTACAGGCTGCTTGCATCTCTCATCAGAATAACATGAATACACAGGAAAATGTTTCCTGATGCCCATTCTATAGCACCCTTGGACACACCTCAATCTTGATTTTATTAATGACCTGCAACTATAAAACAAAACACAACTATTCTGGTCAAGAACATTGAATACTGGCATTCAAAGTCCCTTTGAATGATTGCCTTACTATCTATCCCTAACATTTCAAAGCAGGGGGGAGGTGGTAGCTCAGTGGTTAAGACATAGGAATTTGGATACTCACAGGTTCAAATCCCACCACCACCAAGCTGCAACTCCTGGGGCCTTGAGCAAGGACTTTAACCCTCCCCTGCTCAGTAAGTCGCTCTGGTTAGGGGCATCTGCCA
The DNA here is from genome assembly GCF_946808225.1 of Silurus aristotelis. Taxonomy (NCBI): domain Eukaryota; kingdom Metazoa; phylum Chordata; class Actinopteri; order Siluriformes; family Siluridae; genus Silurus; species Silurus aristotelis. The sequence goes on along the minus strand of NC_139577.1, from coordinate 26,848,521 downwards.
AATGCCATAAATGTTAATGTAAATGTAAACATCTAACAGCTAACATCTCACATCCAGTATTTACCCACAAGCAAAAAGATGGGAGAAACAAGCTGAGCTGGAAGTTGGAAAGAACAGGGCTCAGAACTTCCGAATTAGAATATCATCTCAGTGTGTATTAGAATCACAACTTTCCATGTTCCTATGAAGCTAACCCCACTGATTCAGCTGCTGGGTGTTTTTGAAGGAATTAGGTCTGGCTGAACACCTAACATATTTAACTCTTTAACAAGTATAACAATAAAGCAGTAGATTTGTAAATCATATCAGGAAGAAACACTTAAGTTTGAGTCGGGTGTGGCTTTCCATGAAAAATCTCAGATTAAGACACAACTGTAGGAAATTATGCCATTTAAGGCTGTAGGGTTTTCAAAGCAAAACACCACATCACAGCTGCCTTTAAACTTTAATCAGTGTATCCAGCCTTTAGACCACGATCCCTGGCTTGTGGCTAAGGAAACCCACAAAGCTAAACTTTGACTCCTCCTGAAGTAAATGGCCAACCCCAAATTTTTACTATATTGATAGTAAAAGAGAATATATTTGCTGATTGCTTGTTTTTCTCCTTTCTGTCACAATTTGTGTTGGCATTATTTGCTTGTTATTTTTTTGTTTTTTGTTTTTTTTAAAACTGCACTTTCATTTAACTTTGCTATCTGCCGGACACATGAAAAATAAAAGCAACATTTAAACCATGTCTATGCACTCAAATGTTATATTTATTCCTATATCCTTTACAAAGAGTTATTTTTTCTTGCCAGAGATTGCAAACCCAACTGTAAAATAAAGATGTTCACTGTGGGTTCTGACATGTGTTTTTCAAAAAGCTTTGCTGGGGATATAGTGTTTCCAATTAGGGGACAATATTGCTGTGTACAGTGTTACTGTGTACAGTGTTCTCTGTACAAATTCTGGACAGATCATCAACCTATCGAGTATAAAGTGCACCCTAAAGGTGAATGAATAAATTAAAATATGAGTTTCCATGTATTCCTTTGAACACAAGTATTTTACTGAAGTAAAGTACGATATATTTGCCAGGTAAAATACTGAAGACACTGAGATACTGAAAACATCCAAACTTTGAAAGAACACATGAAATTATGTAGTAAACAAAAAAGTGTTAAATAAACCAAAATTCTGTACAAATTTATATAAATGTAACAAACACTATCTTTAATTGAAGAAATGAGGGTCAGTCAGTCTGAAAATTCTCAAGAACTATAAATGTATCCCCAAGTGCAGTTTCCGTAACCATCAGATGCTTTGATTAAACAGGATCTCATGAGAGCCATCATAGGAAAATAAAATCAATAGATACTTTTGCTGCAGAGGATAAGTTCATTAAAATAACCAGTCTAAAAAAATGACAATTTACATAGACGCTTCTTGGAGTTTAAGTGGCAGACATATTTTAACATTTACTGTTTAGAGAAGAAAGCATGAGCTTCATTATCAAATTGCAGCATAAAATCATTACTTTGGAAGAACAACATGCATAAAAGACTTGCTTGGGCCAAGAAACACAAGAAATTGACATTAGATAAGTGGAAACTGTCGGGGTGATTAGTCCAAATGTGAGATTTTTGTTCCTAATTGACACTTCTTTGTTAGATGTAGAGAGGGTGAACAAACGGTTTCTGAATGTGTGGTTCCCACTGTGAAAAATAAAGAAAGAGTTTTGATGGCGTGGGGCACTTGTGGGCAGCAGCATGGCTAAAACAGCATATTGTAGCAACATGCCACCATCTGGTTTGCACTTATAGGGTTCATCATTTTCTTTTTTCTGCAGGACAATGACCCCAAACACCCCTCTAGATTATTTAAGAGCTATTTGTTCAAGAAGGACATTGATGGAGTGCTGCATCAGATGACCTGGCCACCACAATCACCCAGTCTAAATCCAAGGAAAAGCAGCCAACAAGCACTCAACACCCCTGAAAACTCCTCAAGAATTCCAGGTGACTACTTCATGAGACTGACTGAGAGATTGCCAAGAGTGTGCAAAGCTGTCATCAAAGCAAACGGTGGCTAATTTCAAGAATCAAAAATATAAAACATATTTTGAGTTAACACATTTTTGTTTATTACATAATTCCTAATATAAATTCATATCAATACATATGAATATAAATAATGTTCTTTCATGATTGACTTAATGGATGGCATCAGTATTTTTGTACAATGTTGAATATTAAATGTTAAATAAAAAAAATAAAAATAAAAAACCTGTAAAGGAGACAATGTATGTGTGTACAAACATTTGCCTTGTACTGTTATATTTATATAAAAGAACTGTATAAACTGTATGCTTCATGCTAATGCAGGGATTTACTTATTACACAAAAGTATTCGACCATGTCAATACATTAACATTCTTTTTGCTTTTTACGCCAACCTATTCAAACAAGTCTTTTATAAGTATGCAATAAGATGGATTGGTTACAATAAATACTTACAACAAACTAAAATAAAATGGATAGAGAAGATTACTATTTATGCAAGAAGTCAATCATGAAATATATATATATCTCAAAACCACTTCAAAAAGTGCAATGTGTCAATAAATACTTAAATACGTTTTATTAGCACTAGTATTTACATAATTCAGAAAACAAATTACATAATGTGCGTTTAAAATAACCATACATGGATTGTGACTGTAATTACCATAAATTTTAATGTGTGTAAATGTGACAGTACGCATATAAAGGCATCGTTAAAGGGAAAAAAACTCAGACATCTTGCTTTCATTGACTAACACAGAGAATTAATCTGCCATCTGTCTTCACACGGTATGTATACGTTAAACTGTCTTTTTGTAGTTATTAATGCATTTTCTGGAAACTTAATATCAGTATAACAATGTAAATTGATGTTGTTTTATGTTTATGAATATTGTTTGTACATACTTGACGTTACTTGACTTGACCTTAAAATATCAAATGAAGTAGCCTGTTTGTAAGTGTTGTAAAATAAAATAAAAAGGAAAACAAAGATCAAAGAAGGTACCATTTAAATTTAATTTGTATTAATACATTATATAGTAAATGTAATAGTTAAAAAAAGCTGTGCATTATATTTGATTGGATTACATTAGTGATTACTACGTCTGTACATACACTGTACATCAAGTCAATGAAAATTTCACTAGATATTGTCTATAACTCAAATACATACACTTCCGGTTCAAAAGGTAGACGTTCTATACTGAGTGAAAAGTCGTATCAACAATGAAATAAAAGTCAAACTTGCAAAGCATTTGTGGGTTATTCATGAATGTAAAAATATCATAATTAGTTTATAAAGTTATACTTTAAAGGTCAATTAGATGCATCTGTCTAGGTAAAAAATACCATAATTAAGTCTTGCTGTTCCTGTTAAATATCCTACTCACCTTCAGTTATATTTTTTTTTAAGGATGCACTACATACACATTTCAAGATGAATGTTATCTCCAGTGACTAATAAAACCTTTTTTTAAAAGAACAGTTCATCATTCCTTAAGAATATAAGGATATGGAAATGTTATTTTATGTGAGTAAATTGTTTTTTTTTTAGAAGCAAGGCACAGGACTGGATATGAATTTCACTGAACTTTCCACGTCACAAAATGCATCCAACAACTTTACATTCCACAGACCTTTATCATCTTACATCTACCTTTCAGGTTACTCCATCAATGTCATTTTGGGCCTTCCAATCAATTCTTATGTTTTGTGGCTTATTTGTACAGGAAAAGGAAGTGGAATAGCAGCAGAGTTATTCAGCATCAATCTGTCTGTATGCGAGATTCTCTTCTGCCTGGGTAGTTTGGCATTCCTTCCAGTCTCAGTTTGTCCAAAACTTTATTATGTAGCATGTTTTATAGTAGCACTGCCCAATGCTGGCCGTCCTTTGATCAACTGTGTGATCTGCTTTGAGCGCTACCTGGCAGTGCTTTATCCTGTTTCCTTTCTGAAATACAAACCACTGAGATACAGACTGGTATGTTCTACTGTAATCTGGATGACAACACTTGGCTATTGTGTGTACTCTTTGTTTGCTTTAACCTTGAATGATATGTACATGTTCCTTTGCGCTTACCTACCACTGTACTTCCTCCTTCTCACTGTTAAACTGTTCTGCTCTTTAGCCATATTTAGAGCTCTGAAATACTCTGGTCCAGGTGAACATAGCAAGGATAGAGAGGAGGCCAATACCATGAAAAAAAGGGCTATTACAGTTATACTGATAATCACAGTGACTATGATTTTCCAGTATGCGCCTATGTTTTTTGTAGGGATTCTTTACAAAACTTTGTCAGTGGCAGAATTTAACTTACTCTGGTGCATTGTGGTTGTCATCTTTTTGCTGTTAGGTTATGTAAATCCATTTCTCTACATAAATAGGGTTGGAAGTCTTTCCTAAAATGTGGTAACAGCTTCAGTGTCAGGTGATATGGTAATAAGGTAATTAGATATTACAGGAAATTAGACATTACATAATAAAGCATTGTTTAAATATAAAAAAAAAATTAAATAGAAGCATAAAGTCTAATCAACACAATATTTTATCAGTCTGGAAAATATTCTGATGGTGCATTAGCAATGGTTGCAATGTCACATCACACCTTATTCTCATCTATCTATATATCTGTCTGTCTGTCTGTCTGTCTGTCTGTCTGTCTGTCTACAGATGATCAATCAGGGAGTGTAATAATCAGTGTATCAGTTTAAGTACTGATGAGTTTCACTGTAGTACGCAATTTATATCAGTAACTAAATAATATGATTTTTTTTTTAAAGCATAGGAAGCTAAAATGTAAAGGGGTCATTTAAACAATGTTCTGAATATCCTTTTGAATTATACTTTAAATTTATAATTATATATTATGTGTATAAATTATGATGTAAAATATTTTTGTAGGGCTTGCAAATACAAATTCATTTAATTTTATTAAAACAAATTAGTGCTTGCTCTTTAACTGCCATGTTTTTTTTCCAGCATTTGCATTCACATTGTGATTTTTTTGTAAGCTTTCCATTTTGCATTTGCAAATCATATGATGTAATGGCACAAGACTGTTGTTCTAGCTAGTCTTCTTAAATGTGCAATGTCATTCAGATTTTATTTGGCAAAAAAAATCATCTCATGTTTTAGTAAACTATACATTTTAAGCTGTATGTGGTTTGTAATGTGAATGCAAAACATTGTTGACAAGAACAGTACAAGAACAGTACAAGAACAATATGGCCATCGTCATAAAGGTCTACATAAGGAATCTTTCTGTCAATAAACTTTGGATATCTTTCATAAATATCTTGGTGTCGGTGTGACTGATATATTCCCGGATCTTTATTTAAGAAACTGAACAAGAACGAGTGGGAGGCTTGTTGAGTCATTGCTAGCTCAGAGAGAGTGTGTGTGAGAGTGTGTGTGTGTGTGTGTGTGTGTGTGTGTGTGTGTGTGTGTGTGTGTGTGTGTGTGTGTGTGTGTTATGTCATGCTTCCATGCCTAATTTTACCTTGGAAATCAGCATGAGTTTCAGCACAGTACGAGAGTTAAATGTGGAGCAGCTCATAAAAATGTAAAATAATATAAATAATAATCATCATCATCTACAAACCCGATTCCAAAAAAAGTTAGGACACTGTAAAAATTGTGAATAAAAAAGGAATGCAATAATTTACAAATCTCAAACTTATATTCTATTCACAATAGAATAAAGATAACATATAAAATGATGAAAGTGAGACATTTTGAAATGTCATGCCAAATATTGGCTAATTTTTGATTTCATGAGAGCTACACATTCCAAAAAAGTTGGGACAGGTAGCAATAAGAGGCCAGAAAAGTTAAATGTACATATAGGGAACAGCTGGAGGACTAATTTGCAACTTATTTGGTCAATTGGCAACATGATTGGGTATAAAAAGAGCCTCTCAGAGTGGCAGTGTCTCTCAGAAGTTAAGATGGGCAGAGGATCACCAATTCCCCCAATGCTGCGGTGAGAAATAGTGGCGCAATATCAGAAAGGAGTTTCTCAGAGAATAAAAAAGATTGAAGTTATCATCATCTACAGTGCATAATATCATACAAAGATTCAAAGAATCTGGAACAATCTCTATGCGTAAGGGTCAAGGCCGAAAAATTATACTAGATGCCCATGATCTTCGGGCCCTTAGACAGCACTGCATCACATACAGGAATGCTACTTTAATGGAAATCACAACATGGGCTCAGGAATACTTCCAGAAAACATTGTCGGTGAACACAATCCACTTGCAATCGTGCCATTTGCCGTTGCTGGCTAAAACTCTATAAGTAAAAAAAAGAAGCCATATCTAAACATGATCCAGAAGCGCAGGTGTTTTCTCTGGGCCAAGGCTCATTTAACATGGACTGTGGCAAAGTGGAAAACTTTTCAGACAAATCAAAATTTGAAGTTATTTTTGGAAAACTGGGACGCCATTTCATCCGGACTAGAGAGAAACAGGACAACCCAAGTTGTTATCAGCACTCAGTTCAGAAGCCTGCATCTCTGATGGTATGGGGTTGCATGAGTGCGTGTGGCATGGGCAGCTTACACATATGGAAAGGCACCATCAATGCTGAAAGGTATATCCAAGTTCTAGAACAACATATGCTCCCATCCAGACGTCGTCTCTTTCAGGGAAGACCTTGCATTTTCCAACATGACAATGCCAGACCACATACTGCATCAATTACAACATCATGGCTGCGTAGAAGAAGGATCAAGGTACTGAAATGGCCAGCCTGCAGTCCAGATCTTTCACCCATAAAAAACATTTGGCATTTCGCATCAAAAAGAGGAAGATGCGACAAAGAAGACCTAAGACAGTTGAGCAACTAGAAGCCTGTATTAGACAAGAATGTGACAACATTCATATTCCTAAACTTGAGCAACTTGTCTCCTTAGTCCCCAGAGGTTTGCAGACTGTTATAAAAAGAAGAGGGGGTTGCCACACAGTGGTAAACATGGCCTTGTCCCAACTTTTTTGAGTTGTGTTGATGCCATGAAATTTGAAATCAACTTATTTTTTCATTAAAATGATTTTCCCAGTTTAAACATTTAATATGTTATCTATGTTGTATTTTAAATAAAATATTGAAATTTGAAACTTGTACATCGTTGCATTTTGTTTTTATTCACAATTTGTACAGTGTCCCAAGTTTTTTTGGAATCGGGTTTGTAAATCATCATCTTCATCATTATCTTATCATTATCATTATCTTAGCATTTGATCATTTTATCATTTTATCTAGATAGATAGATAGATAGATAGATAGATAGATAGATAGATAGATAGATAGATAGATAGATAGATAGATAGATAGATAGATAGATACCTATTTTAGTTGCAAAAATTTCATAATTATACATTTTATATAAAAAAAAAATAGGTGGACTATTTTTTGTATTCTAACTTGCATGCTCACCCCTCTCTGCTACTTTGCATACATTTATTTTGCTTTGAAGGTTTTTAATGTGTTAATCCCTTTAGATAAATGAATAGTACAATGTTTGACAACTCAGTGGATTTACTATTTGCATTTGTGGTTGTTTATTTCCTTGCATGCTTTTGTTTTGCATTTGTATTTAATATGTCATAAAGTGATGCACGAAAAGCTTGAATATTTCCACAGAGATTTAGGAAAGATATATTTACTTACAGCTTAGAAGTTAATTGGGCTAATTATTGTATATTAACAATTTATAAAACATTGTTTTATGAAGATATGAACAAATGGAGCTACTCATTAAAACAATTTAAAAGAGTGCCTAGAATTTAAACTCAAACATATATGAACCACTGGTGAGCCCAAAATTGTTCTTTGAGTTATATACCTTCCACATTAGTTTCACTGTTGTAACATAAAAGCTCAACCTGGAATGGTATCTACCTATATAGCCATATTAAATAAGCACAATTTACAAAATACGATTTCTTTTGGTTTTATATTCAGCTACTGATTTGTTTTTATGCCAAAAAAAAGGTGATTACAGTGCAACTTTCAGTTAACAGTGGATTTGTACTATTTCAAATATAACTTAATTTTATTGTGAGCTGCATTTATCAAAGGTTTTCTCACTCCTCATGATGTACTTGTTCCATTTACTAAAATGCTTTTGTTTGTTGGAATTTTTATTATCATTACAATACTTTATTTAACAAGCAGGTAATTTTTTACATGCTAATTTAACTTGTTGACACATGAGACTCTTGAAGGTTTTGTTTTACATTTGTTGTTATCTCTTTGACATACCTAATATTGATGAACATTCATGTAATGTTTAACTCACCACATTTGATCCAAGCCATCCCTCATCACAATATCGTAGGCTATATAAACCATTCAGTTACATCAGTGATAGATTTGGCTACACTAATAATTTTCATTATACTGTGTAAATATACATATTCAATTAATAAATAAAATATGATATGATAAAAATATAGTTTTATGAGAAAACATTGTATGACATTTCTGCCTTTTAATTATAAGTGATAAGAGCAAAGAACATACAGTTATTGGTATTGAGAGAAACTATGTGTCTTATGCTATTATCTCTATTTCTTCTCTTCCAGATATCTCTGCAAAGTACATTAAGAAGCTAAGAATATGCCTTGCTGAGTACATGATGGAAGTTTTCACATTTCAGACAAGGTAAATGTTTTTGTAGACAGATTTCTTGAATCAGCCTAAACGTTCGACCTAAACATTTTTACTGTATATTCATTTGTAGAGAATTTAATAAAATAATAGGAAATGTGAGTTAGTAATGGGGCTCTGATACCTCTGCTTTATATATATTTTACATTTACATAGTAACACTTGCATTTTTTAATTGCATTTAATAAAATGTGTTATGTAAATTCTTGTAGAAAAAAATCTGCAGGAACTAACTAACAAGGATTTCTAAAACTAAGGTTTTCCTACCAACTTGTAATTAGTTCTACTAGTATCTTTACATACTTTTAGGGGTTCCAAATACTACCACATTTAGAAAGCTAAAACCTTGAACCCTTCATGAAATCTCTGAGAATGGTTTTGTTATAAAAAAGAAAATAGTGCAGTATATTACGTAAGGTTTTATAAATTTAGAACAATCTATATCTCATCTTTTTATAAACTGTATCTCATGTAAACATGTAACATGTAAACTTTGTTCAAATAATATAAAGTTTGTTCACCTCAAATGAAATTAAAATGACGAATATATCCTTTGACATGTAAATTATTTTTATATAATTATTTGCCAACTAACATCAGTGTCTATGTCTGAACTTTTTTTTATCTTCCATGTTATCCTTCCCAGCAATTTAGTGACACACACCATAGAGACGGCTACAAACTTTTCATTTTCCCTTCCAACTGATGATAAAAAATTTGAGATTTATACATTACTTGGTATCAGCATAATTGTGCTTACTGTGTCCCTACCACTCAATGGATATGTTTTACAGCTGATTGTAACAAATGGAGCAGCTTCGGAATGCTTTTCTCTTAACCTCTGTGTAGGTGAGATCATCATTTGCTTCACCTCAGTCCCTTCTATTCTAAATGGTATACTCTATAAAAATAGTGAAAAAAGCCCTATGTTTATTTATCTCCTGTTACTTTTCACACTGCATAGTATCAGCCGCCCCTTCTTCCAGTGCTCAATCTGTGTGGAGCGATATATGGCAGTGATCCATCCAGTTATCTTCTTAAAATACAAACCATTAATACACCGTACTGCATGGTCAGTTGTTAGCTGGATAATCATTGTAGGAGTCAGTGTGATCTCTTTATTTTTATCATATAGAAATGCAATGTATTATATTCTACTACCGGTGTACTTCCTTATATTTTTTATTACAATTCTCTGCTCTATAGCAGTGCTAAAAGCTTTGAGAAAACCTGGACCTGGTGAGAAATTAAGTGCAAAAGATGCCGAATTTAACCGCATGAAAAAGAAAGCTTTTTGGGTGATTATAATTATTTTGGTTTTCATGATCATTACTTATAGTCCAATAATGATGCTCATATATGTATATGATTTTCTATCAGATACACAAAGATGGAAGGCTATGACAGTGTTTTATTACTTTATGGCATTTGCTGGATTTTCACATCCATTTCTGTATCTACAAAGGGTTGGAAAACTTCCCTCTATTTCAGGCTTATGGTTTTGTTAAATTTAGAGTGAACACCAGTATCAGTACAATTTGTTTCTTTTTTCTCAAATATTTAGTCAAATAAGAAACTTTTTAGATAACTCATATAAATGAAAAGCTAACACCTTTCAGTGTTTAATATGACATGGCTTTTATAATAATTGTATATTAATAAATATTTTTTACATTGTTAAGTTTACTTTATGTAAGAAGTAATTGCAAATTTTTTCCATTTATTGCAGTTGTGCCATATGCCAAATATAATCAGTGTCCAGTCAATGCTTTAGTTTTATTCATGGTTGAAATCAGATTATGGGAAAATAATGTATGTATGTGTGTATGTATATGTATATATACATATATATATATATATATATATATATATATATATATATATATATATATATATATATATATATATATATATATATAGAGAGAGAGAGAGAGAGAGAGAGAGAGAGAGAGAGAGAGAGAGAGAGAAACAGGCTGAGATAAAATGAGATCAAAAATATATATAAAATGTTAATGGAGAAGATTTTCTAATACTTGTAGTGCAATTCTTCATATATGTTATTCTGGCATATATATCAAATACTTTTTTAAACAATTAATTCACAATTGTGTGCTTAAAACATGTTCTCAAATATGTGTATATATTTTGTTAAACAAATTATTGCTTGACCTTTAACAGACATGTTTAGTTTTTTTCACATTTGCATTCAGTTTGTGATTTTATTTGCAAGTGTTCTGATTTGCATTTGCAAAATATATGATGGAATGTTGTTAGGTTGCACTAAATATACTTCCTATCTTATTGTTATGCAATTGCTAATAAAAGTACACCATGTTTACACCTATTTTTTTGACACTTCTTCTCAGTGACCACTTTAAACCTTCTTGTTCTGAATACAATTTGTACTTATTAATATAATGTTTTGCAGCAACCCAAATCAAGATCAATGCAAATTAATAAATAAATAAAATTAATTTAAAAAATCCTGTTTTTCCAGGAAAAAAAGGTCATTAGAAACTATAATAATTGTATTTCTGACACTCAGATTGTATAAATATTGGAGTTAAGGATCAACATATGGAAAGCCAAAAGAGTCAGTAAAGGGGAAGCCAAAGTAAATTGGTGTACCATACTGAACAATTAATGCACAGACCTACCCTATATTGCAGCCAGCTTTATATAGTATATATACAAATATAAAATGCATTAAAAAATTGTTTTACAAAAATAAATATTATTTTATTAATTAATTATTAATTATTAAAATTATTGAAATAATTTTATATAAAATTATATAAAAATAATTAAATTTTACTGAAAAAAATGTATGCTGTGCAGAGGAGCAAAAGTACTCTTTATTTATGTGACTTAAGAGCAAGGCTAAGTCTAGGACTATAATAAATGTAAATTATCATATTCAAGTAAAAAAAATAATAATGTTTGTTAGGAAGTTTGCTCTTTAAACAGTTACTCTTTAAACTCAAAATTCAGTACTGATAGAAGCATATATATATATATATATATATATATATATATATATATATATATATATATATATATATATATATATATATATATATATATATATATATATATACTAGTTTATATATACTATTGAATGATCTTATAACCTTCAAATTTATCTCACATGAACAATTAATGATATAAGCGTTGCTATGAAATAAAAATAGTTAATACATTTTTTTGGAAAATGTATAAATAACCTCTTACAACCATTCACTAAAATATTATAAGGATATAACTTTAATGAGCTTATCCCATAAAATGTCAAATTAAATAAAAAATATGATGCATTGGAAAGAAATGTACTGTAATTTTTAAAAATAAAGTTATTTCTGGGTCAATGACAATGAAAAATCACACTAATGTTTTTATGATAGTAAATGCGTTCATATAATCAGCATTATATTTTAACTTTTAATAGGTATTTTTCTGTAACTCAAATGTTCCCCTTCTTTCCCCTGACATTATTTTCAATCTTGCCTTGCATTATATTGATTTCCTGTTTTAGCATCTTAGTCTTCCTTGTTGAATAAATATTAATATGACAACCCAGTCACTTTATCATTTGTGGTTGGTTATTTGCTTTTATGTCATAGACATGTAGTTTGGTTAACAACAAGCTCCAATATTTCCACAAAGTTGTTGGAAAATAAATGAATTATGTAAACATAGAATTTTCGTAATCATTGCATCTGAGCATTTGCAAATGAAAAATAATTTATCATGGCATGTCTTCAAAAATATTTTTTTAACTGACTTACTCTGTGCTGGTGTTTTTCTTAGCAAATGGACTTTTTAAAATGTCTGTTTCACTAAATACTTAGTAAATACTAAAATATAATTTACATATAATTTATAACTTTTATTATTATTCCATTTTAAAAGTTAATACATAAAAGGTTTAAAAGTGAACTTATATCATAACGGTACATTTGATAGATTAACTTGGATAGCACATATAATTAATATATTGCCCAGAATAGTACTCTTAATTTCTTCAAGTCATGTATTAATCTGAATCTATGATGTATATGTTGCTACGGCCTTATGAGTACTTACCTACACACTTATGTTCAGCTGCTCACTTTGTGTTGGATAAAAAAAAAAATAATAATTTTTACTGTAATAAAAATTCATCCCTGTCCGCTGAATAAAAATCAGCATATATATTAAGTGGAAAGTCTAATTATGTTAGCCTAGTGTTCCTCAATTTTCAAATTTTTTAAGATAATCGAAACAGGTTGATTAGATCAGATACTAGGAAATTTCATTGAAATAATACATGCAGTGATGTTCCTAGGGGATGCCTTGCCTGGGAAATAGTGCGGCACCAGTGCTGTTACACTACAATATGTGTGTGGTATATAAAACATCCACTGTCTTTTAGTCATCAATAAGATTTTTATTATATTATAAGATCTTTAAATTTTATAGTTTGTTTAAACAGTCGTTTAAATATTTTTTAATCATTTAAATGGTCTCTAAGTGACAGTTTTATAATTTGCGTTTGACTCACTAAGTACAATGGGTTTGTCTTATTTCTGTTGTTTCCACTGTGATCAGCTTCTGTAACCGAGAAGAAAGCGCTGAAGGGACGCCGGAGGTGTGGCAAAGAGACGCAGAGTCTTGTTCCTCAGGGAACTAGGGTTACATACATAAACTAGAGATGTTCCCTTTCAGGAACTCAAGCTGCGTTGGAACGCTTTGGGAATGAGAGTCCAATAAGTCCGACCAGTCCCTGACTAGTGTGAATGAGCACAGCTAGGTCAAAGGACAGAGGTGCCAGGAGTGGCACCGAGGTCAAGGTTGTAAAACCTGGCAAAGGTGCGCGGGGTGAACTAGCCCGCTGCCTCGCAGAGGTCTTGGAGGGACACATCAGGGGACCAAGCTTTGGAGGCTGCCACACTCAAAGTAGAGTCAGCTCTATCCGAATGGAACGGGGAGAACAGAGGACCCATAAAAAGATGCTATAGCATCAATAATCCATCTGCTGTGCAGGAAGGCCTCGGAGGGCCGTAGCAGATGAACAATCGTACTGACTTTCTCCAGGGAATTGTCTGAGGGACATAGCAGTCCAGCGCTAGTACTGGGCACAGCTGGTTCAATCTCTTCTTGTCTCGGGTCTGCAATGGAGAAGGATTGAATGCCTGGAGAATGACAGGTCGTGGGACGACCGAGGGCACCTTGGGGACGTAACCCACTCTAGGGTGCAGGAACACACTGGCCATGCCTGGAGTGAACTCAAGGAAAGTGGGTGCCACAGAAAGGGCCTGTAAATCACCTACTGTCATCAGAGAGCAGATAGCCAGCAAGAACGCATTCTTAATGGACAAGTGCCTCCATGACACTTTGGCCAAAGGCTCGAAGGAGGGCTCAGACAAAGCCTCCAACACTGAACCAACTGGGCAGTGGACTAGGTCGAATTGGTGTCGGGAGCACCACACAGTAAACAGGTGCCATCTCACGAGATATGACCGTCTGGATTGGAGAATGGTCTCTACCACCTCGGTGGAGAGACCGGAACCTCAGAGTTGTGCCCCTTCAGGGGCCACAGCCACAGCTTCCACAGATCAGGTAAACTGTTGCGCCCTCTGATTGAAAGAGGAGATCCCTTCCCAGAGGAATCTCCCATGGAGGCTGTTCAAGAAGGGCCACAAGGTCCGTGAACCACCGTGGGGCTACCAGGAGGAGACAGACTTCGTCGCGGCAAATTCTCTCCAGAACTCCCAGAAGCAGCACAACGGGGGGGAGGCGTAAAGATGCCTAAAGGTTAAATCAGCATATGTGAGTCATGCACTCCATCATCACAATATCACAGGCTATAAAGCATTTCAGCTGTACAGTCATTAACCAGAATGATGCTTCACTAGTAATTTTCTGTATACATTAGAAATAAACAGGTAGTATGGGTAAATAGACATGTGTATGAATAATAAACTATAATTGCTGCTTCTAAGAGAAACTGTGTGTCTAATGCAATTATTTTTATTCCTTCTCTTACAGCAATCTTTGCCATTTACTGTAATGGTGTAAGAAATTCATGATGGAAAGTTTAACATTTCAAAAAAGGTAAATATTTTTGTATTTGCATTTCTTGAACATCATTTCTTCAACATCAGCTAACTTTACAATTTTTCTACTGTACATTTCTACTGTATAATGTTAATTATGTGGTTGAAAAGGAGGCATATATTCATTACATCTTTAATCAAATAGTAACTTTTCATATTGTTCCCATCCATCTGTTTTACAGAAAATTTGAATTTGTACGTATAATAACTTGAATAGAAAAAAATATATACTTTATGCATTACAAACACTTTTAAACTTATTTAGCATGAAAATATTGTTTCACTACAAAGCAAAAAAAAATAAAAAGAACCAGGACTATTTTTAAGTATATTACAATTTTAATCAAGAAATATAAAAACCCAGAAATTTGATATATATAAATATAAAATCTTTCCAAAGCTACATCCAACATAGCATTATACATAATGTTGTAATTTAAACTCCTTATGAAATAGGGAAAATTTTACTCAGGAGTTTTAAATGAAGTTCTAGCTCTTAAAAAGTATTTTAATTTGAACCTCATGATAGAGAGTTGTCTTTATTTATCTTATATATCTTTAATCATTTACAGTGCTAAAGTTGCTTTTTTAGATTGTATTTTGCATGATCGCTTCTATTATAATTAATTGTTAAATATAGAACTAACAAAAATTCAATAAGATTTTAAATTAATTGAATATTTATGCTTTACAAAGACTCATTTAACTGTAACATTAGTGTATGTATCTAACCTTTTATTATGTCCTTCATTTTAATTTTCACAGCAATTTAGCTGCAGAGACCACAGAAGTGTATATGAACTCATCGTTTCCTCCTCCAGCTAATAATAATAGACCTGTCTATTGGCTCTATACATTCATTAGCCTCAGCATAATTGTGCAGGTTGGGTCTCTACCGCTCAACATATATGTTTTGTGGTTAATAGTAAAAAATCAAAGGAATGGAACAGCATCAGAATTCTTTTCTATCAACCTTTGTGTATGTGAGATCATCATTTGTGTCAATGTGGTGTTTGCATTGTTTAGTAATGTAATCTTTATAAATGATCCTAATGGCATTTTATATATCTTTATCATGATTTTATCCTTCTATCATAGTATCACCCGTCCCTTGTTTCAGTGCTGTGTCTGTGTGGAGCGATATGTGGCAGTGATCCATCCTGTTATATTCTTAAAATACAAACCACTGAGATATCGCATTACATGGTCAGTTGTTATTTGGATAATAGTTTTAGGATTCAGTGTGTGTTGTACTTTTATAAAATTGAGAAACGCAATGTATTATATTCTACTACCAGAGTACTTACTTGTGTTTTCTATTAAAATTCTCTGCTCTATAGCAGTGCTTAAAGCTTTGAGAAAACCAGGACCTGGTGAGAAATTAAGTGCAAAAGATGCCGAATCTAACCACATTAAAAAGAGAGCTTTTTGGGTGATTATGTTTATTCTGGCTTTCGTATTTATTATATACTGTCCAATGATAATATTAATTTTGGTGTATGATTCTCTAACAGTTACACAGACTGAGACATGTATGGCAGTGCTCTCCTACTTAGTGATATTTGCTGGATTTGTGGATCCATTTCTGTATTTACACAGGGCTGGGAAACTTAATTTTATTTCAGGCTTACAATTCTGGTCAAATGACCAGCACTAAAATCTGTTCTTTTCATTTATTTATTTTTTCTCAACCAGAGGTGGCAAAACTACACACATCCATTACTTAAGTAGAAGTACAGATACTCATGTTTTAAAATACTCGGGTAAAAGTTGAAGTACTGATTATACCTTTTTACTTAAGTGAAAGTAAAGAAGTCTTGACATGTACTTATGTAAAAAGTAGTTATTACTTCTACCTGTTTTAGCTGTTAACTGGACCTTACATCATATTAATATTTGACAGACAGACAGACAGACAGACAGACAGACAGACAGACAGACAGACAGACAGACAGACAGACAGATAAATAGATAGATAGATAGATAGATAGATAGATAGATAGATAGATAGATAGATAGATAGATAGATAGATAGATAGATAGATAGATAGATAGATAGATAGATAGATAGATAGATAGATAGATGGATGGATGGATGGATGGATGGATGGATGGATGGATGGATGGATGGATAGATGGATAGATAGATAGATAGATAGATAGATAGATAGATAGATAGATAGATAGATAGATAGATAGATAGATAGATAGATAGATAGATAGATAGATAGATAGATAGATAGATAGATAGATAGATGAACAAACATTGTCATTGCATAATACAGGTACACAGCAACGAAATGCATTTTGGCATCTACCAGAAGTGCAAAAAGTAGCAATCGTGCAAATAGTGCAGATTAATATGTATCATATTTACAGCATGTGATATATATGTAAGTATATGTACAGTGATTAAATATAAAGGCTATAACAGTGCAGAGACGTGTGGACATCATTAACAGCCTTTGCTATGTTTCCACACGGACAGCTAATGAGGTGATACCGGAGAAAATGCACCTTTTCAAGTCAAGAAGCTTTTATATTTATATATAAAATCATAGACATTTTACAGATTTGAATGATGTATTTTTTTTTTTTATCTGTACGATCAATAAAGACAGTCATTTAAGTGTGTCGCCATTATGAGGGAAAAACCCACAAAACGCAACCCAAAGGGTAAATTGTGTAAAACATGTCGGATTTGGTGTTTGATTTGAGACTTTGTGCAAAAATAAAACAAGTTTACGGATTAAAATAATTTTTCGGTGGAGTTTATTTATTTATTGTATATCTAAGTAAAGAAGGGACGTCGTGCATAAGTGTAAGTTTTGCTGGAGGTTTTAATTTCGCCTCTTTTATATTTATTTATTTATTTATTTATTTATTTATTTATTTATTTATTTATTTATTTATTTATGTATTTATTTATACTTTTTATAAAAAAGGTAAAAACAGAAATGCGTGCTGAATTGATAGAGTTAATAACATCTAGTGCCGTTTGCAATCATTTTAATTTGACAGCCAAATATATATATTTAAATGACTTTAAATTTAAAGCCATTTACATAATCTGATAACTTGAAAAAAAAAAAAAATTATATATATATATATATATATATATATATATATATATATATATATATATATATATATATATATATATATATATATATAATTTTGTATTTTTTTTTTCAAGTTATCAGATTATGTAAATGGATTTAAATTTAAAGTTGTAAGACATTCAGATCCAAATGCTACAAGATTAAGTAATTAATCAGTTGGTGTCATTTGTTATGTCATTTTAAAAGTATACTTTCAATGGCACTTAATAAATCTATATTTGTCCCTGTATATTTGATCCAATATAATTGATGTTTTGAGACTGTAGACCTAACGCAAAGACTGAGCTGCAAAGCCTCTGCTGCCCACCTCTATGGCTCGCACCATGTTCTCCATTTCTGTCTGTTTTACTCATAATAATGATAAATTACTTTTGGTTTAGGTTAACTCGAGACATGTGAGTCATGCCCTCCCCCATCACAATATTACAGGGCCATAAAGCATTTCAATATCATCAACAAAAACTTTGCTCCACTATTCATTTTCTGTATACTGTAATATACAGGTAATATAGGTAAATAGAAACTTATATGAAATAGAAAATAAAAGTAATGCTTTTGAGAGAAACTGTGTATAATGATTTTGTCTATTCCTTCTCTTTCAGCAATCTCTGCCATTTACTCTACTATTGTAGTAAATTAATGATGGAAAGTGTAACATTTAAAAAAAGGAAAACATTTTTCTATCTACATTTCTTGAATCAACA
The DNA here is from genome assembly GCF_946808225.1 of Silurus aristotelis. Taxonomy (NCBI): domain Eukaryota; kingdom Metazoa; phylum Chordata; class Actinopteri; order Siluriformes; family Siluridae; genus Silurus; species Silurus aristotelis. The sequence continues at coordinate 26,829,882 of NC_139577.1, read as the reverse complement.
TTGTCTGAACTTTTTTATAGTACATTTTTATTTGTAGATTTTTCATTACATGATAAAAAATAAAATCTTTAATCACAATGTAACTTTTTCCATTTATATATTTTCATTTATATACTTCATTTATATGTTTTATATGAAATATTAATTTGTACATATCAAAACATGAACAGAAAAAAACTATATTTTTACATTATCATATATAAAACTATATCACAAACAATAAACTTTCAACTTAATTGGCAATAAAATGTTGTTTCATTACAAAGCAAAAAAAATATGAAACAACTATTTTTAAGTAAATTATTTAAACCAAGAAATATAACATTGTAATAATTTGCTGTAAATATAAAATCTCTTCAAAGCTAAATCCAACATAGCATTATATATAATATTACACTCTTAACCCTTTAGGAAATCAGGGGTTTAAATAATTTAGAGTTATAACTTTAATATAAAAGTGGTTTAATGTGAACCGTCATAATAGAGAAAACATCATTAATCATTTACCTTCTTGAAGTTACTGTTTTAGAGAAGAGAAGAGAAGAGAAGAGAAGAGAAGAGAAGAGAAGAGAAGAGAAGAGAAGAGAAGAGAAGAGAAGAGAAGAGAAGAGAAGAGAAGGGATTTACTAGCTGTCTTTTTGTTTTGCATTTGAAAACCATCTGATGAAATGTTGCTTGGCTGTTGTACTAAATACATTTCCTAATCTTGTAAAGTTATTTTACATATTACCTTGAAATGTTTTTTTTATGTGACTAGGGGGGTAAAATAATTGAACATTTAATTGTTTGTTACAGCAACCCTAATCTACAGTAATAAAAATCTTTAAACAATGCCTGTTTTTATTGTGACAGGACAACTGCAGTGCTCAGACACAGAAGGACATGGAGCTTAAACGTTTATGAATACAATAAAGTAAAAAAGAATATGATTGTATATATTTATATGTTATATGTACAAGAAAAGAAGCAAGATGTGTAAGCAAATGGAAAAAAAACATAAAGGGGGTCATAAAGTGGAAATATGAGGGGTGTTATGTGAGATTGTATAAATGTAATTTCCTTGTATGATAATAAAATGTACTTTTATCACAGTATAATAATATAAAAATAGCCTACATCAGCAAGTTATTTTAGATTATGTTACTAAAATACCTGTATGTATATAAAATGTTAACGTCATCCTTCTCACTTGGAAATTAGTGTCTGTCATTTTCGTTTATGTGCCATGTTTAAATTGGGAAGTAGTGAAAGTCATGAGTATCTAATAATAATAATAATAATAATAATAATAATAATAATAATAATAATAATAATAATAATAATATAGCAAATTAATATGGACAACTAACATTTGCACATATATGGTTTCTATATCTATATTTAAATTATATATCGTGTCACGTATCGTTGATGCACAAATCAAGATCTATAAAGACATGGTCTGCCAAAGTTGGAGTGGAAGAACTCAACTGCACAAAACCCTGACCTCACCTCCAATTAACACCTTTGGGATGAACTGGAACCTTAAGTGTGCCTAAAGTCTTGTCACCCAGTTTACAGCCTAATCTCAATAATTCTTTTGTGAATGCAAATCCCCACAGCCACACGTCAGTGTCTATGTCAATGTAAATGTAAAGCTTTTTCATAAGCATGGAGGATATTACAAGAGCAAACAATAGAGTGAATTTGGAATTTTATGTTCAACAAGCACATATGGGTGTGATGGCTGGTGTCCACAAACATTTGTCTTAGATTCTTTGACACCAGTTGGCAACAGCAACTGTTTGTGATTGGTTAATAAACAATCACTTATTAATTCAGTGGGTTTATTTTGTTTATTTAAAGGATTTACTTCGTTTAAATAATAAAAAATTACTTCTTTCTCCTACCATTAGTTTTGTTTTGCATTACATTTGTTTGCCTTTCCAGTCTATAACATTTATCTCCTTAGATAAATAGATATTACAGTGTTTGACAATTTTGTTTTTATTTAAATTTGTGGTTGGTTATTCATTTTCATTATTCTACTTTGTACATAAAGTGTTAATGTCGTTGTTTGCATAACAAAATCTCCCAAATTCTCACAGATTTTGGAACAAGAATTAATCTTAGAACACAATTAAGTAATTTGGGGTATTTGTAAATTGTATTTCATTTTAGTGGTCACAAGCACCACTGAAACCATTAACGCATGCCCAGCGTTACTGGTTCTGGATAATTATTTTTTTTGTCTACAGAAACAGCATTTGTAAGGCATAGGACCAGGAGTCATGAAAGCTCCTGCATTAGACTTTATATTTATAGGCGTTTAAATTAAGGCACCAGAATCATTCTTAGATTAAAGCTCTATTAATAAGTCTTAAACATGGTATCAGGGGACATTGCCTGAGAGAAGGTGCTGCATTAGTGCTGTCTTCATCAATTTCTGTGTTAGTTTTTTTATTTTCTTTTTGTTAAATTGACTCAGTATGCTTTTTGGGGTTGTCTTATTTCTGTTGTTACTCATTTGACCCTCCTAATAATGATAAATATTTTTGCTTTGTTTACTTACCTCATGCCCTCCCTCATCAGTATATCACAGGCTATAAATGATTTCATCGAGTAAAACTTTGCACTTCTAGTAATTTCTGCATACTTTAGAAATATACAGGTAATATAGATAAATATATTTATGCCTCAATTAAAAACATGAAATTATTGCTACTGAGATATATCATGTGTCTATTGCTTTTATTTTCATTCTTCTCTTCCAGAAATCTCTGCCATTTAGTGTACATTAAAAAATTAAGCATTACTGAGTTTATGATGGACAGTTTAACACTTCAGAAAAGGTAAATGTTTTTGTATACTGGTTTCTTGAATTAGCATTAAACAGCATAACAGTTTTGATTGAAGAGAACTGTAAATTATATTGTTAGAAAGAAGACTTATATGCCTTAAATCTTTAATCAAATTGAAACATTACTAAGGAACATGGGTTTCTGATTCATCAATTTTTATTTGACTTTCTACACATAAACTCCTGAATAGAAAAAGGACGAAGCTTCATATATAATTTTTTAATAAATGAATTCATCAAATAATTATTACATATGCTGTCCATGGTGGAATTATCTAAGGTTACTTCAAACAATGTATTAAATGTATTAATATACTGTACATTACAAAGATTTCTCAGGGTTTTTTGAGAGATCAGAGTTTTGGCTTTTTAAAAGTGGCTTTATTTGAAACCTTTTGTGACATTGCAGACCTCTTTATAGTTTAAATAGATTTGAAATATCTTTTTAGATTTATGCTGTTTCTGTAGTTTGATGGCTTATTTGCATATTTATTCATTGTTAAATGTAGGACAAACTGAAAATTAATTAATGACGTGGACAAGGAGAAATTAGAGTGTTGATGATGAAAACATTAGTTAACTTTAACAACTGTGTCTTTGTATGTGTCCTTTATATGTCATTTTATTCCTCTAGCAGTTTTTTGACCATTATGAACTCTTCAACTTCACATCCTATTGACAATAAGAGCCATCTCTATGAAGTATTTATATATCTAGTTATCAGCTTAATGATGCAGGTTGTGGCTCTACCACTCAACATATATGTTCTGCAGATGATTGTAAAAAGTGTAAAAAGGGGAGCAGCATCAGAATTCTTTCCTATTAATCTCTGTGTGTGTGAGATCATCCTTTTTGTCAATTTGGCGCTTTCTTTCGTTAATATTTCATTATATGACAATTATAAAAATAAACCGTTAAAATATATTATAAAATCTTTATTTTATACACATTGTATCAGCCGAAACTTTTTCCAGTGCTGTGTCTGTGTGGAGCGATATGTGGCAGTGATCCATCCCATTATCTTCTTAAAATACAAACCACTAAGATATCGCACTGCAATTTCAGTTGTTGCCTGGATAATAGTTTTATCATTGGGTGCATTAGGTTCAGGATTAGAATTGAGAAATGCATTGTATTTTATTCTACTACCAGAATACTTACTTGTGTTTTCTATTAAGATTATCTGCTCTATAGCAGTGCTTAAAGCTTTGAGGAAACCTGGACCTGGTGAAAAATTAAGTGCAAAAGATGAAGAGTCTAACCGCATGAAAAGGAAAGCTTTTTTGGTGATTGTGATTATTCTGGCTTTCATGGTTATCACTTATTGTCCAATCATGACCTTAATTTTTGTGTATGATTCTCTTACAATAGCACAGGCAGAAGAATGTATAATTGTGATCTCCTACTTTGTGATATTTTCTGGGACTGTGCAACCATTTCTGTTTCTGCAAAGGGTTGGGAAGCTTCCCTTCATCTCAGTCTTAAAATTCTGTTAAAATGACAGTGAATAAGACCAGCAATAAACTCTGTTCTTTTCAGAATTTTCCTTTTTTTTGTTCTAATGAATTTAGAATTTAAAAGTTAACTTGAAAAATAAAATGCTTATGTAATGTTTAAAATATTTAAATGAACAGTTGTTTGTTTGATTAGTGTGTTTTAGTTTTTTTATTATTATTATTATTTTTGTTATTATTATTATTATTGTTGTTGTTGTTGTTGTTGTTGTTGTTATTAGTATAATTTTTTGAATATTGTTTTGATATATGATGATGGCTTGCTTAATTTTCCTTCACATTGCTTTGTAGTTTATTTTAACCTAACCCTAAACCATGAATGTGCAAACTGAAGGTCTGTACTTTGATTAATGCATGTTAAGTAATCTTTACTTGTGATTTAGTTTTATAGACCTGATTGTTAATGCTTTATCCATAAAGAGCAGAAATTATTCGATCTTCTCTATCCGTTTGTTTTTGTATTAATAAATATTGACTGAGAAATTCAATATTTAGTTTGGACTGTTTTTTATTTCACTTTATTTTACTTGTGTTTTCTATTAAAATTTTCTGCTCTATAGCAGTGCTTAAATTTTTGAGGAAACCTGGACCTGGTGAGAATTTAAGTGCAAAACATACAGAGTGTAACCGCATGAAAAAGAAAGCTTTTTGAGTGATTGTGATTATTCTGGATTTTGTATTTATAACATACTGTCCAATATTAATATTAATTTTGGTGTACAATTCTCTAACAGTTACACAGACTGTGACATGTATAGCAGTGGTCTTCTACTTTGTTATATTTGCTGGATTTGTGCATTAATTTGTGTATTTTCAAAGGGCTGGGAAACATTCTTTTTTTTTTTTTTCAGGCTTAAGGTTCAAAGTTAGGTTTCTTAGTGCCATGAATCATTATATGTATGCAGGTAAGTGACTATGATATGTAAATAAACAGTAGGCTCCTTTATTCATATAGTATTTTTTACATTATACATAAACATACTGCATATTTAAATTCTCACTAAAGCAGTAAAACCTTGCATCTTCAGTAATGTAAGGATTCTTCAGTTTTATACTGTTATTTAAAAACAACAACAAAATTACGAGTGCTGTTCTTTTGCGTTTTTATAAAAACATAAGCAGGGGATTGCATTTCTTAAGAATTAAATATGCATTTAATTTAAAAGATTTGAATTGAATGCATGTGCTTTATTCTAAATTAATGAATACAGCATATGCAATTTGCTGACTCCTTGTAAGAATTTAATGTAGTTAACTGTTGTATCTCTATTTTACCTGTGCATTGTATTTGTACTGCAATTAAATACAGTGTCCAGGCATAGGCAATCTGCATTCATGATAACAATTCTATTTAGAAAATGTGCCTGTCAAATCATTATGCAAACTGTACTGACAGTCATGGCAGTCATGTAAGATGAAGTGAAGTGAAGTGAAGTGAAGTGAAGTGAGAAGAGAAGAGAAGAGAAGAGAAGAGAAGAGAAGAGAAGAGAAGAGAAGAGAAGAGAAGAGAAGAGAAGAGAAGAGAACAGAACAGAACAGAACAGAACAGAACAGAACAGAACAGAAAAGAACAGGACAGATGGGTGGTTTGGACAATGTTAGAAAGTCAATGCTTATAATGTGAAAGATTTTGTCACCTGGAGTGTACTTTTTTTTTTTTTTTTTCAGAAATACTGTGATGTCGCTACAAAAAATCTATAAAAATCTGTTTAAACTGATGTGCCTTTAAAATGCATTTACATTTTGTTAAACAAATTAATGTTTTATCCTTTATTCCCATGTTATTTTATCACATAACATTTTTCAAAGTGTGATTTACTACCTGTCTTTTGTCTGATGTAATGTTGCTTGGCTGTTGTACTAAATAAATTTCCTAATCTTGTTATTTTACATATTACCGCTCCTTGAACTGCCACCTTAACGTGGTGGAGGGGTTTGAGTACCCGAATGACCCTAGGAGCTATGTTGTCCGGGGCTATATGCCCCTGGTAGGGTCTCCCAAGGCAAACAGGTCCTAGGCGACGGGTCAGACTAAGAGCGGTTCAAAACCCCTTATGAGAAATGGTAAATCAAGGACCGTGACGTCGCCCGGTATGGCGCAGCCGGGGCCCCGCCCTGGCCTGGGCTCTGGAACCACACTCCTCGAGAGAGGATAGACTCTTCACCACTCTGGAGCTGCCCATGGTGAAAGGCGTCGGGCTGGTGTGGGTTTGCTTATAGCCCCCCAGCTCAGCCGCCATGTGTTGGAGTTTACCCCGGTGAATGAGAGGGTCGTTTGCCTGCGCCTATGGGTCGGGGATAGGTCTCTCACTGTCGTGTGTGCCTACGGGCCAAACGGCAGTATAGAGTACCCGGCCTTCTTGGGGTCTCTGGGAGGGGTGCTGGACAGTACTCCGACTGGGGACTCCGTCGTTCTACTAGGAGACTTCAATGCACACGTGGGCAGCGACAGTGACACCTGGAGGGGCATGATTGGGAGGAACGCCCCCCCTGATCTGAACCCGAGCGGTGTTCAGTTATTGGACTTATGTGCTAGTTACAGTTTGTCCATAACGAACACCATGTTCAAGCAAAAGGGTGTCCATCAGTGCACGTGGCACCAGGACACCCTAGGCCGTAGGTCGATGATCGACTTTGTGGTTGTTTCATCTGACCTGCGGCCGTATGTCTTGGACACTCGGGTAAAGAGAGGGGCGGAGCTGTCAACTGATCACCACCTGGTGGTGAGTTGGATCCGATGGCGGGGGAGGAAGCTGGACAGACTCGGCAGACCCAAGCGTACTGTGAGGGTCTGCTGGGAACGTTTGGCCGGGCCTCCTGTCAGAGAGATCTTCAACTCCCACCTCCGGCGGAGCTTTGACCAGATCCCGAGGGAGGCCGGAGATATTGAGTCCGAGTGGACCATGTTCTCCACCTCCATTGTCGAAGCGGCCGCTCGGAGCTGTGGCAGTAAGGTCTCCGGTGCCTGTCGAGGCGGCAATCGGCAAAACCTGGTGGTGGAAACTGGAAGTAAGGGATGCCGTCAAGCTGAAGAAGGAGTCCTATCGGGCCTGGTTGGCTTGTGGGACTCCTGAGGCAGCTGACGGGTATCGGCAGGCCAAGCGAACTGCAGCCTGGGTGGTTATCGAGGCAAAAACTCGGGCCTGGGAGGAGTTCGGTGAGGCCATGGAGAAGGACTATCGGCTGGCCTCGAAGAGATTCTGCAAAACCGTCCGGCGCCTCAGGAGGGGAAAGCAGTGCCCCACCAATGCTGTTTACAGTAGAGGTGGGGAGCTGTTGACCTCAACTGGGGATGTCGTTGGACGGTGGAAGGAATACTTCGAGGATCTCCTCAATCCCGCCGTCACGTCTTCCATTGAGGAAGCAGAGGCTGAGGGCTCAGAGGCGGACTCGTCCATCACCCAAGCTGAAGTCACCGAGGTAGTAAAGAAACTCGTCCGTGGCAAGGCCACCGTGCTTTGATCCACCCTGGATCTCATCCAGGATGAGATCTGCCCTGAGTACCTCAAGTCTCTGGATGTTGTGGGGCTGTCTTGGCTATCACGCCTCTGCAGCATCGCGTGGCGGTCAGGGACAGTGCCTCTGGAATGGCAGACCGGGGTGGTGGCCCCCCTTTTTAGGAAGGGGGACCGGAGGGTGTGTTCCAACTATAGGGGGATCACACTTCTCAGCCTACCTGGGAAAGTCCATGCCAGGGTACTGGAGAGGAGAATACGGCCGATAGTAGAACCTCGGATTCAGGAGGAACAGTGTGGTTTTCGTCCAGGATGTGGAACACTGGACCAGCTCTATACCCTCTACAGGGTGCTGGAGGGTTCATGGGAGTTTGCCCAACCAGTCCACATGTGTTTTGTGGATTTGGAAAAGGCATTCGACTGTGTCCCTCGTGGCGGCCTGTGGAGGGTGCTCCGGGAGTACGGGGTCGGGGGCCCCTTACTAAGGGCTGTCCGGTCCCTGTACGACCGAAGAAGGAGCTTGGTTCGCATTGCCGGCAGTAAGTCAGACTTGTTCCCGGTGCATGTTGGACTCCGGCAGGGCTGCCCTTTGTCACCGGTTCTGTTCAAAATTTTTATGGACAGAATTTCTAGGCGCAGCCAGGGGTCGGAGGGTGTCCGGTTTGGTGACGACACGATTTCGTCTTTGCTCTTTGCAGATGATGTTGTCGTGTTGGCTTCATCAGACCAGGACCTTCAGCATGCACTCGGACAGTTTGCAGCCGAGTGTGAAGCGACTGGGATGAGAATCAGCACCTCCAAATCCGAGGCCATGGTCCTCAGTCGGAAAAGGGTGGCTTGCCCACTTCCGGTTGGTGGGGAGTTCCTGCCACAAGTGGAGGAGTTTAAGTATCTTGGGGTTTTGTTCACGAGTGAGGGAAGGGTGGAACGGGAGATTGACAGACGGATCGGTGCAGCTTCCGCAGTAATGTGGTCGATGTACCAGTCTGTCGTGGTGAAGAAAGAGCTGAGCCGCAAGGCGAAACTCTCGATTTACCGGTCAATCTACGTTCCTACTCTCACCTATGGTCATGAGCTCTGGGTCATGACCGAAAGGACAAGATCCCGGATACAGGCGGCCGAAATGTGCTTTCTCCGCAGGGTGGCTGGGCGATCCCTCAGAGATAGGGTGAGAAGCTCAGTCACTCGGGAGGAGCTCAGAGTAGATCCGCTGCTCCTCCACATCGAGAGGGGTCAGCTGAGGTGGCTCGGGCATCTGTTCCGGATGCCTCCTGGACGCCTTCCTGGGAAGGTGTTCCGGGCGCGTCCCACTGGGAGGAGACCCCGGGGAAGACCTAGGACACGCTGGAGAGACTATGTCTCCCGGCTGGCCTGGGAACGCCTTGGTGTCCCCCCGGAAGAGCTGGAAGAAGTGGCTAGGGAGAGGGAAGTCTGGGCATCTTTGCTTAGACTGCTGCCCCCGCGACCCGGCCTCGGATAAGCGGGAGAAGATGGATGGATGGATGGACCTTGAAATGTTTTTTATGTGACTAGGGGGGTAAAATAATTGAACGTGTGAGGCTTAGTGGTTAAACTGTCCAACATTGAACTTTGAATTGTTTGTTACAGCAACCCTAATCTACAGTAATAAAAATCTTTAAACAATGCCTGTTTTTATTAAGACAGGACAACTGCAGAGCTCAGACACAGAAAGACATGGAGCTTAAACTTCTATTGAAACAATAAAGTATAAAAAAATGTATTGCATATATTTATAAGTTATATGTACAAGTTAAGAAGCAAGATGTGTAAGAAAATGTAGAAAACCATAAAGGTGGGTCATAAAGGGGAAATATGGAGTGTTGTGTGAGATTTTATTTCCTTATATGATATTAAAATGATATTATGATATTACTTTAATCCCAGTAATTTTAGATTATGTTACTGAAATTCCTGTATGTATATATAATGTTACCATCATCCTTCTCACTTGGAAACTAGTGTCTGTCATTTCCGTTTATGTGCCATGTTTAAATTGGGAAGAAGTGAAAGAGAGTTCCTTATTATGTGCTGAGATGAGGTCTAGAACTTTTACTTAAAGAAAAATAAATCATGCCCCAGCCCCAGTCACCTCCCACCTAATTAAGATTGTGGACCTTTAAAGAAGTAGATGCCGATCCCGCAAACATCCCAAACCATCTAGAGACGTACCAGCGCCAATTGGATCCCTTTTCATGTGAAGTTTGGACACTGGACCTCCTTGAGTGTTTGAAAGCTTTGACATGAAGAAGCTGGTGTTGGATCTATGATGATCGCAAACGTTGAGCTATTTTATGAGTTGCTCAGTAGCTCTTAGTTTTATATTTACAAATAAGTGTAAAAGACTGTAGAAAGAACATTACTTATAATCTTACATTCCAGTGCTAATGTTAGTTCTCACTCTCCAGTGTTCTGTATTGTTTAAAGATTAATTATCACACCCTTGATGCCACCCAAATGAGGATCGGTTCCCCTTTTGAGTCTGGTTCCTCTCAAGATTTCTTGCTCATAACATCTAAGGAAGTTTTTACTTGCCACAGTCACCATGGCTTGCTCATCAGGAATAAATGCACACCATTCACCTTAACCCTTAAAATTCTGTAAAGCTGCTTTGAGACAATGTCTGTTGTGAAAAGAGCTATAAAAATCAACTTGTGTTATTTGACTTGACTTGACTTGACAATCCACATACTGAGAGTCGGCTTTTTGGCAGGAAAACCTTTCCTATAGAGGCCATAGCAGACAAACAGCGGCTCCAACTTGTCCTGTGGACGTACATGGATGGACGCAGTCGGTTTTGCTAATCCTGGTCAGGGGCTTGGAAGGGAGGACGGTAGAATGACTGCAGCACAACAGGTGTAGGTATAGGGTAAAGCAAGACACTGGCCATGCCAGGGGTAAACTCCAGTAGAGACGGGGATACGGAGAGAGCCTGACCATCTTCAGGGAGGATAAAGCCAGAAGGAAAGTAATCTTAATAGACAGGTACCTAAGGACCAACCCCATATAATCCATATTCTTCTTTTCCTGTCACACCTCTTCTCTCGCTCGCTCTCTCTCTCTCTCTCTCTCTCTCTCTCTCTCTCCTCTCTCTCTCTCTCCATCTCCCTCTTCCCCTCTCTCTCTCTCTCTCTCTCTCTCTTTCTCTCTCTCTCTCTCTGTCAAGTTAAACATGCCCCTGAGGTTCCAGTGACCACTGTTCCTGCCCCTTTTCCCTCCGTGGATCTTCCAACTTTGTCTACGCCTGCCACTGGATAGTGATCTTTTCATTTGGAAGCCACTCTGTGCAGCTGGGGACAGTTTCTCATCAACACCTTGGGTGGTTCATTTAATTTCAGAGTAAGAACGGAAGCTTTGAGGTTGGATTTGGACTGTAGTTAATATCAACAGTCTGCTACATTGACCCAGGACTACAGTGTGCTTCTGATCACCATCACTGTATCCCGCCACATCGTATATTTGCAATAAATGGACATTCGGTGCAACCCAGATGAGGATGGGTTCCCTCTTGAGTCTGGTTCCTCTCATGGTTTCTTTCTTATGTCATCTCAGGGAGGGACACCAGGTCCATGAAACATGGTCTGCCCAGCCACCGAGGTGCCACCAGGAGAAGACGGGCTCCTTCCCGGCAAACTCTCTCCAGAACTCGCGCAAGCAGCGCGATAGGGGGAAAGGCGTACAGGCGTAGCCTCAGCCACATCTGTACCATGGCGCCCAGACCCAAGGGGGCTTTGTGAAAAAGAGAGAACCAGAGGGGACAGTGCAAAGTCTCCTGTGTCACAAACAGTTCCACCTGGGCTTTGTTAAATCTCCGCCATATCTGCCGTGCCAGCCTGTACATGGGGTGAGATCAGAGACCCCCCTGGTGGTTGATGTACGAGACCACCAATGTGTTGTCCGTACAGACCAACACATGGCGATCCCTCAGGTCTGAGAGGTGTTTCAATGCCAGAAACACAGCCAGCATCTCCAGGCAGTTTATGTGCCACGCAACGGATGGGGCCCTGAGACAGGAACACAGGTTTCTTCCACATATCTATGTCTCAAAGGGCTCACCGCGAGACCGTGATAGTTTGAAATGGATTGCTCTTTTGGGAGAACCCTCTGTCTCTGAGCCACTGTTGAAGGGGTCTTATGTGGAGGAGGCCAAGTGGAATCACATTGGATGCCCCACCTTGAGACCCAGCCTCTGGAACTGCTTCACAGTGAGTGACTGGCCTTGTCTTACTCTCCTGACTATTGTGAGGATAGCTGCGATCCAATTGTGCCCGCATAACGGTCTAATCCCACACCACACCCAAGAAGGTTGTTCTCTTTATTAGAGAAAACACACTCTTCCTGGTGTTTAGTCTTAACCCCAGTTCCCTCATGTAGGCGATAACCACATCTTAATGCCGGACTGCCCGAAGCTCCGATCGCTCTAATATCAACCAGTCATCTATATAGTTTAGAATGCAGATGCTCTGAAGCCTTAGTGGGGCCAAGGCCGCATTCATGCACTTTGTTAAGGTGCAGGGGGAGAGCGCCAGGCTAAATGTGAGGACCTAATATTGGTAAGCTCAACCTTAAACCTCAGGAACCTTCTGTAAGCAGGAAGGAGGCTATGTAAAAGTACGCATCCTTTAGGTCTATCCTGACTTTATCTGAGAAACAACCTGCCTGAGAGTAAGCATCCTGAACATGAGCCTCACAAGAGAGCGGTTAAAGGAGCACAGATCTTGAAATGGAGGCAACCCCCCCATCCATCTTCGGAACAACGAAGTATTGGCTGTAAAAGCCTCTTTTCTTAGGAGAGTGCACACTTCCTGTTCCAGGACCAGAGCCTGCTCTGGTCCCACCAGGGTGGGACACACCCCGTTGAAGTGGGGAGAAGAGGACCTAAATTGAATCAAGTAGCCCTTCTCTATTGTGCGCAAGGAGTGAGACACCCAATGGAGGTGGCTGTGCCCTACTAGACTACTAGGGCTAACATGGACCGACCTACAGTCCGTGCTGTATTCTTGGTGGCCCTAAGGTTTAGCTCAGCAGCAATGCGTAACTCCTTACTATTGTATTGCCTCTGCAAAGCCGGGGCCCGAACAAACAGAAGCTAGCGTCGGCTCCAGTGCTTGTGCATTTTGTAGCTTCCTGGTCGTGACGTCACCCCGCCGTTGGCCAGATTCACATGTGATTCAGAGCGTGAGCAATGCGGAGGCATTTACAAATCATGGTGACGCAGCTCGAGTTCCCAAAAGGGAACTCAGCTGCTCTGCACCAAACCCTGACCTCATCTCCAATTAACACCTTTGGGATAAACTGGAAACTTAACTGCGCCTAAGGCCTTATCATCCAATTTACGGCCTGATCTCAATAATGCATTTGTGAGTGCAAATCCCCACAGCCACACGTTAGTGTCTATGTCAATGTAAATTTTAAGCTTTTTTAGAAGAGTAGAGATTATTACAACAGCAAAGGACAGAGTGAATTTGGAATTTTATGTACAACAAGCACATATCGGTGTAATAGCTAGGTGTCCACAAACATCAGTCACCAGCTGGCAACAGCAAGTGCTTGTGATTGGTTAAAAGACTATCACTTATTAATTCAGTGGGTTTATTTTGCTTGTTTAAAGGATCTCCTTTATTCTAAAAAGGAGTCACTGCTTTCTCCTGCCATTAGTTTTGTTTTGCATTTATTTTTTTTGCTGCTTCAGTCTATAACATTCATCTCCTTAGATAAATACAGTGTTTGACAATCCAGTCACTTTTTTATTTGAATTTGTGGTTGGATGTTAATTTCCATGATTCTGCTTTGTATATTAAGTGATCATGTCATTGTTTGTACAACAAGATCGCAAATTTTCACAGATTTTGGAAAGATAATTGATGATAGAACACAATCGAGTAATCTAATGGTATTTGTTATCTAATCTAATCTAAACATCTAATGGTGTTACTGGTTCCGGATGGATTTTGTTTTCCAGATATGTCTATACTGTATGTACCAAAACTGGCCATGCATTAAGCACCATGTGTCATAAAGGCTTCTGCATTTCACTTTATGTTAATGGGCTTTAAGATTTTGTCCCCAGAATCATTCTTTGACTAAAGTTATAATAATAAGTCTTAAACACTGAACTTGCTTGTGAAATGGTGCTGTCTTCAACAATTACTGACCATTGAACATTGTTTTAAGATTTTTCAGTCTTCTAAGTGGCCACAAAGAGAATATGCTTTTTTGTGTTGTTAAATTGACCCATTATGCTTTTTGGATTTGTCTTATTTCTGTTGTTCCCCATTTGACCCTCCTAATGATGATACATATTTTTGCTTTGTTTAACTAACCTCATGCCCTCCCTCATCAGAATATCACAGGCTATAAATTATTTAATCGAGTAGACTTGTGCACTTTTAATAATTTCTGCATACTCTAGAAATATACAGGTAATATAGATAAATATATTTATGCCTTAATTTTGAAGAAAAAAAAAAAATAAGATTTTGAGATATATCATGTGTCTACTGCTTTTATCTCCATTCTTCTCTTCCAGAAATCTCTGTTATTTATTGTACATTAAGACAATATGCATTATTGAGTTTATGATGGACAGTTTAACACTTCAGAAAAGGTAAATGTTTTTGAATACTGGTTTCTTGAATTAGCATTAAACAGCATAACAGTTTTGATTAAAGAGAACCGTGAATGATATGGTTAAAAAGAAGACTTATATAAATTAAATATTTTCTTCAATCAAATTGAAACTTTATTACTATTATTTTTCACAAGTATAAATAGAATTAAATCACCATTTTATAAATTAAATTAACAGAAAAAGGACAAAGCTAATATAAACACTTTTAACAAACTAAGTGATTAAATAACCATTAAATATGCTGTCCATGTGCTGTCCGTGGTGGAATTCTCTGAGGTTACATCAAACAATGTATTAAATATGATATATATACTGTACATTACAAAGATTTCTCAGGGTTTTTAAAGGGATGAGAGTTTTAGCTCTTTAAAAGTAGCTTTATTTGGAACCTTTTGTGTCATTGCAAATGTCTTTAGAGTGTAAATTGCTTTTAAATATCTTTTTAGATTTATGCTGTTGAACTCTTCATCTTCACATCCTATTGACAATAAGATAGATCTCTATGAAGCATATACATATATAGGTATCAGCATAATGATGCAGATTGTGTCTCTACCACTCAACGTATATGTTCTGCAGCTGATTGTAAAAAGTGTAAAAAATGGAGTAGCATCAGAATTTTTTCCAATTAACCTCTGTGTGTGTGAGATCATCATTTTTGTCAATATGGTGCTTTCTTTAATTAATATAATAGTATATGAAAATAATAGAAGTAACCCTTTACACTCTGTTATGACATTTTGTTTTTACACACATTGTATCAGCCGTAACTTTTTCCAGTGCTGTGTCTGTGTGGAGCGATATGTGGCAGTAATCCATCCCATTATCTTCTTAAAATACAAACCACTAAGATATCGCACTGCAATTTCAGTTGTTGCCTGGATAATAGTTTTATCATTGGGTGCATTAGGTTCAGGATTAGAATTGAGAAATGCATTGTATTTTATTCTACTACCAGAATACTTACTTGTGTTTTCTATTACGATTATCTGCTCTATAGCAGTGCTTAAAGCTTTGAGGAAACCTGGACCTGGTGAAAAATTAAGTGCAAAAGATGCAGAGTCTAACCGCATGAAAAATAAAGCTTTTTTGGTGATTGTGATTATTCTGGCTTTCATGTTTATCACTTATTGTCCAATCATGATCTTAATTTTTGTGTATGATTCTCTAACAATAGCACAGGCAGAAACATGTATATTAGTGCTCTCCTACTTTGTGATATTTTCTGGGACTGTGCAACCATTTCTGTATCTGCAAAGGGTTGGGAAGCTTCCCTTCATCTCAGTCTTAAAATTCTGTTAAAATGACAGTGAATAAGACCAGCAATAAACTCTGTTCTTTTCATAATTTCACTTTTTTTGTCCTAATAAATTTAGAATTTAAAAGTGAACTTTATTAAAAATGTAAAGCTTATGCAATATTTATAATATTTAAATAAACAGCTGTTTGTTTGATTGGTTTGTTTAATTTTATTACTATTATAATCATTATTATTATTCATATTATTATTATTATTATTGTTGTTGTTGTTGTTGTTGTTGTTTTGCATTTGAAAACTATCTGATGTAATGTTGCTTGGCTGTTGTACTAAAAACATTTCCTAATCTTGTAAAGTTCTTTACATGTAACCTTGAAATGTTTTTTATGTGACTAAGGCGGTACTGGGGACTGTGGGGGTAAATTAATTGAACGTGTGTTAGCTTAGTGGTTTAGCTGTCGAACATTGAGTTGTTTGTTACATCAACCCTAATCTACAGCAATAAAAATCTTTAAACAATGCCTGCTTTTTATTGTGACAGGTCAATTCAGTGCTCAGACACAGAAGGACATGGAGCTTAAATTTTAATGAAAACAATAAAGTCTGAAAATATGATTGTATATATTTATGTTATATGAACAAATTAAGAAGCAAGATGTGTAAACAAATGGAGAAAACCATAAAGGTGGGTCATAAAGGGGAAATATGTGGAGTGTTTTGTGAGATTGTGTGAGATAAGTCATTTCCTTATATGATATAAAAATTTACTTTTATCACAGTATAATAATATAAAAATAGCCTACATCAGCAAGTTATTTTAGATTATGTTACTGAAATTCCTGTATGTATATAAAATGTTACCATCATCTTTCCCACTTGGAAACTAATGTCTGTCAGTTCTGTTTATGTGCCATGTTTAAATTGGGAAGTAGTGATAGAGAGTTCCTTATTTATGTGCTGAGATGAGGTCTAGAACTTTTAGTTAAAATAATGTAAATCATGAGTAGCTAATAATAATAGTAATAATAATAATAATAATAATAATAATAATATTAATAATAATAATAATAACTGCTTCAAATGTACACTATATGGCAAGTGAATGTGGTCACCTGACCTTTGCACGCATATATGGTTTCTATATCTATATAAAAATTGTATATTATGTCTCTGGATGTGGTCGCGTTAACATGTTAATGATAACAAACATGTTCCCATATGACAATGCCCCATGCACAATTCAAGATCTATAAAGACATGGTCTGCCAAAGTTGGAGTGGAAGAACTCAGTTGTTCTACATAAAACCCTGACCTCACCTCCAATTAACACCTTTGGGATAAACTGGAACCTTAAGTGTGCCTACAGTCTTGTCACCCAGTTTACGGCCTAATCTCAATAATTATTTTATGGGTGCAAATCCCTACAGCCACACGTCAGTGTCAATGTAAATTTAAAGCATTTTCAAAACAGTGGATATTATTACAACAGCAAAGAGAAGAGTGAATTTGGAATTGTATGTTCAACAAGCACATATGGGTGTGATGGCTGGTGTCCACAAACATTCGTCTTAGATTCATTGACACCAGTTGGCAACAGCAACTGTTTGTGATTGGTTAATAAACAGTCAGTTATTAATTCAGTCGGTTTATTTTTCTTATTTAAAGGATTTACTATTTTAAAATAGAATCACTTCTTTCTCCTGCCATTAGTTTTGTTTTGCTTTACAATTTTTTTTTTGCTGTTCCAGTCTATAACATTCATCTCCTTAGATAAATAGATATTACAGTGTTTGACAATCCAGTCATTTTTTTTTTTTTGTGGGTTCATTTTTGTGGTTGGTTATTAATTTCCATGATTCTGCTTTGTATATAAAAAGATAATGTCAATGTTTGTACAACAAGATCCCAAATTTTCACAGATTTTGGAAAGATCATTAATCATAGAACACAATTTAGTACTCTCAGGGTATTTGTACATTTTATTTCATTTCAGTGGTCACAAGCACCACTGGAAACATTAATGCATGCGCAGCGTTACTGGATGGATTTTGTTTTCCAGATATGTCTTTACTGTATGTAACCAGAACTGGCCATGCATTAAGGTATTACACCATGTGTCATAAAGGCTTCTGCATTTCACTTTATGTTAATGGGCTTTAACATTATGTCCCCAGAATTACTCTTAGACTAAAGTTATAATGATAAAAACACTGATAAAAACAATGATACTTAAACACTGTCTCAGGGGAACTTGCGTGGGAAATGGTGTTTCATCAGCGCTGTCTTCAAACATTTCTGTGGTAGTTAAAACACCTGCTTTCTGTCATCACTAGATTTTTACTACTCCAAAGATCATTTGATTTAATTTGTTTTTGTCATTGTTTTAAGATTTTTCAGTCTTCTAAGTGGCCACAAAACGAATATGCTTTTTTGTATTGTTAAATTGATTTATTATGCTTTTTCCATCCATCCATCCATCCATCTTCTCCCGCTTATCCGATGCCGGGTCGCGGGGGCAGCAGTCTAAGCAAAGATGCCCAGACTTCCCTCTCCCTAGACACTTCTTCCAGCTCTTCCGGGGGGACACCAAGGCGTTCCCAGGCCAGCCGGGAGACATAGTCTCTCCAGCGTGTCCTAGGTCTTCCCCGGGGTCTCCTCCCAGTGGGACGCGCCCGGAACACCTTCCCAGGAAGGCGTCCAGGAGGCATCCGGAACAGATGCCCGAGCCACCTCAGCTGACCCCTCTCGATGTGGAGGAGCAGCGGATCTACTCCGAGCTCCTCCCGAGTGACTAAGCTTCTCACCCTATCTCTAAGGGATCGCCCAGCCACCCTGCGGAGGAAGCACATTTCGGCCGCCTGTATCCGGGATCTTGTCCTTTCGGTCATGACCCAGAGCTCATGACCATAGGTGAGAGTAGGAACGTAGATTGACCGGTAAATCGAAAGTTTCGCCTTGCGGCTCAGCTCCTTCTTCACCACGACAGACCGGTACATCGACCGCATTACTGCAGAAGCTGCACCGATCCGTCTGTCAATCTCCCGTTCCACCCTTCCCTCACTCGTGAACAAAACCCCAAGATACTTAAACTCCTCCACTTGCGGCAGGAACTCCCCACCAACCTGAAGTGGGCAAGCCACCCTTTTCCGACTGAGGACCATGGCCTCGGATTTGGAGGTGCTGATTCTCATCCCAGCCGCTTCACACTCGGCTGCAAACCGTCCCAGTGCATGCTGAAGGTCCTGGTCTGATGAAGCCCACACGACAACATCATCTGCAAAGAGCAAAGACGAAATCGTGTCGTCACCAAACCGGACACCCTCCGACCCCTGGCTGCGCCTAGAAATTCTGTCCATAAAAATTATGAACAGAACCGGTGACAAAGGGCAGCCCTGCCGGAGTCCAACATGCACCGGGAACAAGTCTGACTTACTGCCGGCAATGCGAACCAAGCTCCTGCTTCGGTCATACAGGGACCGGACAGCCCTTAGTAAAGGGCCCCCGACCCCATACTCCCGGAGCACCCTCCACAGGCCGCCGCGAGGGACACAGTCGAATGCCTTTTCCAAATCCACAAAGCACATGTGGACTGGTTGGGCAAACTCCCATGAACCCTCCAGCACCCTGTAGAGGGTATAGAGCTGGTCCAGTGTTCCACGGCCTGGACGAAAACCACATTGTTCCTCCTGAATCCGAGGTTCTACTATCGGCCGTATTCTCCTCTCCAGTACCCTGGCATAGACTTTCCCAGGTAGGCTGAGAAGTGTGATCCCCCTATAGTTGGAACACACCCTCCGGTCCCCCTTCTTAAAAAGAGGGACCACCACCCCGGTCTGCCATTCCAGAGGCACTGTCCCCGACCGCCACGCGATGCTGCAGAGGCGTGTCAGCCAAGACAGCCCCACAACATCCAGAGACTTGAGGTACTCAGGGCGGATCTCATCCACCCCCGGTGCCCTGCCACCGAGGAGTTTCTTTACTACCTCGGTGACTTCAGCTTGGGTGATGGACGAGTCCGCCTCTGAGCCCTCAGCCTCTGCTTCCTCAATGGAAGACGTGACGGCGGGATTGAGGAGATCCTCGAAGTATTCCTTCCACCGTCCAACGACATCCCCAGTTGAAGTCAACAGCTCCCCACCTCTACTGTAAACAGCATTGGTGGGGCACTGCTTTCCCCTCCTGAGGCGCCGGACGGTTTGCCAGAATCTCTTCGAGGCCAGCCGATAGTCCTTCTCCATGGCCTCACCGAGCTCCTCCCAGGCCCGAGTTTTTGCCTCGATAACCACCCGGGCTGCAGTTCGCTTGGCCTGCCGGTACCCGTCAGCTGCCTCAGGAGTCCCACAAGCCAACCAGGCCAGGTAGGACTCCTTCTTCAGCTTGACGGCATCCCTTACTTCCGGTTTCCACCACCGGGTTCGGGGATTGCCGCCTCGACAGGCACCGGAGACCTTACTGCCACAGCTCCGAGCGGCCGCTTCGACAATGGAGGTGGAGAACATGGTCCACTCGGACTCAATATCTCCGGCCTCCCTCGGGATCTGGTCAAAGCTCTGCCGGAGGTGGGAGTTGAAGATCTCTCTGACAGGAGGCTCGGCCAAACGTTCCCAGCAGACCCTCACAGTACGCTTGGGTCTGCCGAGTCTGTCCAGCTTCCTCCCCCGCCATCGGATCCAACTCACCACCAGGTGGTGATCAGTTGACAGCTCCGCCCCTCTCTTTACCCGAGTGTCCAAGACATACGGCCGCAGGTCAGATGAAACGACCACAAAGTCGATCATCGACCTGCGGCCTAGGGTGTCCTGGTGCCACGTGTACTGATGGACACCCTTATGCTTGAACATGGTGTTCGTTATGGACAAACTGTAACTAGCACAGAAGTCCAATAACTGAACACCGCTCGGGTTCAGATCAGGGGGGCCGTTCCTCCCAATCACGCCCCTCCAGGTGTCACTGTCGCTGCCCACGTGTGCATTGAAGTCTCCTAGTAGAACGACGGAGTCCCCAGTCGGAGCACTGTCCAGCACCCCTCCCAGAGACCCCAAGAAGGCCGGGTACTCTATACTGCCGTTTGGCCCGTAGGCACACACGACAGTGAGAGACCTATCCCCGACCCGTAGGCGCAGGGAAACGACCCTCTCGTTCACCGGGGTAAACTCCAACACATGGCGGCTGAGCTGGGGGGCTATAAGCAAACCCACACCAGCCCGACGCCTTTCACCATGGGCAGCTCCAGAGTTGTAAAGAGTCCATCCTCTCTCGAGGAGTGTGGTTCCAGAGCCCAGGCCGTGCGTAGAGGTGATCCCGACTATCTCTAGTCGGAACCTCTCAACCTCACGCACAATCTCAGGCTCCTTCCCCGCCAGCGAGGTGACATTCCACGTCCCTAGAGCTAGCTTCCGTGTCCAGGGATCGGGTTGTCGAGGCCTCCACCTTCGACTGCTGCCCGATCCTCTTAGCACCGGCCCCTTACGGTCCCTCCTGCAGGTGGTGAGCCCACTGGAAGGCGGCCCCACGTCGCTCCTTCGGGCTGAGCCCGGCCGGACCCTGTGGGGGAAGGCCCGGCCACCAGGCGCTCGCATACGAGCCCCAACCCCGGGCCTGGCTCCAGGGTGGGGCCCCGGCTGCGCCATACCGGGCGACGTCACGGTCCCTGATGTAGTATCTCTCATAAGGGGTTTTGAACCGCTCTTAGTCTGACCCGTCGCCCAGGACCTGTTTGCCTTGGGAGACCCTGCCAGGGGCATATAGCCCCGGACAACATAGCTCCTAGGGTCATTCGAGTACTCAAACCCCTCCACCACGTTAAGGTGGCAGTTCAAGGAGAGGTTCAAGTTCAAGATTATGCTTTTTCGTTTTGTCTTATTTTTTATGTTAACCATTTGACCCTCCTAATGATGATAAATATTTTTGCTTTGTTTAACTAACCTCATGCCCTCCCTCATCAGAATATCACAGGCTATAAATGATTTAATCGAGTAGAAATTTGCACTTTTAGTAACTTCTGCATACTTTAGAAATATACAGGAAATATAGATAAATATATTTATACCTCAATTTGGAAAAAACAAAGATCATGAAATTATTGCTACTGAGATATATCATGTGCCTATTGCTTTTATCTTCATTATTCTCTTCCAGAAATCTCTGCCATTTATTGTATATTAAGAAATTAAGCATTACTGAGTTTATGATGGACAGTTTAACACTTCAGAAAAGGTAAATGTTTTTGTATGAAATGTATTCATTAAATTACATTAGTTAACTTTAACAACAGTGTTGTTGTTTTTTTTTATTATCTGGCCTTTGTATGTGTCCTTTATATGTCATTTTATTCCTCTAGCTTTTTTTTTACCATCATGAACTCTTCATCTTCACATCCTTTTGGCGATAAGATAGATCTCTATGAAGCATATATATATCTAGTTATCAGCATAATGATGCAGGTTGTGTCTCTACCACTCAACATATATGTTCTGCAGCTGATTGTAAAAAGTGTAAAAAGGGGAGCAGCATCAGAATTTTTTCCAATTAACCTCTGTGTGTGTGAGATCATTATTTTTGTCAATATGGTGCTTTGTATATGTAATATATTAGTATATGAAAATAATAGAAGTAACCCTTTACACTCTGTTATGACATTTTGTTTTTACACACATTGTATCAGCCGAAACTTTTTCCAGTGCTGTGTCTGTGTGGAGCGATATGTGGCAGTAATCCATCCCATTATCTTCTTAAAATACAAACCACTAAGATATCGCACTGCAATTTCAGTTGTTGCCTGGATAATAGTTTTATCATTGGGTGCATTAGGTTCAGGATTAGAATTGAGAAATGCATTGTATTTTATTCTACTACCAGAATACTTACTTGTGTTTTCTATTAAAATTATCTGCTCTATAGCAGTGCTTAAAGCTTTGAGGAAACCTGGACCTGGTGAGAAATTAAGTGCAAAAGATGAAGAGTCTAACCGCATGAAAAAGAAAGCTTTTTTGGTGATTGTGATTATTCTGGCTTTCATGGTTATCACTTATTGTCCAATCATGATCTTTATTTTTGTGTATGATTCTCTAACAATAGCACAGGCAGAAGAATGTATAATTGTGATCCCCTACTTTGTGATATTTTCTGGGACTGTGCAACCATTTCTGTATCTGCAAAGGGTTGGGAAGCTTCCCTTCATCTCAGTCTTAAAATTCTGTTAAAATGACAGTGAATAAGACCAGCAATAAACTCTGTTCTTTTCATAATTTTCCTTTTTTGTTCTAATGATTTTAAAATTGAAAAGTAAGTTTTATTAAATATTTAATGCTTATGTAATGTTTATAATATTTAAATAAACAGTTTGTTAGATTGGTTTGTTTATTTTTATTGTTATTCTTATTGTTATTAGTATAATTATTTTAATATTGATTTGATATATGACGATGGCTCGATTCATATTCCTCCTTATTTGTTTTTTATAAAAAATACTTTGTACTTTATTTTACCTATGAATGTGCAAATTGTTAATGCTTTATTCATCAAGAGCAGAAAATAGTCGATCTTCTCAATCAGTGTGTTTTTGTACTAATAAATATTGATTGAGGAATTCAATATTTTATTTGGACTCTTTTTTTAATTGCACTAATTTAGCTTCATCTGTTTTCTTAAAAATATCTGGCTTTCGTCAATTCTTTTCTCATTTAAAGGTCTTCTGTGTAAGATGTTGACGATAAGGGTATATTAGAGAAAACCTAATTCCAGTGATATTCACAAGGATGCAAGGACCACTGGAGGTCCAGACAACTCACAGTATAAATGACCACTTACTATTCTTCATAGTTCATATACGTATACTTCCTTTTATGTAAAATAAATACACGTGATGCCTTATTTTGTGAAGTTTTACATTTTTGCCACCTTGAGGAAATTTACAAAAGAGAAACAGTTTGTACCTATTTTTTGGCCTAAAAGCTACCATGAGCATGACTACAAATACATTTACTAACGCTATCTGCCTGCCACTGTGTAAATTAAGTAAACACTGCCACTATATTTAATGTTGTGTTCAAGCAAATTCTTATATATTTAGGTTTCTTATCTATATGCTATAAGCTTTGTATAGAATAGTTATTTCACAGTACAAGCGACTTTGTATTATTTAAATCTTTTAACATGTGTG
This sequence comes from Silurus aristotelis, assembly GCF_946808225.1. Lineage (NCBI taxonomy): Eukaryota > Metazoa > Chordata > Actinopteri > Siluriformes > Siluridae > Silurus > Silurus aristotelis. Next base: position 26,806,006 of record NC_139577.1, on the reverse strand, counting down.
GTTTAGACTGAAGGGAACAGGGTTTTCTGTTATTTGGTGAGTCATATTATATGGAGTAAAAAATCTCTTGTTTTGAACAGAAAATAATTTTTCAAAAAGCACATACCAACATTATTGAATTTTTTTCCTTGTGATTCTCCTGAAAGATATTGAGTATTTTTTTTTTTTGTCTTTTACATTTCTTGGTTTATATTTCATATGAAGAAATGAAGAGTGTCATGATAGAAAAGTGGTTACAGTTACAGTGGTCTGCAGGGTTCTGTAGAATTTCTGTTTACGTATTCACTCTATGTTATGAGGTTTCCTCATAGTTTTCTGGTTTACTCCTACATCTGAAACATGCCAGTGGGTAGGGTGGCTACTATAATTGGCCCTATGTGTAAATAAATATGATGAATCAAGTGCATGATGTCCCATGCTGGATTTGCATCCCATCCAGTGTGTGGTCATGGCTGGTCTCCATGCGTTCCCAGGATGGGGTCCATCCTTGAGTATTACTAGATAAAGTTACTGATGATGGTTGACTGAATCAAAATCTAATAAAAAGGCCTAATAAAGTTGATAGGTCACACATGCAAACTGCTAATTATGGGGGTAAAGAATGGAGGCAGACTCTTTGTGTACAGCTCTTCTTTTGTGGGCTTGATTGTAAGTATGTTATAGTCACAACGTACAAATTCTTGTAGTTTGCATGCATAGTGCATTATATATTTTACTGTAAATGTTTGTGCAAGGCACAAATTACACCCAGGTCCAATACGCCAAATGTGTATTTGTATTTGCCTGGAAAACCTGCTACATACTCACAAGTGATCTGAACAATGCATCCAAAAATCTTCTACTCTATGAGCACGATTCCAGGGTCAACCTATGTGCAATAAGTGAGTTGCAAACTGCAAAAACAAACAATATACTGTATAATGTAACATAAGCTTTTAAGACTTCGGCCAAGGAAAATAGCTTCTTTCTTTCACATGTTGTCTTTTGTATGACTCATTTTAACAGTATTACTCTACAACTATAAAGAATTAATTCTGGTGGTTAATTTGTAAAAAATATACCATTAGCCAGTGTTGGCACTATAAGCAGCTCCTGGCGTGCATGGCCCAACCTCTTAAATTAATGAAAAATGTAAACAACTTTGAAAATAAACTTTATTAATGGTTATATGAGTGATAAGTATCAATGAATACTGATTAAAGAGTAGAAAAAAAGCATAATGTGGTCCTAAAGTAGAGAAACTTTGAGATAAACTGGAATGCTGACTGTTCACCAGGCCTTCTGACCTGACACCAGTGCCTAACCTCACTAACAGTGTTTTAGATTATAGGCAAATCCCCACATAAATACATCAATCATGTGTATAGCCTTTCCAGCAAAGGGAAAATACACCTGAAATTAGATGTTCAAAATATTATTGTAATGATCAGGTGTCCACAGATATTTGGCCATATAGAAGATTGATTTTAAAGAAATTTTCTTTTACGTGTTACATATACATTACAGCACAGCACACACTATTATATTTCAATACAAATGTAAATATAATGAAATGTAAAATTCATCTTTTTAAACAAAGCTTCTAAATCCTCACAATGAAGTACAGAAGCCAGACTCTACTGTACCTCACCTCCGACTGCACAATCCTATACACACTGACCTGAGTGTCAGAAGAAAAAGGAAAAAAAAAAAAAACCAGGGCCAAGAACTAGTCGAAAGATCCTCGCCACAAAAAGTGCATGTGTGCAACTGGTGCAAACAGTGCAAAAAGACAACACAAGACAGTGCAGGACAACACAGGACAATGTAGGACCATACACAATACACAAAACACAAAATAGCTCTGCCAGTAAACCTGTCCTAACAAAATAAAATAAGGTGCACAGTGACAAAAAAATGTAAACATTATTGTGAATTCTTCCATTATTTATTTCTCTCAAAATGTTCTGCTTGATGTTGAACTGTATGTTCGTGCAAAGTGATGCCACCAAGCAGCAATCACAACAAGTTCAAAAAAGAGCTCACTCTATCCTGATTGGTGGCTTACAGAGTAATTGACCAGTTGAGTTTTTATCCACTCATAAATAAAAAGGAGTGACTGATTTTTGCTTAATGTAGTTGAGTAAAAAGTAAGTTTTTGACTTTGAAATGTAGTGAAGTTAAAGTAAAATCTCCTCAAATAGAAATACTTCAGTGCAAAAATGTGAAGAAGCTTCTTTAGTACAGTAACAAGTTACATTTACTTTGTTACTGTTCACCACTGTCGTTAATCCCTGCCGCGATGATGTTGGCCTGCGAGAGCCCAAGTACTGCTTGAATAAAGCAACCCGTATAAAGTCGCCTTATCAGACAAAACTATTTGGTATTTAATTGTTTAATCCTATTGTGGTTCATATAAGTGTAAATCTGGCTTTGTCTGTCCAGTGACTCAACTGCTCTAGATCTCACTGGTCAGAGCACAGGGTCAGGACATCCACAATACAGCAGCACCCCTGGAACAGAGAGGTTTATAAGCCGTAATTGAGGGCCCAACAGTGGCAGCTTGTGATCTCTGCTGCGGCTTGAACCCCAAAACATTCCGAAAACAGTAACTGTAAATGTGACTTAGGCTGTCCAGTGCCTCGCCCACTGTAGACCTCACTGTTTAGAGCACAGGGTCAGCCATAATACAGCACTACTAGAGCAGCGAGAGTTGAGAGCTTTGATCAAGGGCCCAACAATGGCAGCTTGTGTTCCTGTACTCTGCTGGGGCTTGAACACCTACAACTTCCACCACCAAGCATGTGAGGGTTTTCCTACATGGCCACACTCATCACACGCCCTCTCCTGGTGGCTGCGCGCATACGCATGTGCGTTGGCGCAATGCAGGCACCAGGGGGCGCAAACACTAACGTTTCAAATGCAGCTCCACATGAAGGATCCTGACGTAGGATTGAAGGCTGGCCAGGTAACGGTGTTACTGAAAACAGGCACATTTTAGTCTAGCACAGGAGTTATTTTTTTTGTTGCAATTATCTGGAAGAAAAGCGTCGAAACAATGCCTGGTAAGTTATAGTACATGAAACAAATCCGCAATTCTATTTTGACTATCAGGTGACATCGCTGTGGAGTTTTTTTCCAGTCACTGAAAAACACGATGGATGTAGCTGTTAGCTAAACATTAGCCAGTGTTCATTAGCTCGCTCGGTTTGCAGTTTTTGTTTACAGTATAGCCCAGTGTCGTTTGTAGATTAGGTTTTTACACCCAGGTTATGTGTGTGAACTGAAAAAAATATAATAAATAAAATATTTGGAGAGTACTGCTTTTAACGTGTGGAAACGCGACGGCGTCGAGAAGGCCTTGTTTCCTCTAGCTAGCTTCGACCTCGGGCCTTCTCTGTGATCTCGCGAGATTTGAGTGAACACCACACAATCCATAGGTTTTCTTCTCTTTGTTTATCGTTTGTTTGTTAACCAATTTCGCCCGAAATGTGCAAAACTAAAGTGTTTCTTCACGTGTACAATTCGGACGTGATCATTAATAGGCAAGTGGTTATTCAAAGCAAACGCATTCCACAGAGTTAATAGTAAACTCATGGGGGAACGTGAACGTGTTAACAACGTGTTGTGTCTGGTCTGTTTGTTCATTGTAGTCTATCGTGATCGTCATATAAAGTCTCATTGACCTGTGCTTTAAAATGAGATAATAGATGGTAAGCCAAGTGAGTGGATCAACTGATCTGAGACTGACCAGAGCCACCAGGTTTATGGAAACTTTTTTAAATGGCCTGAAAAAAGGAAACTAAACTATGTATAAACCCCCACCCCCAACACACACACACACACACTTTTATATTCATGTTCATTATTATGTTTTTCCCTTATCACATTGCATTCACATTCTCACACATTGGAGTCCTAGGAGAAATATAGCTTAGTTCAGCAGATAAGGTTATCCTTAATGATCAAGCCATTATTTATAGTAAACTATGAGGCAGAAACTTTCAAAGGACTTTCAAAGACTCAAAAGGGAACCAGTCCTTATCTTTGTGATTTTGACTATTAGTTTATACAGGCACTTAAGATCATGATTGAACCACAGATTGTGGAGTTTGAAACATTACTTGCTGGCCCTCCCTGTCACCCGGGATTAAATATGCATAGTTGTTTTGGTCATTATGTTTTACAGACACTGATTACGCATTGGTTTGTGGGATTTCGTGAGAATACTGAATGTTCTTTTCAGATTACAAAATAAACCTTCCTAAAAAGTTCTGAAGATTTATCACCGCTCCAACAAAACAGTTCATTTTCGGTATGATAATGAACTGAATATGATACTGTCTCCTCCAGACATCCTCTCGGTGACTGAACCATTCACTGCATTTTTGTAAAAGTTATGCAAAATATCAGAGACATGACTGCTGGAGGCTTTAGAAAAATGTCATCGCACAAGCTCCCTCAGTGTGTTTAGAAAATGTCAAAATCACCCCACTGCCTGTAGTCTTTAGTCATTCATGACAACTTCAATGTAAGCTGTTAGTGGAATTTTTTAAGACGTCACATATATATACAGGAGTGTGTCTAGAATAAGTGCATTTCGTTGGCTCTATATTTGTAAACAATACTGCTTAATCTAATCTCCTTTAGTGACTGTTAGATATTTGCCAACAGCTTTTAAACATATATTGTCCTTGGGTGTTTAAAGGATAAACTCAAATGTAGATATTCATTTGTTATATTTCTTTATTTGTTACAGAACCTGCAGATATAAACAGTCCTGAGGTAGCAAAGACACCAGGGGGCAGCAGTGGCCCTGGGAAAGAAGACAGCATGTTAAATGGACACAAGGAAGTAGAAGCCAACCCTTTTGCGGAGTACATGTGGATGGAGAACGAGGAGGAGTACAACAGGCAGGTTAGTGTAATTTGTCTGAAAGTGCTCTGACGTTTATAGGTATGGATGGATTAAAAACATTTACAGAAAGTTCTGAAAACAATGATGGTAATCTGAAAACTAGCTGTTTTCTGCATTAATTACAGTACATTATGCATTTAAAACTGAAGGCATGAAGTAAAAACCTAATCACAATATAAGAAAAAAATCGTAGTTCATCTTAAATTCACACAGGTGGAGGAAGAGCTTTTGGAGCAGGAGTTTTTGGAGCGCTGTTTCCAAGAAATGCTAGAAGAGGAAGATCAAGATTGGTTCATTCCTTCACGAGACCTTCCTGGAGTTGGACACATTCAGCAGCAGTTCAGTGGGCTGTCAGTCAATGACTCGAATGCGGAAGACATTGCAGTAAGTTTCTTGACAATACTCTCTGGTCATATTTTGATACAAGATCGTAAGAATAAATATTTATAACAAAATTAGAAGTTGCTCCCTAAGAAGGTTTAATATTGTAAACCAGGTGTACTGCAGGTTTACTATAACTTAAAGATAAATAAACCTATGTTTTCCCACAAATTAAGCGCAGACATATTGACATGACATAATCATGAAATGTGGATTGTTCCACATTAAAATGTCTAAATTGTGGAGCATCTCGTCATCCCACATCTCCTTATGCTTTTTCCCACAACTCTACCATGAAACTACGTTGATGATTAAGTTGGATTCATAGTTTGAATCACTATGCACCAGTGCTTGTTTTTTGTTTTTTTTTTATAAATAATAATAATAATAATAACCCTGTTAATTTCTCTTAAAAAATTGTTTTTGTGCTACATATTCATTGAACAATAGAAGACTACAAAAAAATTATTGAGTCAAAATAATAAAATGTATTGTTTAACAAAAATTTCATATTGTGTTCAAATATCTCTCATTTCTGTTTTGTTTTTGTTTTCCAGCGCAAAAGCAGTTTGAACCCCGAGGCGAAGGAGTTTGTGCCAGGAGTGAAATACTAGGGATCAACTGCGCTCCCTCATATATAGACTCTTATGTGACTGCTGATGGTCAGCAGTCACACCCACCTCATGCCTCAATTAAATTTGATGTGTGTGTGTGGGGGGTTGGTTGGGTGGGGGGTTTGATGCTCTTCTATAAGCTTTTTATTTTTATTTGTCTTCATGTGTACCCTGGGTGGGAGATTGGGGTGGGCTGGGAAATCCAAGTAATGCTCCTAGTGGACCGCTTCAGTTTGTGACTAGCTTTTCTGAGAGGCAACTATGTTATTTCCACTATTGTGATAGTGACTACCAGTTTGTCCCTGGACACTGTTTAAAAATTCTTCAAATTCCCTTTTTTTTTTTTTTTTTTTTTTTTTCCCATTTTGTTCCCACCTTTAATTTTTTTAAATTTTTTTTTTTTTTTTTTTTTTTTTTTTTTTTTTTTTTAAAGGGAGGAAATGTGTCATTAGAGTGGGAGGGGAATGGGCTGGGGTGAAGGATTGACACAGCAAAATGGATCATTTCTGGGTGGACCAGTTTAAAGTGTTTGGAGCTGATGGCAGCTGACTTCCTGTAAAGGATTTCTAATGTGTTTATTTTTTCTTCTTTAATTGAAGTCCTTTCACTGTGCGAATTGCATTTACAAAAATGAAGAAAAAAAAAGTATAATGAAATAAAGAGTGGCTTCCCTCTTTTTGATGTGTTTTGCCCGAGGTTTCAATACATACCGCTTTGTAATGATTAAGTATACTGGGTATTTCAAATCGAGTAGGCTTTATTGTCATTTCAAACATATACAGTGCATTACACTGTGACACGAAGCAACATTTCACCATGATCAAGGTGCTACATCAATTAACGAAAGTAACATACAAATACACAGAGCTCTAAACTAACAACACGGTGCACATGTGCAACATTTAGTGCAAAAAAAAAAGACAAGGAAGATTGATTGATTGTATGTGTGTCTCAGTCCAGTTTTTTCATTTGGAGGAGTCTAATGGTCTTAAGGAAAAAACTTATACAGTCTGGATGTGAGGGCCTGAATGCTTCTGTACCTCTTTCCAGAGGACATAAGAATAAAGTGTGTGTGTGTGTGTGTGTGTGTGTGTGTGTGTGTGTGTGTGTGTGTGTGTGTGTCAGCCACAATGCTGCTTTACGGCTGCATCATGTTTTGTAAACGTCCATGACGGAAGGAAGAGAGACCCTTATGATCATCTCAGACGTCCTCACTATGCTCAGAATGCTTTCTATAGTTCCTCTGTAGAAGGTTTTGAGGATGTGAGGTGGAAGCGGTGCCTTCCTCAGCTTTCTCATGAAGTAGAGATGCTGCTGGGCTTTCCTTGTTACGGACCCTGTATTGATGGACCATTTAAAGTGGCTTATTGTTTAAATTATTGCATAAGAGAAAACAATTATATAGAAGAACTTGCTAAAACTCTCATGGTGATAATGCACAACTCAAATCTTCTGTTCATGCTGAAGTGTGCTGATGCCGCCTCATTCTTCACGCTCATTCATTACTGTCTTAAATGTATAATCGTTTTATAAAAACCTGGTAAGATTGAGAAAGTTTACAAGGCACTGAAAGTTACATTTTAGCTTTCCTTATACCAACATTCATACTGACATTTCCATTTACAGTATTTCAATATGATGTCTGTTGCCTTTTAGCTTTCATTATACCAATATTCATACTGACATTTCATTTAGGAAAACGGATTTAATTGAGACTTGTTAAACAAGTCCAGATAATTGTCCATTTTTGTCGGATATCACAACTGAAACTAATCTTAAACCCTGTTCACTTGCTATAGCAACAAGTGGGTTTGGACAAACGTCTTCCTTATAAGGCGAATATTAAAGGTATAAGCTAAAATAATGTTTTATTTGGTATGACATTTGTTCTATTGTATTGGGCCATGCCTCCCTCCCCAAGAAGTGTGTGTGTGTGTGTGTGTGTGTGTGTGTGTGTGTGTGTGTGTGTGTGTGTGTGTGTGTTTTCATACCTTTGTCTTCCCTAAACCTGCTTTCTCTATTAGTAGTATATTGTCTTTAATATATTCTCCGAAAATGTAACTCCAAATATGTTCTTAAAATGCAGCATGTGGTTTATGCAATCCGACAGGAAAATTGTTACGTGATGATGTGCAGTGACGTCATATCGATAATCGGTTGAGTCGGATGTGTATTGTGTTTGGGTATTGTCGTTAGGTGAAGGGTTGGGCGAAATAAAAGTTTCTTGTAAAGGCGGAGCAAATTTTCCTATTTAGAGAACAGAAAGAAGGGTTTCATCTTTATGCTTAGACCAACTCGGATCCCCTGGACTTAAATCACCCTGACTTGAACAGAACATGGACACCCATGTAAAAAGAGGGGAGGTTTATTTACAACACCAAAAAAATTCAGAGGTAAGTCTTTAAAACACTTGTATAGGGTTTTTTTTCTTTCTGTTTTAGCACTTTAATAACTTTTCAAAGTAGGTCCGAGTACCAAATTATATATAGGACCTAGATCTAGATCTAGAGGCCTGTCGTGAATTATTACTAATGTTCTATAATTGTACAGAATAACTATACATAAGCTATCTATTTGTAACAAGAAAAAACTACTCAGATTCTTTCTCTCATTATTGTATTATTATTATTCCAATCCCACCCACGAATAAATAAATCTGTGCTGCTGTTTATAAACTGATTTGAGTTTCATTTTTCACATATGTCTGGGCAAGTCTTTGCTGTGGCAAAAGGCTTAAAGGCTGTGAAGGAATGGTAAGGTATATGCTGGTATGAAAAAGGTGTAGTGGGCTGGGTTTCTACATGTCAAGACAGAACGAGCATCTCAGGTTGTTTCGCAATGTAAGGCATTTTTGGGTGATGCAGTTTCACGCACTTTTATGATGTGATGTTCCAAGAACCCAACCCCAAACAGACACATGAAAACAGAGACTACAGCATTGAAAAATATTCAATATTTTAGTTTTACCTTTAAATGTGAGTGTCTTCAAACATAACACTAAACTGTGTAGGACAGATGGCACTCTATAGGGCAAAAGGAAACTGAGCTAAGCAGGAATATAATCACATTTAAGTATATATTAAGTCTTTATTTGTATAATTATGTCTTCAATTATTTGTTTTATGCTCATATGTTTGTCACACTACATTTCTATTCTGGGGAGAATAAAGTGTTATCTTTCACCTAAAAAGAGAAGCTGTGACAGGCATAATTTTGCTGCCAGAGTGCCAACGTGAACCCTGATTAACAAGCATATTGCATCTATCAGGTTGCCTAAACTATTAGTTCTTCTCTCTTTTTTTTTCTAAAACATGTCCCTGTGTGTGTTTCTATTTGTATTCCTAACTTCTGATTTCCTTCATCAGAAATGGAAGAAGTACTGGCTAAACCTTTACCCAAACAGCCGGAATGGTGTGGCTCGATTGGAGCTAACAGAAACAGGTCCAGAACGGTCGCCAGTTATTGTCCGGAAGCAACCCGATCGCAAGATTATAAGATTAGCTGACTGTATCAGCGTTGTTCGACTCCCTCCACATGCAGAGGCCCTGCCTGGGGACAACATGGCTGCTCTTTGTGTAGCCACAGATGAAAGGAGACTGGTGTTTGCTGTAGAGAAAGAAGGCTGTGGAGAGTGGGTGGATAAAATATGTGAAATTGCCTTTCAGGTAATTGCTCAAAAATACTAACTAAACATACAGAAAGTTGTATTTTTGTTGAAACTGTTTTAATTTAAATTATATTTTGCCTTCGACATTCTGGTTTCTACATTCAACAGAAAAAAGTAAGTAATAATGTTCCACGTCCAGTACCACAGATGGAAGAGAATCTCATCTATGCTTCCAGAGATGAAGGTTGGTCTTAAGTTTAAGTTTGTTCTTAACTTGATATTTAGTAAAGCCAGAGGGGATTAAATAATTAACTGAATAACACTGAATGATTAATCATTGTACACTCTAACTTTAACTTATTTAATGATTAGTCAGTTCGGTTAAACAGCTTAGTGAAATTCTTGCATGTAAATATAGTTTTGCTTTAAAAATCTAACCAAACTATCAGCATTTATTTAACTTGTTGCTTTATGAACACTATCCGAAATGATTTGTTTCACTGAATGCTCAATGTCTATCTGCTTCTACCTTCAGTGTTTGAGTTTCTGGTGACTGTAGAGCAGTCCGAGGCATCGGTGCGCTGCAGTTTGCAGGGAGTGTATTGCTTGCAGGTTGGGGAAGAAATGCTTATGCTCAAGGATACTGACAGCAAGAAGAAAGTGATGGAATGGCCCTATAAGCTACTGCGCCGTTATGGAAGAGACAATGTCAGTAGATATTTTTTCTTGAAATTGTGAAAAATTAACCCCCAACTTAATTTCAGTGACTCAGTATGTTCACATTGACAGTATAGACATAATGTTCTTTAATAATGCTATATTAATACTATTTTGTGTTTATGTTTTAGGGACTATAGAAAATATCAAAAGTGAATAAGCCTTTGGAATCAGAGATTAGGTTTTTGTGTTTATTTTGTATTACAGTAAATGTTATAGTCCTATGCACTGATTTAGTTATTTTCTCCTTTCTAGATAACCTTCTCATTCGAGGCAGGCAGACGTTGTGATTCTGGTCCTGGCTCCTTTATATTTGAGACAAAGCAAGGTGATAAGATTCTCCGACACATGGAACTGGCCATTCAGCAACAGAAGAGTCTATCTGTCACTGGAACTGTCCTCACACCTAGCTCCCCATTCTCCAAACGACCAATCAGTGGCAACTTGCTAGACATTCAGAGCAACAACTATTCTGACTCTAGCTACTCAAGTCCTGTGTTTCCAGGTTCAGTTAAATTAGAAGGCATCACACTTGTTACTGACTCTTCCCAAAAAACACTGAGGCAACCTGCTGAATCCATTCCCTTGCCTGAAATTGTGTACTCAAATCCTGTTGTTGCTGTTGGGTTAGATGAGTGTACATCCATACAGTCAGTCAGACCACAAGTACCCAAGAGAAGCACAAGTCCGGGTCATGGCTATAATGCAGACAAAGAACCTGTGTATTCTGATCCTGTTGATGCTATTCAACCTTCATTTAATCCCCCAAAATATGAATCTGCTAATCCTGCTAAATCAACAGAAACATTTAATACTGTAAGTCAGTTAGAACCAGTGTATGCTGAGGTAAATTTCATACCATACCCAGCACAAAAACGGGGAAGCAAGGTTCAGAATAAGGAAGAACCTATCTACAGTTTACCTCAGGTTTGTGCAGTTAACAAAACAAATGAGGATGTTCAAACCAGTGCTAAAAAAGACAGTAAGATGAGTGCAAAAAGCAACATGCCAGAGGAAGTCATCTACAGTCAAGTCATTAAACCAAAGAAATCTGCAAAGTCTCAAGACAAGTGCAAAACACAAGAGATTATGACTGAGGATCTTGGACTGATTTAAAGAAGCAATGGCAGCTTTAAATGTAATAGCCATTTATAAAGACTAGGCCATAATCATATAGGAAAAGGTATATAAAAAAGGTCTATAACTGGTATTATAGACAATAAATCAGCAAAGTCTAGTCAGTTAGATTTAAGAATTCATTGTCGCTAAGGATTCCTCACCCCATAAAATGTTTGTATTTGATAACATTAATGACTTGAATCATTAATTGTTTCTGCAGAGAAAGACCATTGTTCTAGGCATTTTTTAATAAATGGAGTTTATTGATTTATTATATATATATATATATATATATATATATATATATATATATATATATATATGTGTGTATATATATATATATATATATGTATATATATATATATATATATATATATATATATATATATATATATATATATATATATATATACACACACACACACACACACACACACACACACATTATTTATCTTATATTTATAAGAGCATTTCATATTGCTGAAAACAAGCTAAAACATATGTTGTTTATTGCTCATTAATGGTTATTATAATGGACATTGTTCCTTTTATTCATATCTTGATGTTTATCTCGATGTCTTGGCTCACAGCGGACTGGAACATTATTAGAGTTTCACACCTCTGGTCTAAAGATACATACACGGGGGTCTCACAAATGCAGAAAATCAGAGAGAATGGACACCAGCCTGGTATGTAGCATATCAGAGATTAATCAGTTTTGATTAAATCGGTATATTTAGGCTTTTTAATGGGAGCTTTGCATTGTAGTGGATTAGCACTTCTTTTCTAAAGTTCCAATAGTGATGCAGAGTAGAGTGTATTAAAATGACAGTATTAGAATGGGTACAAGTATCTTGCCTTGCAGCTTTAACTACTATCAGAGCTGCTCCTGTAGACAATCCCACACAGTCACATTTGAGAATATAATGTTTATTTAATAGTATAAGGATTCAAGGAAACTTTGTGTTACCCCAGAGAGACAAATCTTCTAGGTATGATTTATACGTATGCAGTTTTTACAGTTATTTTTTTAATAAATGTGTTCATTACACACACATGTAAATCTATGGCAAGTAAAAAGACATGATCTAGATCGAAACATAGTTTTATTTATTAATAATATTATAATTTATATTATAATTTGCCACTTTTCTAACTCAGTTTTTTTTGTTAGATTAAACAAATTTCTACAAAGATTTCATTCAAAAACATTCAATCTGTACTAATTAAACTCATCAGGGTATGCATGGACAAATTTGAATTTATCCTAATCCACTCTATTTATGTCCTCACAGCACTGCATATCATGTATTATTTAATGTCACAATGTACTGTAAACTCTTGGATGTGAAGACAATTTAGTTCTGCTTAATCTGACATGGGTTGATGACATAGATAAGCCGTGTACAATCTCTACTTCCACATGTTTTCAAAAGCGGTACTCGAGGTACTTCTCGTGATGAATTGTTGTATGATATTACTGTGTATATTGTTGTTTGTTCCTGCAATGTGCTATTACTGGACACCGAATTAATTGCACTATAAAGTTGTTTTGTTCTTTAGCCTGGCTTCTCCACAGGCTCACATTTCATGTTTCTGTTTCATTTTTAAGCAACATGTCAAGCATCTTAAACATGTCCTTTCTAGTTTGTAAAAGTATGGACTGTAAATATAAGTGTAATTTCTGTCAGTCTAAAGCAATAACCAGAGAATTGTTGTTTAGTATAATTGATTGACAGATGGTGATATCTTTGTTTTCAACTGCCTGGAAAAAAAAAAGGGGGGGGGGGGATTAATTAAAGATCTTGTAAATTATCTTGCAATTTCTTTATTTGAACTTTACAAACATTGATATCAAGTATTATAGATACATTATGGGTGCATTAGAACTAAGAACGAATGAATCACTTCCTTCTCACTCTGGTGTTATGTTTCAACCAAGAAAGCAATGGGATCACATGTGGTTATATACTGTATAAATCATGTGAAATTCAAGGAAACCACATGTGAAAAATAATATCTAAAAATAAATTAATGCATGAGATAACTCACAAGTAAAGTTCATGTGGCTTTTCTGTAAGAGGAGAGACAACCAGTATTAGTTTCTATGCCCTGAACATCAATATGAAAACCTAGAACATTTAAATTTGTACGTTCTTTTTTCTCAAATCAGGTGCATTTCTAAAGCAGATGAATTAATGTTATGAATAGGTTAAATGTTGAATATTAAATACATGGACACACCTTATCTCATATTTACTATATCTTATATAACTGAGCATTTTATTATGCTTATAAAATATAAACATTAGTGTGGTTAAAAAACGTTGTGCTATAAAGCATTGAACATGTCATATTTAAATTGTTGATTAATTGTAGGTAAAAGGACACCAGCCCAGAAAGCAGCATATCAGTGATTTATTCTATCTTTTTAAGGTCAGGCCTTTTTATTGGAAACTTTGTATTACATTGTAATTACATAATTTTTCTCAGGCACACTTTGTCACATCTCCTCCTCTTGCAAAAAAAATGCTTTAATCCTAGGCCAAAAAAAAACAATATGGATAGACAGATGAGTAAATAGTGATCATTTTGATAGTGCTGATAAATCAAGAGAATTAATTCACACATAAAGGGAGGTGGTATCTCAGTGGTTAAGGCTCAGGGTCACTGGTTGGAAAGTTAGGGTTTTAACCCTGGTATCACCAAGATGCCACTCTTGGGCCCTTAAACAAGGTCCTTAACTCTCTATATGCTACATTGTGACTGAAACAAGCTTCCTAACATCCCTGGAATATGCAAGGAGAGAAAGAAGTTCACTGTGCTGTAAGGTATATGTGACAAATAAAAGTCTTAAAATTATTGACCCTACCTAGGATTTTTTTTTCTTCTCATTTTTGATTAACCTGAATAACAAGTCAGCATTCTGTCACTCAGTCTTATATCTTGGGATCACTACATCACCTATAACATCTGAGAGAATGTTTTTCAAAACCTGGGAAGCTGATCAGTCAGGAAGGACCGGGATCATAGGGGAGAAATGTCAAGATTCTGCAGAACCAATGCAATGTAGAAATATAATGTACATACATTTTAAATGTTTTGTGTGATACATAATATTGTGTTTAAAGTTTGTTTAATTAATATATAATAAATAAATATTTTTTAAAAAGGAAGTCTAGTCTATTATAATCAGTTTAATATTAATAATGATTGCTTTCGGAAATACTGGTCTTGTTATCTGTATCAATGTCGAAAATATTGCTCTTGAGAGTTCTTGATAGCCAAGTGATAAGAAAAAATGCAAATATGACATGCAAATATGACATGTTTAATGGTCTTAGCAACAAATCTCTGGTCAATGAAAAAATAGCAGGAATTATTTACATTAACTCCTGAAACCTCGTGCAACACCATTTATTAATTTACTTTTACTGTAGTGAACAGTTTGGGGGGGGGGGGGGGAATAGACAAAGTAAAGTCTGTGTATTTGTGAATGCAAAGATAGAACCATGATAATAATTAAAATTTTTGGTCCAGACACATGTCTGGGTGTTCAAAATGTTCCAAAAACTGGGATTTAATTTCCGGGGTAAATCATTATTTTATTGTCTGCCACACACATGGTTTTATTGCCCATGATGGACATCACTGTAACTTTCCAGAAACTCTGAGGAACTCTGAGCACCAAGTGCTCTAGGATTAGACTTTGGATCTCCCCTTAACCAGGAGTAAGCGCGTACTAAACATGAATGAGATCATATAATGATTAATAAGGTGTATGATCAACTACAATGGAGTTCATGTCCGCTTTTTGGTGAGATCTTTTCCTGTAGTGTGACAGACATCACGAGGGACCTCGACGTCACTACTACAGGGCAGCCGGAAAGGAGTCGTGACGTCACCACGGAACGGCAACAAGACGACGGTGTTGCAACAATACGGTTACATTGTTTGACCACCAAATCCCCGGTGCGATTTTCTATACCGGAAAACGGAGTATCAAAGCGACACGGGTTAGATTTCTAGCGTAGGTGAAAGAAACGGCGGCTGTGTGTCGTTTCCGGTGTCTTTCATTATGTCGAATCGCCTGGCCTTTCAGACTCAGCTAGCCTCCATCATGGAGGTTCTGGCAAACGCAGCCGTGGCAGAAATCTGTAAACTGGTGGACGATGATTACGCGGTGATCAATCTGCAGATGTCTCAGTGCCAGCGTGAAAACAAGGCGTTGAAGAGGAAACTTCATCTGATGGAGCTGCGGATGGCCCGCGGTTACGCCGAAAGGAGAATCCGCGAAAGCTCGGGAAATCGCTCCAGTCGAGTCCAAGTGAGCGCAAATCTCTCCGACAAATACCGAGCTCCTGTCGCTGGTACGTACCGCGATATTTCCACGATTTCTTACCGATATCTCCTCCTAAAATATAACACAAGTCGGGGAGTCCTGTTATAGGAATAGAATGTGTTTTATTTCTCTTCTGCCACCGCAATTTTTTTACCGTGATTCTGTTTTTATTTTTTATTATTAGATTTGAGTGATTTGTTTTTGTTTGTTTATAGTTGTTCTTAAAGCTGTCGAACGTAAATGTTTTCTATCCTTATAATTGCAATAAACAGTAAATCTCTCACCGATCTAATGTTTTTTTGAGATTATATTCTCTTTCAATCTCTTTAGTATTATTATTAATATTATTATTATATTCTCTGTATGTCTTAAAAACACAGCTCAAATGTTCCCTGTCCTGAAAACTTTAAATACTTGGACACCAAATGCTTCCTCCTGAAACGTGTTTTGTAAATGTTAAATAAACGTTTCATTACCAGCTTCACTTTAGTCATGTTTATAAGGATTTGTTTGTATTTGCCTTGTTTTACGAGTATCGTTTGCCATTCACGTCGTTGCTACAGAAACTGTAATACACTCATATAAACCTGTGATTTGATAAAGTGGACCTGTTATTAATATTAATAAAGTCCTTAACACTTTCTAGTGAATCAGATTTGAGAATTCAGCAGCGCTATGCTATACGCATTTGCAAATCTGAAAAAAACGATTTGCATGTGTGTTCTTCCATGTAATCGCACATTAGATTTGACTGTTCATCCTGTTGCGTTTTGCTTTTTTTGTTTCAAGACATTTTTCCAAATCAAGATGAACTCTATGGGAGGCAGTTAAATGAAGATGTTTGGAGAGATGGGGAACCTTCTAATGCAGATGTGTCGATTGGGCATCCAGTCATCAAAC
>NC_139577.1:26569430-26784430 GCF_946808225.1 Silurus aristotelis | reverse complement strand
TACACTGTACGAGAGAACAAAAGATCTGGAAAGTTCTTTCCCACGATGGGCTGCAAATAGCCCCTCTGACACTCAGCCATCTTGTTCTTATATAGTGGAAGTAGAGCAAGACCAGGACTGTGTTCTGGTGCAACCAGGACCCGTGTCTGTTAGCGGTAGACAAAAAGGGGCTGCATCAAACAGGCTTCAGGATGGTAGAGGACTTCATAGTGTCGAGGCAGATTGGAGCACGGTCACTGCTTCAAGCCAAGCTCATAATCAACAGTTCAGTCACTTTAACAGGACTCGTTTAGATGCAACAAACCAAGCAAATCTCTCTCAGGCTATTTCGAACCTGCAACATCCTGGGGTTTCCCTCGCTGGGCTACAGCTTTCGAGGCGCATGGAGAAAGGCAAGAGGAAAAGTTATATCTGCAGGTACTGTGGAAAGGCTTTTACTGGGCAGTCTAACTTAGAGGCTCATCAACGCATCCACACTGGAGAGAAGCCTTTCAAATGTGAAACCTGTGGTAAGCTCTTTACAGAAGCAGGAAACCTGAAGAAGCATCAAAGAGTTCATACTGGGGAGAAACCATTTGTGTGTAATCGCTGTGGGAAACGTTTTGCCTGGATCTGCAATCTCAGGACACATCAGCAGTCAGCTTCCTGCGGGGCAGTATAAGGATCCAATACAATCAATCGCACTGAGAACGGACTGATATTCACACACTGTGTTCTTGGTAAAAAAAAAAAAAACAATTGTTGGAATAGTGGATTCAGATAGATCAAGTATTAGACAGTGACTAAGTATTTAAGGACAGTGATTATAACTGCAGAATGGATTAGGGCTGGGCAATATGGCAAAGTTGTACTGATAACCTGGTTTAATAACATTTGAGACACATTTTGTTTTAATTCTTATGTCAATGCCTTTATAATCCTGTGTCTTGACAGTTGTATTATCCCACATCTTTTTCTGTCATAAAATGCTTCAGAGAAAAATCTGTGAAAATATAGTATTTTGTGTTGGCCGTATTTGTTAGCAGAGCCTTGACAAAATGATAGTGTGTAATGCAGGTATCGTGACATTTTTGCCCTTTTGCCTACCTCTAGTGTGGATGAGTGAGGGTGTAAAGAGTTTAAAGTTGTAAGAGACACATGGTGCTTTCCTTTATATTGGTTTAGTGCCTTAATCGTTAACTGTACACTTGATTTGTTTTAAGATTTCAAAACTTTTGCAAACGCCATTCTACCTCGTGAATGTTTCTGCGGACAAAAACAAAGCAATATGTTCGAACCAGGAATGGAAGAAAAGTGCTTAATTTTAATTCAACACAGGAACTTGTTCATCTGATGAATTGAGAAAACAATGATAGCAATGTACCATGAACTTCAGTGTATGCTGGCTCATTGTAAAATAATGAAATGCATAAGATCACATTAAATGTTCGAGGCATTTGTTAAACAGAATTGAATTTAAAAATAAATTGAACTTCTACTCCATTCGTCACGACCCATGTCTTCATCAGGCTTGCTTTCTGCACAGGAGAATTGTCATGATGGAGAAGTTCTCATCGATGTACGGTGCACTTAGGACCTCACAACTATAAGAACATTGTCTTAAGATTTATCAGTTTTCATCAATCTTTATTATGGCCCATAAAAATATTTTTTAATTATGTAGAATCAGTATCAATAAGACACGCTTCGCCATGTCAAATTAAAGTAAAAGCATACAATAATATTACTTGATTTATAAGGTATTTTTAATAAATTAATTATAATATATTTTTTCGCTGTTAATGTTTTGAATAAAACATGATAACAGGGTGCACTGAGTTTTGCACTGGTGCACTGGAATTTTCAAGGAAAGAAAAATTTAATTTAATTAAAAAAATGGATTGAATATATAATATGTATTTATTAAAATATATGTATTTATTATTTTATATATGGATCTTATTTAATATATAGATATTATTTGGATCTCAAGGTTTGGGCAGTGACAATACAACTCGAGGATGTGAAGCTTGAAAGTATGCGACAATCAAAATAATTCTTCAAATAAAATACGATAATAAATTATTGAGGTAAAACCTGAAACCATAAAAAAATGTGCGTATGGGTGTGTGCTCTCTATTTTATTACATCATCATTTTTCTCATATATCTATATTCTTTTTTTTTTTTTTACGTCAGAATCTTTGTGGTTCAGTTCTACACAAATATATTCTCATTAACTTGGTCACATGAATTTGCTGATACTGTTGAGGTGCATGAACTTCACTTCAGTGTGTGTTTGGGAACAGTTTGGGGAGGAACCACATCGGGGTGTGATGTTCAGATATTTACAATCTTTTAATGATGTAAAAAAAGAAAAGTCTTAGCAGAGGATGGTTTCGATCCATCGACCTCTGGGTTATGGGCCCAGCACGCTTCCGCTGCGCCACTCTGCTGTCGGCAGCTTTGCTTGATGTAGATTACTTATGTCTCTAAGATGTCGTGTCCAAGACTTGGTGTAACCAAGTTAAACGTTTGGTTTATATAAATTCTTATTTAAATGTAAGCATCTTGCAACAGTAACAGGGTGTGTGTTCTTTTTTTTTTTGTCGATTAACGACATAAAAAAAAAAAAAAAAAAAAAAAAATCAAAATATTAGTTCCCTGACCGGGAATCGAACCCGGGCCGCGGCGGTGAGAGCGCCGAATCCTAACCACTAGACCACCAGGGAGACTTAGAGCGGAGCCAGAGGTTTTATTCTTAAAACTAATCTAAGTAGTAAAAAGTTATTCAAACATTAGAACAATTTACTGTTTTACCTGAAAGCCTTTTTGCAAAAATATAAATGTAAATATTATATACTCCTTTTATAATACAATAAATAAATACAAGCTAGCTAGGAAACCCAGCCATTAGGGGGGCACAAGCCAGTGTACTCTTAGTGCCGGTCCCAAGCCCGGGTAAATGGGGAGGGTTGCGTTAGGAAGGGCATCCAGCGTAAAACATGTGCCAAATCAAATATGCGGATCACAAATGAGAATTTCATACCGGATCGGTCGAGGCCCGGGTTAACAACGACCGCCACAGGTATCGTTAGCCGACAGGGTACCGGTGGAAATTGGGCTACTGTTGGCCGAAGGAGGAGAAGGAGAGGAGGAAGGCGTCTACAGAGACGGCAGGAAAAGGAGCAGTGTAGGAGAGTAGAGGTTCGGGTTGGTACTTTAAATGTTGGTACTATGATGGGTAAAGGGAGAGAGATAGCTGATATGATGGAGAGGAGAAAGGTAGATGTGTTGTGTGTTCAGGAGACCAAGTGGAAAGGGAGTAAGGCCAGGAACATTGGAGGTGGGTTTAAACTGTTTTATCATGGTGTGGATGGGAAAAGAAATGGTGTAGGGGTGATTCTGAAGGAAGCGTACAGTAAGAGTGTAGTGGAGGTGAAGAGAGTTTCTGATAGGGTGATGATCGTGAAGGTGGAAGTTGAAGGGATGATGATAAATGTCATCAGTGCCTATGCTCCACAAGTTGGCTGTGAGATGGAGGAGAAAGAAAGATTCTGGAGTGAATTAGATGAAGTGGTAGATGGTGTACCTAGGAAAGAACGATTGGTGATTGGGGCAGACTTTAATGGGCATGTAGGTGAAGGGAACAGAGGTGATGAGGAGGTGATGGGTGGGTATGGTTTTAAGGAGAGGAATGTGGAAGGGCAGATGGTGGTAGATTTTGCTAAAAGGATGGAAATGGCAGTGGTGAACACGTATTTTAAGAAGAAGGAGGATCATAGGGTGACGTATAAGAGTGGAGGAAGGTGCACACAGGTGGATTATCTTCTGTGTAGGAGATGCAACCTGAAGGAGATTGGAGACTGTAAGGTGTTGGCGGGGGACAGTGTAGCTAGACAGCATCGGATGGTGGTCTGTAGGATGGTTTTGGAGGCGAAGAAGAAGAGGAGGAAAGTAAGGTTTGAAAGAAGAATAAGATGGTGGAAACTGAAGGAGAAAGAGTGTAGTGTGAGGTTCAGGGAAGAGGTCAGACAGGGGCTTGGTGGTGGTGAAGAGGTGCCGGATGATTGGGCAACTACTGCAGGAGTGATAAGGGAGGCAGCTAGAAAAGTACTTGGTGTGACATCTGGAAATAAAAAGCAAGACAAGGAGACGTGGTGGTGGAATGAGGAAGTGCAGGAGAGCATTAGGGGAAAGAGATTGGCAAAACAGAAGTGGGATCGACAGAGTGATGAGAAGAGTAGGCAGGAGTACAAGGAGATGCGGCAGCAGGTTAAAAGGGATGTGGCGAAAGCCAAGGAAAAGGCATATGAGGAACTGTATAAAAGGTTGGACACTAAGGAAGGAGAAAAGGATTTATACCGATTGGCCAAGCAGAGGGACCGAGCTGGGAAGGATGTACTGCAAGTTAGAGCAATAAAGGATGGAGAGGGAAATGTGTTGACTAGTGAGGAGAGTGTGTTGAGAAGATGGAGGGAGTATTTTGAGCAGCTGATGAATGAGGAAAATCAGAGAGAGAGAAGGTTGGAGGATGTGGAGTTGGTAAAGCAGGATGTAGATAGGATTAGTAAGGAGGAAGTGAGAGCAGCGATTAAGAGGATGAAGAATGGAAAGTCGGTTGGACCAGATGACATACCGGTAGAAGCGTGGAGATGTTTAGGAGAGATGGCAGTGGAGTTTTTAACCAGATTGTTTAACAGGATTCTGGAAGGGGAGAGGATGCCTGAGGAATGGAGAAGGAGTGTGCTGGTACCGATCTTTAAGCATAAGGGAGATGTGCAGACCTGCAGTAACTACAGGGGAATTAAGTTGATCAGTCACACCATGAAGTTATGGGAAAGAGTAGTGGAAGCCAGGCTGAGAGAAGAGGTGACCATCTGTGAGCAACAGTATGGTTTCATGCCGAGGAAGAGCACCACAGATGCCTTATTTGCTTTGAGGATGTTGATGGAGAAGTATAGAGAAGGACAGAAGGAGCTGCATTGTGTATTTGTGGATTTAGAGAAAGCGTACGACAGGGTGCCGAGAGAGGAGTTGTGGTATTGTATGAGGAAGTCAGGTGTGTCAG
This sequence comes from Silurus aristotelis, assembly GCF_946808225.1. Taxonomy (NCBI): domain Eukaryota; kingdom Metazoa; phylum Chordata; class Actinopteri; order Siluriformes; family Siluridae; genus Silurus; species Silurus aristotelis. The sequence continues at coordinate 26,779,381 of NC_139577.1, read as the reverse complement.
AGAAGTATGTGAGGGTGGTGCAGGACATGTATGAGGACAGTGTGACGGCAGTAAAGTGTGCAGTAGGTACAACAGACTGGTTCAGGGTGAAGGTTGGACTGCATCAAGGATCGGCCCTGAGCCCTTTCCTGTTTGCAGTGGTGATGGACAGGTTGACGGACGAGGTCAGACAGGAGTCTCCCTGGACTATGATGTTTGCAGATGATATTGTGATTTGTGGTGAGAGTAGAGAGCAGGTTGAGAAGAGCCTGGAGAGGTGGAGATATGTGCTGGAGAGAAGGGGAATGAAAGTCAGTAGGAGTAAGACAGAGTACATGTGTGTGAATGAGAGGGAGGGAAGTGGAGTGATGCGGTTGCAGGGAGAAGAGGTGGAGAAGGTGGAGGAGTTCAGGTACCTGGGGTCAACAGTGCAAAGTAATGGAGAGTGTGTTAGGGAAGTAAAGAAAAGAGTGCAGGCAGGGTGGAGTGGGTGGAGAAAAGTGACAGGAGTGATTTGTGATAGAAGAGTATCTGCAAGAATGAAAGGGAAAGTTTATAGGACTGTGGTGAGACCTGCGATGTTGTATGGATTAGAGACAGTGGCATTGAGTAAAAAACAGGAGGTGGAGCTGGAGGTAGCAGAGCTGAAGATGTTGAGGTTTTCGTTGGGAGTGACGAGGATGGACAAGATTAGAAATGAGTTTATTAGAGGGACAGCACATGTAGGATGTTTTGGTGACAAGGTGAGGGAGGCGAGATTGAGATGGTTTGGACATGTGCAGAGAAGGGACATGAATTATATTGGTAGAAAAATGCTGAAGATGGAGCCACCAGGTAGGAGGAAAAGAGGAAGGCCAAGGAGGAGGTTCATGGATGTGGTGAGGGAAGACATGCAGGTAGTTGGTGTGAAAGAGGCAGATATAGAGGACAGGGTGGTATGGAGACGGATGATCCGCTGTGGCGACCCCTAATGGGAGCAGCCGAAAGAAGAAGAAGAAGAAGAAGAAGAAGAAATAAATACAAGCTAGCTAGGAATTATCGAATGCAGAGAAAGAAGGTTGTCTCCAAACCTGACGTAATATATTTTATATGGGGTCAAATGTGTCTGTGTTTAGCCAAATGTGCTACATTTAGTCCTACAGAGTGTAAACAAACTGACAAAAAATAACGCTTTAAAGCGCAAAAAATGACAAACCGCCAATTTATTAATGTCTGCAAGATAATACAATAATTTTTTATTAGTTCCCGGAAATATGTTTACTAAGCAACTAATTTTCTTTTGTAATTATTACACAAGCAAATGTCAAATATATATTGAAATTAGCCCACAAAACAATAAAATACTTTTGGTATTTTATAAAATGGTGACAGAGGATAGATTGTTTGGTATTTATGTTAAACTGCTGACAAGAGATTATTTTACTATATTATATTTTAATTCACAACTGAAAATGTTTCTCATCTGAAACAAAGTTTCTCAGAGCAGAAAGAAGGTATTTACAAAATCAATGCTGCTTCACGGTCATCTCTTTCCCTACCATGTTCTAGAATATTCTGATTTCTTATCATTATCTTCTTCCTGGGTGAGTTTGTCTCTGTCCATTTGTTTCCTAATTTCTTTACTTTGTCTTTTCCCAGGTTCTCTCACCACACATGGCATAAACTTGACGAAGAACAAAATAAAGGAGAGACAAAGCAAAATGAAGACAGCCCCAACGCCGAGTACAAAATGTCGATTTGTATTTCTCCCTCGATTTTCTATGTCAGGTGAAATATTTACTGCATCGTCTTTGTGGTTGGGTGTCAGTACTGCATTTTCCAAGTCATCCCATGCATTCATGTCATTGCTTGTTTTATCAGCGTAGTTTGTGGACTTCAAGGTTGCTTGTTTGTGGTCAGAGTTGTGATACACATTTGTGTTTAACTTTGCAAATGTGTCTAATGCACTGGTCATCTCAAAGTTAAAATCTTCACTTTCTAGAGGCCAGAGTTCTGCATCTAGGTTAACCCTTATCCAACCTGATCCTTTAGCCAGTCTCCGAGTTCCACTTCTCTCTTTGATCTCATCCGTCTTGATGTGGGTAGACACAAGCTCACAGGTGGAGACCAGAAGCTCTGCTTTCACAAGTGGCCCTCCACCATCTCCTTGTGCAAGGACACGCTGCAATGGGGCAGGTGTTATAGCAACCACAGACTCAGCCAACGAGGATAAATGTAGAGAGATGGGGAATTCACTAAAAGCAGTGAGCAGAATGGCAGTGTCATCGCCAAACTGTAGCCAAACACTGAATGAAGCTTCCTGAGAAAGAATGGAAATTAGTGGGCAAAATTACAGTTGTAGAGAGAAAAGAGAGAAATATATGATTTTTTTTTGAGAATGTAGTTGTAGTGGTGCATGGTGATTCTACTCTATACTCTTCTAAGTTTTTATCTTATTTAATACTTAAAAAAAAATAATAATTACATTAAAAGTTCAGACTTGTAAACTTTACACATTACAGTATTTGAAACATTATTTGTAACTTCTGCTAATGACTGTAACTGCTAATGCAAGTTTAACAACTGAGATAATGAGCACTTACTTGTCCATAGTTATAAAGTGTGTTATGAGACATCACAGTTGCTGTGATGACTGAAGGATTTGAAGAGCTTGAGGCGACCAAGAGGCCAAGACCACCCACTAAATGTACAGAAAGATCACCCGGAGCCACAGGCTCAGAGGTTACAGTGACATCAACCGTGCCAAGAACTCCATCCCACTGATTAGATATCAGCTGAGAACAAATAAGAAAGTTCTTCGCAATAATGTAAAAAATGGATTTTGTATGACACCTTAGGTCTCAAAAGTACATTAGTGTAATGAATTTAGAATGTTGTATAGCACCTGTACTTTTAGATACCAACATTTAGTGAAGTAACTCCAGGCTCTAAACCGATGACATAATTTTGTTCATGAAGGGCTGCGACGCAAGAGTTCTCTATCCTCAGGGAATCACGAACCAGGTCTGTTACATCTACAAACCAATCGGGTGATCCAAGCATGTAGGTAAGTCCCTGGGCTGAATGTGCCCTGAATTGTGCAAAGACCTGTATGGTAGCCCTTTGATAAACTGGAGTGCAACTAAAAAAGAAAGTGGAGGGTGGACACCAAGAGAAGGAACAAGACAGAGGAAGACAATCTTAGTTATGCTTATTATATTTTCAAAATATATTCTTTCCTCTTTCTTATATAATTTTGTCTGGATTCAGTGGAGGTTTCCTGTGGAACTGAGTGTCTCACAGAGTACTGTCTATGTAGATTCATTGGTCATTAATTTTTTCATTTATTCATTCCTTCATCTTAAGTAACCCTTTATCCTGATCAGGGTCAAGGTGGATCTGGAGAGCAATGCGTGCAAAGCAATCTGGATATGGGCATGTTTTTGGAAAGAGGGAGGGAACCTAAGATCCCAGAGGAAATTTATACAGGGATTAGATGTGAACCAGAAACTGTGTCACCATGCTACTACAAACATGTATATAATGTCAAATTAGCAAGTCAACAGAGCAAACCATAAATATTACAAACTCAATTTCTATACAATATATAAGTCCTAATGTTCGATATTAATTGTAATTACTTAAGGGATTGATGCATACCTGCTGTCTGTGTAGTAGCTCCAGCCTTCAATGGGGCTTAGGACTGTATCTGAGAGAGAGATATGGAGAGGAACTACTGGAGCCCATACAGCCAGGCATAATGAGCTAGTGAAGATACCCAATGAATACTCCACCTCTACACATGTACTGCCCACACCAGATTCACTTCCATCAACATATACAGCAGAGCAATCACTTGATACCTGCAAATATGAGATCTTCATTGTAACAAATGCAATATTTCACATACAGCAGATAAGTGTATACACATTACAGCAAATGTAGTATCACAGATAATAATTTTTATATGCTTTAATGTAAAATGCTTTTCAGAAATATCACTTTACCTTGACAATGTCTTCATTAGTTGAATGACAGTTTACAGCTGCTGTAATATCTAATACTTTGCCATCCTGCCCAACAGCCAGTACTATAACCGGGAGAGAAACCGGTTGGCTAGACAAGATGGCTGTGTTCATTATTGTGTTTCTCTGTTATTGTATGGAGAATAAACAGCAGAGGGGTTTTAAAGCCTTATAAAAACAAAAATCAACTAAGATTTAAGTATGATGCCCAAAATTACAAGTATGTCCAAATAAACAGACCCTTAAATAAAGACAACCTCTGGCTTCCCAGTTTTATATAAGACAAATGCTAAATTATTAGGCAGAGAAGGAATAAGGAGAGAACGCACCCACAGTGAGGATGTTAGATGCGTTTAACTACAGTCTATGCTGCATTAGTGACTTACCTCTGTGATGGGAGCAATGCCTACTATCTCTCTGTCCGTAAAGGAGAAGAAGGTTGTTACTGCCCCATATGGTGAAATCAGCTTATCATGCATTTTGTCCACCACCCACCAGTTTACTGGAACTGTCATTGCAACTCTAAAGCTGCTCTGTATGCCCTCAACTGAGAGACAGGACACCAGTTGCAGAACCAAGGTGCTGAGCAAGATGATGACGAAAGAAATGAATAAATAAATGTAATAATTTAAGATTTAATAAATTGTTTGACTATAAGTATGGGTTGTTTAAACAATTGTTTCTATCTTTTTTACTAAGTAAACTTAGTTAACTGAGAATAACTGAGTGAAAGATCAAGCATAAATCATTAAACATCTATTCTATTATGTTATAAAAATCGTTTAACCTTACCCACTTCTCTCTACAACAGCACCAGTTCTGTGAGAGATTATGGAGATTGTGTCATGTTTGGAGCTTGATGTTTTCTCCACTTTAACAGCCCACATGTGAGAGTTTTTGTTTGGGTGGACTCGTAGTGACAGTAACCCTTTCTTTAGTTTAAGCCTGAGCAAAAAAGAAAATCGTTGCAACATTGACTGTGAATGTTCATAGTGATTGAGCTAAAATGTGTGATTCTAAAGGTAATCAATCATACTTCACAATGAGGAAATCTCCACTAAAATTTGCTCTTAGATTCAATGAAACTCCAACTGGTTGTCCAGCTTGCACAGGCCCCTTGTTATAGTAAATCAGTACATTTGAATTCAACCATAGTTCCTCCTGTTCAACTTCACTGGAGCAGGAAAAACCTTGTATTGGTTTGTTATTTTTATTTTCTTTATCTGGGAGAGCCACAGATCCAATGAAGTACAGATTTCTCTGTGACTGCTTGTCTGCCACACATCTAGAAGGTGATATTTTATGGTTGGTCATGCTGCCAATGGAAGAGTAGTAGAGCTGGATCATATCACTGGGGATTCCATGTTTGGCCCTGAGAGATGCTGGGAAGTTTTGCTCCGATGGAATGCGGTTACGTGATCGGCGCCTGTATTGATGGTGTCTGAAATTTTGGCTCTGGTGTGGTTGAACAGCCTGATCAGGCTTAAACCAGTCTTTGGGTAAAGTCATGGTGACTGCACACAATCCTAGAGGAGGCTTCCAATGAGCATGGTGCGGGCGACAGATATTGGAAAAGAAAAACAGCACAAGTATGAAAGAATGCAATACACAAAACATATGCAACACCGACAAAGTATGTTGATGTTGCAACATGATGGGTTGCAGTAAAACAGCATGTTTATTGGTTGCATAACCAAAATTAAAATGTTTGTAAATGCTCTCTATAACATTAAAATGTTTTAAAGCAGGTGTTATTAACAGTCATATTGCACAGAGCTGGTGCAGACTCAGCAAAATCAGCCAGAGAACTTTACACATTTTTAGTGATGTTTTTAATAAAACTGTCAATAGTTCAGTGATTCTGTGACATTGTGGCTTGTGTAGCAGAGCCTCTATTATGGTTTATCAAATCACGAATTTGAGGAAATTATTTAGCTGTGAAAATCATAGACAGGCTACAAAGTTAATGATATAATCTCAGATAGGGAAGAGCTTTTAACATGCTTGGATTTTTTATCTCCATGGTATAAATAGTAAACTGCCAGCACTCTTGTTTGAAGAGAAATTGGTCCATGAAGTTGGTATTTATTATCTGCATCAAAATCAAAACTGATTTGCTTATACAGAAATATGTAAGCATGCAAAATTATTATAAAACTTCTGCTCTTTAGCAATACCTGGGTAATACATGATGCTTTCTGCTCCTCTGTCTGTTTGAAAGCATGAAGAGTCACACATGTTCTTCTGCTTGAGTTACCTTTCATGTGGAACAACACTCTAATGGTAAAACCTTCCCCTTGCTCAGAATCCCATGTTTGTTCAGTTTCTTTGGAAAGAAGGTATGCGACTAGAGGTACAGAGAATGAAGCTAAAGGGTCAGAAACAAGCTGGAGAAAAAAGTAAAACAAGAGTGTTGGACTATTTCTAAAACCCAGTAATGATTAAAACTAAGTTATAGTTGAGTTTTGGAAATGTACCTGAGTCACAGAATAAGGACCAAATGTAGCATGGAGGACTGGTTTAGAGTCAGTTCCCACAGGAGGTATGAGCAACAAGGACTGCGTATAGGAGAAAGGGCTGGAGTTGGTAAAAATGAGGCTCAGATCACCTTGAGACACACTGAGAGAGTGCCATGGGGGAAGGACAGAGATTTTGACTGGGAGCGAGAGAGAGGGTGGAGGCTGGGTGTGTGCTTGAGGAGGTGGAGAAAAAATAAAAGTTGAAGTTTACATGTGTGATGTGATAAAAAAAATTAACTTGTTTCTTAAACTCATATTCTGTAGTAAAAAATCCACTGCAAAATGTCCAATCTTGCTACTAACACCACCAGAATTATCTTCTAAATGCTGTTCATGCATACTACATGACCATGGATTTATAACACATAACCCATTATTTTTTTATAGATACATTTTGTTTAGAGTACTAATAGTCTTTGAATTTCTGGATTGTGGAATCCACTGGTATAAATTATATTAAAAATTTCAGATTAATCTTAATTATGGCTTTAAAGAACCAAATGCTAGGAAGCCTCTCAGGAGCCTTTGAGTGAATATAGGGGAGGATAGATACTAGACCGAAAATATATATGCATGTAATATATCAATTGCCTTGAGGAATATTATGGCAAACAGAAGGGTCTCAAACACAGTATAGTAAATTCAATGTCTAAAACCTATGTGAATGGAAAACATGGTACACAGACATAAGCTAACAAGCACAATATTAGTGGAAGAAAATGTTGCTGTTTTGTGCAAATAAAATGTTTTCAACTTACAGAGCATCACAAAGCAGGAGAGGATTATTAGTTTCATCGTCAAAGATTCACATAGCGCTGCAAAAATTCTGAGAACAACAATCACTTCATCCCTAAAACAACATTAAAAAAATTATCCCAATCCTAACCAACTAACCAAATGTGGCCAATTATTGTCATTTAAATATGAATTTTGGAAATTAAGAATGCATTTATTTTCTTACCTCATTTGTTTGGTATTGCCCAGATGTAAAACAGACTATGGAGTTTTGGCCTCTTGACGAATTCTCATACTATGAAACTGAATTGTACAACTACTTGTTATTACCAGTATTTCTTACTTGTTGTACTACTTGTTATTGCCAGTACTTCCAAAATGTGCACATTTGTTGAAAATTATATATAAATCTGTTCTCTCCATTTGTTTTGTTTAATCTTTTGTCTTTAAACCCAGCCATTAGGGGGGCACAAGCCAGTGTACTCTTAGTGCCGGTCCCAAGCCCGGGTAAATGGGGAGGGTTGCGTTAGGAAGGGCATCCAGCGTAAAACATGTGCCAAATCAAATATGCGGATCACAAATGAGAATTTCATACCGGATCGGTCGAGGCCCGGGTTAACAACGACCGCCACAGGTATCGTTAGCCGACAGGGTACCGGTGGAAATTGGGCTACTGTTGGCCGAAGGAGGAGAAGGAGAGGAGGAAGGCGTCTACAGAGACGGCAGGAAAAGGAGCAGTGTAGGAGAGTAGAGGTTCGGGTTGGTACTTTAAATGTTGGTACTATGACGGGTAAAGGGAGAGAGATAGCTGATATGATGGAGAGGAGAAAGGTAGATGTGTTGTGTGTTCAGGAGACCAAGTGGAAAGGGAGTAAGGCCAGGAACATTGGAGGTGGGTTTAAACTGTTTTATCATGGTGTGGATGGGAAGAGAAATGGTGTAGGGGTGATTCTGAAGGAAGAGTACAGTAAGAGTGTAGTGGAGGTGAAGAGAGTTTCTGATAGGGTGATGATCGTGAAGGTGGAAGTTGAAGGGATGATGATAAATGTCATCAGTGCCTATGCTCCACAAGTTGGCTGTGAGATGGAGGAGAAGGAAAGATTCTGGAGTGAATTAGATGAAGTGGTAGATGGTGTACCTAGGAAAGAACGATTGGTGATTGGGGCAGACTTTAATGGGCATGTAGGTGAAGGGAACAGAGGTGATGAGGAGGTGATGGGTAGGTATGGTTTTAAGGAGAGGAATGTGGAAGGGCAGATGGTGGTAGATTTTGCTAAAAGGATGGAAATGGCAGTGGTGAACACGTATTTTAAGAAGAAGGAGGATCATAGGGTGACATATAAGAGTGGAGGAAGGTGCACACAGGTGGATTATCTTCTGTGTAGGAGATGCAACCTGAAGGAGATTGGAGACTGTAAGGTGTTGGCGGGGGACAGTGTAGCTAGACAGCATCGAATGGTGGTCTGTAGGATGGTTTTGGAGGCGAAGAAGAAGAGGAGGAAAGTAAGGTTTGAAAGAAGAATAAGATGGTGGAAACTGAAGGAGGAAGAGTGTAGTGTGAGGTTCAGGGAAGAGGTCAGACAGGGGCTTGGTGGTGGTGAAGAGGTGCCGGATGATTGGGCAACTACCTCAGGAGTGATGAGGGAGGCAGCTAGAAAAGTACTTGGTGTGACATCTGGAAATAGAAAGCAAGACAAGGAGACGTGGTGGTGGAATGAGGAAGTGCAGGAGAGCATTAGGGGAAAGAGATTGGCAAAACAGAAGTGGGATCGACAGAGTGATGAGAAAAGTAGGCAGGAGTACAAGGAGATGCGGCAGCAGGTTAAAAGGGATGTGGCGAAAGCCAAGGAAAAGGCATATGAGGAACTGTATAAGAGGTTGGACACTAAGGAAGGAGAAAAGGATTTATACCGATTGGCCAAGCAGAGGGACCGAGCTGGGAAGGATGTACTGCAAGTTAGAGCAATAAAGGATGGAGAGGGAAATGTGTTGACTAGTGAGGAGAGTGTGTTGAGAAGATGGAGGGAGTATTTTGAGCAGCTGATGAATGAGGAAAATCAGAGAGAGAGAAGGTTGGAGGATGTGGAGTTGGTGAAGCAGGATGTAGATAGGATTAGTAAGGAGGAAGTGAGAGCAGCGATTAAGAGGATGAAGAATGGAAAGTCGGTTGGACCAGATGACATACCGGTAGAAGCGTGGAGATGTTTAGGAGAGATGGCAGTGGAGTTTTTAACCAGATTGTTTAACAGGATTCTGGAAGGGGAGAGGATGCCTGAGGAATGGAGAAGGAGTGTGCTGGTACCGATCTTTAAGCATAAGGGAGATGTGCAAACCTGCAGTAACTACAGGGGAATTAAGTTGATCAGTCACACCATGAAGTTATGGGAAAGAGTAGTGGAAGCCAGGCTGAGAGAAGAGGTGACCATCTGTGAGCAACAGTATGGTTTCATGCCGAGGAAGAGCACCACAGATGCCTTATTTGCTTTGAGGATGTTGATGGAGAAGTATAGAGAAGGACAGAAGGAGCTGCATTGTGTATTTGTGGATTTAGAGAAAGCGTACGACAGGGTGCCGAGAGAGGAGTTGTGGTATTGTATGAGGAAGTCAGGTGTGTCAGAGAAGTATTTGAGGGTGGTGCAGGACATGTATGAGGACAGTGTGACGGCAGTAAAGTGTGCAGTAGGTACGACAGACTGGTTCAGGGTGAAGGTTGGACTACATCAAGGATCGGCCCTGAGCCCTTTCCTGTTTGCAGTGGTGATGGACAGGTTGACGGACGAGGTCAGACAGGAGTCTCCCTGGACTATGATGTTTGCAGATGATATTGTGATTTGTGGTGAGAGTAGAGAGCAGGTTGAGAAGAGCCTGGAGAGGTGGAGATATGCGCTTGAGAGAAGGGGAATGAAAGTCAGTAGGAGTAAGACAGAGTACATGTGTGTGAATGAGAGGGAGGGCAGTGGAGTGATGCGGTTGCAGGGTGAAAAGGTGAAGAAGGTGGAGGAGTTCAGGTACCTGGGGTCAACAGTGCAAAGTAATGGAGAGTGTGTTAGGGAAGTAAAGAAAAGAGTGCAGGCAGGGTGGAGTGGGTGGAGAAGAGTGACAGGAGTGATTTGTGATAGAAGAGTATCTGCAAGAATGAAAGGGAAAGTTTATAGGACTGTGGTGAGACCTGCGATGTTGTATGGATTAGAGACAGTGGCATTGAGTAAAAGACAGGAGGTGGAGCTGGAGGTAGCAGAGCTGAAGATGTTGAGGTTTTCGTTGGGAGTGACGAGGATGGACAAGATTAGAAATGAGTTTATTAGAGGGACAGCACATGTAGGATGTTGTGGTGACAAGGTGAGGGAGGCGAGATTGAGATGGTTTGGACATGTGCAGAGAAGGGACATGAATTATATTGGTAGAAAAATGCTGAAGATGGAGCCACCAGGTAGGAGGAAAAGAGGAAGGCCAAGGAGGAGGTTCATGGATGTGGTGAGGGAAGACATGCAGGTAGTTGGTGTAAAAGAGGCAGATATAGAGGACAGGGTGGTATGGAGACGGATGATCCGCTGTGGCGACCCCTAATGGGAGCAGCCGAAAGAAAAAGAAGAAGAAGAATCTTTTGTCTTTATACTTTTAAATAATCTCCAGCCATTGTATTGTTGTCTTCTAATGATTCTATTCCTCTCTCTCACTCTCTCTTTTGCTTGTTCTCTCTCTCTCTCTCTCTCTCTCTCTCTCTCTCTCTCTCTCTCTCTCTCTCTCTCTCTCTCTCTCTCTCTCTCTCTCTCTCTCTCTCTCTCTCTCTCTCTCTCTCTCTCTCTCTCTCTCTCTCTCTCTCTCTCTCTCTCTCTTACCAGGACAATACAGATTTATTTATTTAAAATGATAAATAATCCCCTCTCTCTTTGTCTCTGTTCGCTATCATCTCTCCCTTTTTTCATCTTTTTTACTTGTCTGTTTAAAATGGTGGCTCCTCCAAAGTGATGATACATTTAGCAAAACAAAAAAGCATATTGTCATCATGTTAATGTTTAATTTTTGTTATTCAGTTTTTTCCCCAGTGTACACTGCATATTTACTTAAATTTTAAATGCACATTTAGTTTTGAGATATATATTTGATCTGAATATAAATGTATATTTCTAAATATAAGCACAGTTCTAGGGCAAATTGCATCTGATGTCTTTCTATAAGGCTGTTTCTATTAGTTGGGATAGATTTTATGCAAAAAAAAACAGCGTTCATGGTAAAAGGAGCCTCCCGAAGTTCTCAGGTTCAATATTATTAAGAAACCCAAACGGAAAAAGCTACAGAGCCATAACAAAGGTTTTATATGTTCCTGTTGCAATTGTACTACATTGTAACTGCAATCATATTCATGTGTAAAGAAAAACAATGCTGACTAATGATTACAAAGCCAGCAGTAATCTGAAAAGAGTTGCAGGACCACCTGAAAACAGTAGAAACAACAGAACAAACTGAACACCATACGCATTGAACTGCACGATAATCAGCTCTTTACCTACAACCCACGCAAAACTCCTCTGCTGAAACAGAAGCACAGCGATGCATGGCTAAACGCATTTAGACAACTCAGGACTCTTTTGGCGAATATACTTTAGTCAGATGAATCAAAAACAACACTTTAGCAATCATCTGATGAAGCTGCAAACCTATCAGAGGGACCTATGTAATCCAGATGGAATTGGAGCAAAACTGAACCATGGTTCCAGAAGTTATTAAAAAATCGAAGCAGAACTACCAATGATGTCTGTGCAACAAGGTACTGAAGTTATTCATTTGTGGTGTCTAAATATTTATTTATTTTAAACAAATGCTTATTTATTTAAATAAAGATAACAACAACAAATGTGTCTGCACACTAATTTTCCATCACTATAAATGAACAGAAATAGACAATTTAAATTGAATTACACTTCTCAATCTCTTTTACTCAATCTTCCCTAGAAAAGCTCATAATTACAAGTTTGGGTAGATTAGAGAAGTGTTTGGCTACATCAGTAACACTGTTCTTAAGAGCATTGTTCAAAGGCTTTTATGACAACTGACATGAATCTACATCTAATAAATGTCAAATCTCATGAACAATGTACTTACAATACACACAAGCACATTCATTTTCAGAATTAGAGTTTTGCCTATATAAGCTCGATTGACATAGCATAGAGATAAACATAAATAAACTTATGATGGTTTTTTTCGGAATAAGTAGATTTTTTTAATGACACTTGTAGTAATATTGATGTTTTGTTTTACGTAATAAATGCTAATTCAGTTTCATCTTACTTCATATACTGTAGCTTTAAGAACACTGGCCTTAAGTGACCGAAGAGGAGGTTCGAATATTATTTTATCTTATTCACTTCAGCTCAGTGATAGAATAGAAAAAGATTAGAGACAAAGAGATTAGCATAAACCTATAGCATTAAACCACACAAAGCATCCACACACTCAGGATGCCAGCGGCAGCGATTCTCCCACACACACACCAACACACTAAAAAACACAGATGTCTGCTGCTCATACACACTACACAACAAAGCATTTTGATGTATATCTATATATATATATATACCTTCCGTCGTGCAAATTTATTTTAAAAATAAAAAGCACAGTGCGCTTTTTATTTTATTCATACCACACCATATTGCACATGGACACTTTACGGACCCTTACACCACACCATACCGCACACGGACACTTTATGGACAACCCACCACAAATTGCCTATTGTTTACATTTTTTACTACACATTGTTTACTGTTTATATGTATATTTGTTTCATACATTATCCTTTTATATATCTTTATACCTTATATTCTTTTCTTTTCTTTTATTTATTTATTTATTTCTTTTTATTTTATTTTATATAGTTTTTCTTATACCTTATACTTATTTATCTGCCTCCTTTTCTTTTCCCCCATCCTATTCCCTCATGCCGGACCATCGTATAAAACATTTCACTACATGTCGTACCCTGTATGTATGTGTATGTGATGAATAAAATTTTATTTTATTTGATTTGATTTGAAATAAATAAATACAATTTGAACTAAACAATGAAAGCATAAGAAGATACAAATATTTCATGCACATAACTAATATTTAAATGATAGATGGATGGATGTGGAGGAATTTATTTGCTCTTCTAATCTCCTTGTGTAATCTGTTGTCAGATTTCATTGTTCTCTGCTGCAACCTCATTTAAACTACATAGATAATCTGCTTTTCTGACCCGAGGATGATGAAGCGAGATGGCACTTATTTAACCACCCACTCGCCTTCTCTTACACTAACTGAAACAAATTATTTCTTATATATACCTTTAAAGATTTTTTTTTTCAGAATAAAATTACTGCATATATAGATACATATAGAAACTATTATAATTGCAATATGTAAATTCAGATTAATAATTTAAAGCTGGAAAACATAAGATAATGTACACTGTAACACAGGGGTCACCAACCTTTTTGAAACTGAGAGCTACTTCTTGGGTACCGATTAATGTGAAGGGCTACCAGTTTAATGCACACTTCTGAAATAACAAATTTGCTCAATTTACCTTTAATTATATGTTATTATTAATAATTAATGATATTCATCTATATCTAGTCATCTACATTTTAATAGTCATTTTTAAATTCACATCAATGCAAGTGTGATTTTGTCAGGGAACCACCAGCCACGTCTTCCTCCAAGGCTCTATCTCTCACTTAGCCTCTCCCTGCTCTAATCACCTACACCTGTTTCCCATTACCTTTCCCCTTTATAAGGTCCCGATTCCATCTTATTTAACGTCAGATCTACTCATTGCCATGAGAGATGTACCGGACTTCCTACCACTAGCATTCCCCGTACTTCTATGCTCCTGGCTCCGCTTTGGAGGAAGCGCTCAAGATAGGTTTGCCTTTAATGTTTCACGTTTGCGATCATCCCTGGACTACGCGCATTACAGATTCTAACCGCATTACGAATTATACCCGCTCCCCAGTTCGTACTTCTCCTCAAGCTTTTGCCTTGTATATGTTCAGACTAAATAAAGACAAGGTGTTTAACCATACTTCGGTTTCCGACTCTTGGTCTATCCGTGACATATTTAAAATATAATAGCAACAAAATAAATTTGATACAGCTCACTGGTAAGTGGCGTTAGCTACTTCCGCGTTAGCGCAAAACATGCATGCGCAAAACAAATCTTAAATCCGAGAAGGAGTGTAACCACAGTGACACTGCGCTAACTCTAATTTATTTTTTATACCCCTGGCAGTGTGTATGTTTTCAACTTTAATAGCAATATTAGAAACATGTGCTCAAAGATTTGAACTATGATCTATACATAAAAAGTATTGCATTCGGTACACATACATACTGAACCAAAAGCCCTTTACAGAAACATTACACCCCTAGCTAATACACTATACACTATATTAGCAAAATTATTCACCCACACATCTAAATCATTGAATTCAGGTGTTCCAATCACTTCCATAGTTACAGCTGTATAAAAATCAGGCACCTGGGCATGCAGACTGCCTCTACAAACATTTGTGAATAAATGGGCTGCTCTCAGGAGCTCAGTGAATTCCAGCATGATACCATGATAAGATGCCACCTCCGCAATAAGTTCAGTCTAAAAAATATTCCACAGTCAGCTGTTAGCATTATAACAAGTGAATAATAGTGAAAACGATTGGGAACGACAGCAACTCCAGATGAGCTCAAGAACAGTGGGTAGAGAGCTTCATGGAATGGGTTTCCATGGTCGAGCAGCTCCTTTCAAGCCTTACATCACCAAGTGAAATTGAATGCATTGGATGCAGTGGTGAAACCACACCTCCACTGGACTCTAGAGCAGTGGAAGCGTGTTCTCTGGAGTGACGAATCACACTTCACTGTCTTGCAATCAGATAGATGAGTCGGGGTTTGGGGGTTGCCAGGAGAATGGTACTCATTTGACTGCATTGTGCCAAGTGTAAAGTTTGGTGGAGGTGGGATTATGATGTGGGGTTGTTTTTCAGGAGTTTGGCCCGGCTCCTTAGTTTCATTTAAAGGAACTCTTATTGCTTCAGCATACTAGGCCATTTTTGGACAATTTCATGCTCCCAAAATGTATGGGAACAGTTTGGGGATGACCCATCACTGTTCCAACATGACTGCACACCAGTGCACAAGGCAAGGTCCATAAATATATGGATGAGTTTGGTGTGGAAGAACTTGACTGAGTCCTGACCTCAACCCAATAGAAAACCTTTGGGATGAATCAGAGCAGAGACTGCGATCCAGGCCTTCTCGTCCAACATCAGTGTCTGACCTCACAAATATGCTTCTGGAAGAATGGTAAAAAAATTCCCATTAACAGATTCCTAAACCTTGTGGAAAGCCTTTTCCAGAAGAGTTGAAGTTGTTATAGCTGCCAAAGGGTGGGCCAACATCATAATAAACCCTATGGATTAAGAATAAGATGTTAAGTTAATTTGCATGTGAAGGCAATATATTGTATATGGAAAAGATCTTTCAAAATAATTTACTTATCTAAGCTAAGAATGGAAAAAGACCAAATAAAATCAAGGAAATTGTGCCCAAAAAAAAAAAGGTAACGTTATTAGAATGAAAGGGAGGGGGCAAAAAATAGAAAAGAATTGACTAAGAGAAAATGAATGAGTGAGTGAAATTCTGCCCTCTGTAACAAGCATACAAAGGAACTGTTGTGAACTGGCAATATTTTTAGAGCAAGAGAGAATGAACGACAGAAATATCACAAACAGGAAGTTAGTCCAAACTTGACAGGAAACCACAGTGCTGCAAAGCTGTGCATTTATATACTTCTCTGCCTGTCTCCCATCATCACCTGCTCTTACACTCCACCTCTCTCTTTCTTTCAATCTACCTCTACTCTAATTCACACAATGGGAATCATTCAGTCACAGAGAGAAAGAGATATTCATTTTTCTTTATTTATGAAATAAAAAAATCGTGGAAACACTTCATGTTAAGGTTCATGTAACTGACATTGTAACCGGAGTAAATCAATGTTCATACCAACAGGGAGTAAAATAAATCCCACAGTGAACAAGATGAACCAACACCTCCATCAATGTAAAATGGTATAAATGAGATTATACAATGCTGAAACACAGTATTTAGTCCTGAAATCAATTCAGAAACCACAGATTGCCTCATACCATTTTTTATACTAGTTTATGTGTACTCATTATAAAAAAAACAATCAATACAGGTGTAATTCATTACCAATTTAACAAAAATGAATCAATACACACATTAAATTACATTGTCAACAGTAATTATGGGTTATTAATGCTAGCATTCATCATTTGTTTATGCAATCAGAAAGATCGTTTACATAATTCACAGAAATTCAAAATGTTAGTTACAGGAACCTGAAAGTAAAGCATTAACAAAATAGATACAATCTAAATAATATAACAGCAAAAGATGATTTACACTATGAATACTAAGAGAAAGAACAAGCATATAAAAAACTAATGTTAGGTTTATGAATCAATCTCAGGTCAAAAAAAGGAAACCCAATAAATAAGCGATACTCATTAGCATGCCATGTGGGAATGGTTTATCAGAAACATGGATACACAAAAATGTATACATGTACTTATATGCATAAATATTATACCAAAACCAAATATTTGAAAACAGATGAATGAGTAGAAAATTTCTGAATGCTAAATTTAATAGTGATAGAACAATTTGGTGCACATCAATCAGAAGTCAGAATTCTGCATAATTTAGAAGTTGTAATATCAGGCTGGCTAGTAAAAGTAGCATGTTGATCATCGAAACATCAGAGCCTTCAAAATAAGTATTTTCACAAACTCCTACACTGTACGGAAGGAGCTTAATTGCCATATGAGTCGTAGTCACTGTTCCTGTTCGACGAAGGCTCTCTGCTGGGATTTACCGTAAGTCTTTCCAAACCTGGAAACACAGAAAAGTTTATTTGAAATCCTACTGTGTTGTGTGTGTGTGTGTGTGTGTGTGTGTGTGTGTGTGTGTGTGTGTGTGTGTGTGTGTGTGTGTGTGTGTGTGAGATACTGTATATATTTAGAATTATAATTATTTTATTCATTTTATTTTTCTGACATGGTATACTTGCATTTATGATTTGTTCTTCATGTAAGATTTGACAATAATTTGATACATTCTCTGAAAAAATAAATTGAGTATGTTATAATCTAGATATTTATGAAAACCATTTAGCAATTAAATGAGGGGTTGCATGATTCCTTCACATAAATTGTTTGATTTCATGTGAGACTGGTTATCTGTATACACACAAACAAGCATCAATACATTGAAAACAACTGTGGTTCAATAAATTTGGATAAGAAAATTAAAATGAATAAAATAATTATTAGTATGCAGTCTGATTTGTACTGTCAGTGTGACTATAAAAGCCAGTATTTGTGTGCATTTGGAATTTGACTGTAGCTGTTGTTATCTTTGCTTTATTAAAGTTTGCATTGGTCAGAAATACAGCGGTAAATTCAGGGGTTTAATTTAGAAATCTAAATTAAAAATCCACTTAAATTTAAGTAAAGAACCAGGATGAGTGGTGTGATTGAGTACCGGATGCAGTTTGCGAAATGTTTGCAAATTTATGCTGCCTATAGTTTAACTTTATGACTCGTCCGAAAGTTTCTCAATAAGCCCTTTTTTAAAAACAGCATGTCTGGAAATGTCTAAATATTCTGCTGATATACTAATGCTTTATCGGATACTCAGCAGAAACAGCAAGATTTAGAATTTTGAAGCACTGTACATTTAACACATCCTGCCTATATTGCATGTTTTTATTCATTATGCAGAATTTTATTGTCATGTGTGCAGTACATGACCTACATAATAAAATTCTTACTTTGTTTACACACTGTTACACACTAGCTGCTGCATATCATTACATAAACTACTATACAAAAGAGTATTAAAAAAGTACTGTAATTATTATTTTGATTGTTTGTGTGTGTGTGTATATATGTACACACTTACCAGGATAGGATGTTCTCTTCATTGTATTGTTATTGGGATTGCTGGCCTGCCCTCTATGGTAGGACACTTGGGGAAAAAGCAAAGAATAAAAATCAAAGAGTGAAAGATATTAAGTGGTATCACCTCTGCAAGAATTCTATGTGAGGGGTGTGTGTGTGTGTGTGTGTGTGTGTGTGTGTGTGTGTGTGTGTGTGTGTGTGTGTGTGTGTGTGTGTGTGTGTGTGGAGAGAGAGCGAGCGAGAGAGAGAGAGAGAGAGAGAGAGAGAGAGAGAGAGAGAGAGAGAGAGAGAGAGAGAGAGAGAGAGAGAGAGAGAGAGAGAAATGACTCACCACTCTGACTTTGGGTCGGCCCAATCCAACGATTCTGTCGCTTTTGTGAAACTACAGTAAACCAAACAGAGCCAAGTTAAACCACATGTTGCATGTTAATGCTGCACCGCTAGGTCAAAACATATAAAGTAGTAAAAAAAAAAGTATATTCACTGAATATTCAATGTAGGCTTTAACAGAAACCAATTTTCACTATTATTGAAAGCACTTATAATTAACATGAACAATTGTTTTGCCTGTAGACCTTCAGGATACATTGACAGTTACAAGTGTATTAACTAAAGAATTTTTCCAAGTTGATCCTAAGTAATGTGTATCAAATTGAATAAATGAATAATAACCTCAGGTTAAAAAATTATAATTAACGTTTCTGTGACTCACATCTCTTGCGGAAAGCGATGTACGTTGGCTGTGCAAATCGACTAAGAAGGATGCCAATGATCAGTGTCAGTAACAAGCCTGTTATAACTTTATAGGTCACCAGTTCTTTGTGATCTTTATCTGAGAAACAGAAATGTAGTGGTTACTCTAAATACAGTGTACAATATATGTTTTTGGCTATTTTATGGCATTTCACACACACACATACACACCTTTGCAAGTAATAAACACTTTCGGGCACTTTGTGTCAATGGTCACAGTTAAGTTTTGATGGATAACATAGCCATTTGTATTCTCAGAGTCCTTGAAGCCAATAAACTCTCCACATCTCCTCTCTTCACATAATTCAGTGCCCAATTCTGTTTTTACAATGTGGTTATTTCTACACAGATGCATTATACTTTTATTAAAATACATGGTGAATTTTATGGTGCCCTGGCACGGGTTTTTTTTTAACCATTCCACCTTTATTCTGCCGAATGCTGGTGGCAGCTTCACATTGTTGGGGGTGGTTTTAACTGTAGACATGGTGGGAGAAATAGAAGGGCTAGCAGTAAAAGTAGTTTCATTGCTTGTTGTATTTTCCTTTGCATCTGTAACAGAAATCATAGAGAATGTGATGTTAAAACGAAATATTACTAAGTAATGAAATATGAAATATTATTAAGTAAATCATGAGACAAAAGCTTAACTTGTTATATATAGTATTTAGTAAGGTTATTGAGGCTCTTAAAAAAAAAAAAAACCTGTTATCAACGATGCTAAGACACTTGATTAGAAGATTCAATGGATGTAATTCAAATGACAGCACTGCCACAGATCCACTGGGATATCGCTGTTGTTACATTTACTGATAGGTATGAAAGGTTAAGGAAAAGATGTACAGTACAAAAATCTCTGTATCATTTATCACTCAGAAAGATTTATTAAAACATCTATAGAACTTATCTGAAGCATTTTTCTCTCTTGCATGTTTGGCCTATTTTAGCCCACTATAACTAACTTTTGCATTAAAATGTTAATAAATTTGCATGCACTTTTCCATAAGCCATCTGTTCAACATTCACTCAACTGTGTTACTTGCACACATACTGTGCTAAACACATACATTCCATAAGTCATATTTGGATGTTTCATTATCTAAATTTCCTAAAAGCTATGACATGGGAGACACGGGTGTGACAAGATTACTTTGAAAGTACGACGCCAATACCCAACTTCTACATGCCGATTTTGATTATACACATAAGCAAGTTATGTATTTAAAAAATTCAATAAAATAAAAGCTAAACCATTTTACGTTCAATCCTGTTACAGATTCAAGAACAAAACGCAGTCATATCAGTAAAGAAACCGCCAAAAATGTACAGTGTTGCATAATGGTAAATACGTGTTTTCTTAGATTAAATGTATAAAAAAAAGCTAACACAAAATGTAACGCCAACTGTTTAATTCTTAACTTAGCAAAACAATTTGATTATATTTGTATGTAACAAACTTGCAAAGTGAGTGAATGTAAAGTCTGTAAAAGATTGCTTTTACAATGCACAGTGTCAAAAAAATAAAAAAATTTTTGTTTAAACTCTAAAATGTTTATTATTTAAATTGTAAAAATAAAATAGTTCAACCTGAACTAAGTGATGTTTGCAACATCTTATATTCATGGGGGGGTAAGAAATTACATTGTTTTGAAAAATCCCTATTCAGATCATGCTAATTAGGTGCTTGTAGCACACAGCATATATATATATATATATATATATATATATATATATATATATATATATATATATATATATATATATATATATATATTTATTTGTTTATCGTGGACACTAACAGTTTCTAATATTAACTATATTACTTTTTTGTGGCTTATAGTAACTTACGGTATTACTGTAACTGCTTCATTAAACAAGTGTTGAATAAAGTATTCCTCAATAGATTATGTGGACTTGTATAAATAAAAAGTTTAAAGTATTTAATGGATTAATTCTAGAAATAAAATTTGGTACTGAATAAACTATTTCTAAACCAAAACTCAAGTATGATCGCGCTCAGCACATCGCTAGTCAAATATGTAAATCTACTGAAGTGATATTTATTATTTATCAATTCATTTTTATGAATCATTCAGCACCATTCTACTGGCCAAATTTAATAATATAATATAATAATGAAAACACAACTTTCTAAATACTGTAATATTTCCTGGTGGTGCCTTGTCATGACCCTCTTATAAAATGCTAGATCATGATCATATGACAAAATCAACATTTGCGGCTTTGCTCACATGCACTTGCTGTTTTTGTAGATTGCATTTGAAGACATGCTTTATTTTTTGTTCTTTTGTTTACAAAGTGTGGCTTGAACACCTTTGGCTGTGCAAACTGAGGTCTTGCAGGATTTTTGATGTGTGCTTAATATCTAGACTAGAGGTGTGTTAGTATAATGATTAGCATTAGCAATTTAAAAAGACAAACTCTACAATAACTCTAAAACAGCATTTGTATTAAATGGCTTATGTATTAAGTTATTAGAAAAAAAACACTAAATACTAATATCATGCACATTAAAAACACAATTGAACACATATTTTGAACAGGTTTAGCGTTAGTCATGATAACACTAACCTGAATTAGTTTGAGCATTACATATATTGTTTTATGAAACTTTTAACAGTGCATTATAAAATTTTCATTATTTTCTAAAGTTTATGTAGCATATTGATGCATTTAGAGTTCAGACACAACACAGACAATTTTAGTTGCTATTAAAAACACTGATCTAAAACTCTGTAATAAAGAACTATAGGTTAGTTAATGGTAAGATAAAGAATCCAGTAAACAATACAAAAATACTCTATTAAAACATTTTGTATTAAATATCGAAATTCAAAACAAACAATTCTGAAATGTGATCATTTACATTCTGAAACTGATCTAGTAATGTTTATGCAGACAATCCGTGTGTGAGCGAATCATCTTTTGAAAAATGTTCTTGTGAATTATATTATAAAATTACAGACCATCTAAGGGCACAGGGTTAAACCAATCACCTTTGTAATTCAGCCACATTGCCCTTTCATTTATAACATAAATTCCATGAACCTCCTTTGTTCAGATTTATTTTATGAACAAATAAGCATCTATATTAAATGCATGATTATATTCTGGCGATATGCTGAAGGAATATATCTAAGAAATATAACAACGATGCCAATTAAGGGTTGTTGTATTTTCAGCACCGTACAGTAAGATGTTATATGTAAACTCTTTTAAGAACTACTAATTTGTACACTAACAGAATAACTAGAACAGTTAGCATATTGAGTGTGGACCTTGTCTTGGGTAAAAGTACCACAACTGCAAAATGTCGGTGCAGTCAATAGTAAGAATTAAAACAGAAGGTAATCGTTATTGTAGTTGCATCTGTTTTCACTTCATTTAAACAAATGTAATGTCTGACAGGGTAAGACATAAAACCTGCAGACAGCATAGAAGTGATTGTGATTAAAAACCAGCCAAAGACATAATTACAAATGGCACTAGTTATGCAGTATTTCCACATTACTTGATGATTACTTTATACATTCGCACAGCTTTTAACATAAATATGGCTTTAAATTTATTATCTGATTATTATAAGGTAGGGCTTTATCTATTCATCGTTCCAGGCCTAATAATTGCAGTATTATTTTCTTCTGTGTACCAGACGATGAAAAATAATCACTACACTTGTGTTCGGTAATGCCATATGGCAAAATCAGCATTTGCGACTTTGTTGACATGTACTCTTGCTTTTGAAAATGTTTCAGTTTATAGTTGCTTTTCAAAATATGGCTTGAACATAGTTGCACTGTGCAAGCTCCAGCTTTGCAGGATTTTTAAGGGTGCGCTCGAATTCTAGATTGCTGCGTTAATATAACGATAAGTCAGTGGCAATGATGAAAACATATTAAATGACAAAATCTAAAACCACATTTAGATAGGACGAGTTCCTAATCTGTTTTTATGCAGATACAGGAATTAGCACTAAACTAAATTAATTTCTTGCATTAAATATCTAATATAACATTATTGTTTCATAGGGCTTGAATCGGTGGTGTAGAGGATTAGTATCTTTTGAGTTCATGCAACAAAAATAACATTTATAGTTTAGACATAATAGGTGCGAAAATTGACAATGCTTTCACTGCTGATAGCTGCTGAGTCTAAATCTCAATAATAAGATATTCTTCAGAATTTCAATAAAAGTCAAATTAAGGTGTGTGAATCAGAATTCAATAAGTTAGAGTTTTATCCAGGCGTTTAAAAAAAAAAACGCTAATATTATCCCCAAAATATTGGGTAACACACTCAGAAAGAGATCAAACAGATGGCTACACCAGTGTCTATTTGAGAAACACTCAAATTTGCCAAAAGGATCTAAAGGTACCTGTATATGTAATGCTGTGTGATCTGTTCAACACACACCCATTTCACCAACTAACTTCAGCTTGACATATATAGTCAGGCAGGAAGATCTGTTTTTAGCAAAATGCTCCTGTGGGTTCACTGAGGTACATTTGATTTAGCAGACTTCATCATGGAATATCTCTGATATGGCAGATTATTTAAAAAAAAATTTCTGGTGACTTTGTTTTTAAATTTAGCACATGGCTCAAGGTTCAGAAATAGTAAAAATGAAAGAAGTACTCACAGACAGTGAGGACAGCCTGCATGAGCACCAGCAGCAAAACGTAGTCCATCAGTAGCTGGCAGAAAATATCGAGATGCTGTTTGAACTGAATTCATTCCTTTTACACTCACAGTTAGTCAAAAATGAATGTTTCAAATTGTATTTCAAAGGATGAATCTATTAATATGTCTCCCCATATAACGGCTGCATGCTGAGATGTTACGAACAGTATGTTTAACTGAAGAAAATGATGAGTTAAATGAACACAAGAGTTAGAATAATCCTGACATATTTCAATTTACAAAACCTCAGGCCTTATGTGCTTACAATCAGCTTTGGTCTTTGAAGAACAAATGAGCTCTTTATACCTAAAGATAACAATCTTTCTAAACCACAGCAAATCAACAGTGAGATATTTGTGTTGAGTTTGTAATCTTAGTAGGTGCAATAAATTCTGAATTAAATCTTTAAAAGCGAAGAGACTGCTGCGGATTTGTTTAAGGCCTAATCATTGACTAAATAGAATAGCAGCACCATGTCAAGGAAACATTTCAGGGTTTCAGTAAATTGATCACTGGGGATCAAAGAATAAACATTAAAAGTTTAATCTAGATTAAAAAAAGAAATGTCTAAAATGACATTCCATGTTGAAGCACAATCCTAAACCAGGATTTCAGGTTAAAGTGTGTAAGATGTTAAAAAATCTTTGAAATATTTATAATTCTTACCTTAGCTGAGAAACACACGAAGCAATGTATAGAGCAAGCAACATGTACAAGTGAAGTGAAAGGAAACAAGCAGAGGTGTTAAAACTATCCTTTTTTCATTTCTCCTCCCCCATCATCTCTGTCTAACTCACTCTCTCCATACAGTGCATCTCCACATCTTGAATGTTGCTCTCTGCACGCTGCTCTGCTTCCTCACATCAAAGGAAGACTACGAGAAAAAAAATCTTAAACTTGAGCAAAAAAAAAAAAAAAAAGCCATGCAGACTGTAAAAAGTGGGTGTTGGCAGATGAGTGGTATAATAAACGAGGATGAGAAACAGCAATGTAGTGTCATGAGTAATTTTGTGTGTTCATTTTTATACACATTGTTTTTCATGAAAGCCAACGCACAAAGCACTACAGCGTAAAAACAAGATGACAAGCGTAAACATTTTCCTTATGTCCTGTAGATGAGTGATAATACTGAAGTTTTTAATATGAGGCCAGAGTATTAATGTTGAGGACTAAACTGAATTGAAAAACATTCAACAAAGATGAATTTTATCTTCTACATTATTTTATTAATATAATAAAACAGTATTCCGAATATTATTTTTGTGACTTCAGACCAGTGTATAATTTTTTTTAAGTAGAGGAAGATGATTCATAGAAATATTAGAAATTTTTCATTAGCAAGCTCGAGTAAAGCCTAATTGTATTGACAACAGATCGCAATTTAAGGTGAAACTCAGAATGCAAATGATGCAAGAACCTAATACCCAGTCGCTCATTTTTTTCTTTCATCCTACTATTGCTCATTTCTTCTTTTTTCGTTTACACTTTTTCATTATCGCCTCTTTCCCCTCCTTCACTCTTTCAGTTTTTGTCAAGCTTCGCTCTGTTGGTTTACCATGCCGTAGCGGTGTTAAAAAGCCCGTAAATTCTGGTTTGCCAAACAAAAATCCCCCAGAACACCTCCTCAAGGCTCGATTATGATTCAGTTTTAACTGTATTTAAATGCATTTGGAAAGTGAGTCAAGACTGCCTATTTTGCTCAGCCTAATTATATATAAAAAAAATATATAAAAAAAATATATAAATAAAATATATATATATATACAGTGGGTACGGAAAGTATTCAGACCCCGTTAAATTTTTCACTTTTTGTTATATTGCAGCCATTTGCTAAAATCATTTAAGTTCATTTCTTTTCCTCATGAATGTACACATAGCACCCCATACTGACAGAAAAACACAGAATTGTTGACATTGTTGCAGATTTATTAAAAAAGAAAAACTGAAATATCACATGGTCCTAAGTATTCAGACCCTTTGCTGTGACACTCATATATTTAACTCAGGTGCTCTCCATTTCTTCTGATCATCCTTGAGATGGTTCTACACCTTCATTTGAGTCCAGAAATTTTTGATTATACTGATTGGACTTGATTAGGAAAGCCACACACCTGTTTATATAAGACCTTACAGATCACAATGCATGTCAGAGCAAATGAGAATCATTAAGGTCAAAGGAACTGCCTGAAGAGCTCAGAGACAGAATTGTGGCAAGGCACAGATCTGGCCAAGGTTCCAAAAATGTTTTTGCTGCACTTAAGGTTCCTAAGAGCACAGTGGCCTCCATAATCCTCAAATGGAAGACGTTTGGGACGACCAGAACCATTCCTAGAGCTGGCCGACCGGCCAAACTGAGCTATCGGGGGAGAAGAGCCTTGGTGAGAGAGGTAAAGTAAAACCCAAAGATCACTGTGGCTGAGCTCCAGAGATGCAGTCAGGAGATGGGAGAAAGTTGTAGAAAGTCAACCATCACTGCAGCCCTTCACCAGTGGGGCTTTATAGCAGAGTGGCCCGACGGAAGCCTCTCCTCAGTGCAGGACACATGAAAACCCGCATGGAGTTCTCCAAGATGGTGAGAAATAAGATTCTCTGGTCTGATGAGACCAAGATAGAACTTTTTGGCCTTAATTCTAAGCGGTATGTGTGGAGAAAACCAGGCACTGCTCATCACCTGTCCAGTACAGTCTCAACAATGAAGCATGGTGGTGGCAGCATCATGCTGTGGGGGTGTTTTTCAGCTGCAGGGACAGGACGACTGGTTGCAATCAAGGGAAAGATGAATGCGGCCAAGCACAGGGATATCCTGGACGAAAACCTTCTCCAGAGTGCTTTGGACCTCAGACTGGGCTGAAGGTTTACCTTCCAACAAGACAATGACCCTAAGCACACAGCTAAAATAACGATGGAGTGGCTTCACAACAACTCTGTGACTGTTCTTGAATGGCCCAGCCAGAGCAATGACTTAAACCCAATTGAGCATCTCTGGAGAGACCTAAAAATAGCTGTCCACCAACGTTTACCGTCCAACTTGACAGAACTGGAGAGGATCTGCAAGGAGGAATGGCAGAGGATCCCTGAATCCAGGTGTGAAAAACTTGTGGCAGCCTTCCCAAAAAGACTCATGGCTGTATTAGATCAAAAGGGGGCTTCTACTAAATACTGAGCAAACGGTCTGAATACTTAGGACCATGTGATATTTTAGTTTTTCTTTTTTAATAAATCTGCAACAGTGTCAACAATTCTGTGTTTTTCTGTCAGTATGGGGTGCTGTGTGTACATTCATGAGGAAAAGAAATGAACTTAAATGATTTTAGCAAATGGCTGCAAAATAAAAAAGAGTGAAAAATTTAAGGGGGTCTGAATACTTTCCGTACCCACATATATATATATATATATATATATATATATATATATATAAATGAGTCTCTAATCTATCTCGCTTTCCAGGAAATAGAGGTTCAGGCATGATGATAATACAGAAAACATAGACGACATGCAGATTTCATAGATCAACTTCAGTGTTTAATATCCACACCAAAGGAAATAAAAATACACTTAACAGGCTACAGTCATTACCATCAATCCCACATAATGCCTTTCCTCTAATGCTGCACATCACAGTGTGCGACTAAATAAACACCCCATTTCCCTTCCTTTACTTCATGCCAGCTTTCGCCCTCATTTCAGGTCCTGAGGACGGGCCATAGATGACAGGGTTTTGCTCCGAACCTGAGTCTTAATTACTGAGTTAATTATTTTAATAAAGCCACCCGAGGTTTGATTGGGGATGCCTCTAGGTTTTTTTGATTGCTTACAAGTTAAAAATAATGGTCAATAAAATAAAACCCAAAAAAAAAAACCCCGAGCATCTATTCCAAAGCTGACGGTTCGCAGGCTCACCCTCAGGCCCTTTCACTATAGGGACAGAAGCTATTGTGGAGTGCAAATGTGATTCAAAATGGTCATTCTACCAGTCAACACATAGAAGATACACATTCCGAAAGGTGGGGTTACTGCAGGGAACTACATAAACCTTCATGAATACATACAGCCTTCATTTACATACATCAAATAAATTAGACCTTTTCCAGTAATTAACATTTATGACTAAATTTATTAAGCCCTTGTAAACCACTTTAACTGACAAATATGGGCTTAAAAGGCATAAATCCACATTTTAAAACAGTGTCAAACTAGTTACTGAATGCTGTATGTAAACTCCAAAGGATGTTATGCAGCCAAACTTCTTCTCATTGCTTACTGTGTTATTGTTCCCTCTGCCTTAAATGCCACACCATATACTGAGCTATAGCCAATAAAGATATGTTTATATTATATTCCCCTAGTTTTTTTATTTCTTTATTTACCATTATTATTATTATTATTATTATCCATTATCCGTTTATACAAAGCACACAGTCCTCAGTAGAGTATTTCAACAGTCCCATCAGGTGATTCTCAGTGTTCTCTGTCAACAAGCTGTACATGAAACATAGAAGTGATGTGTGAACAAAAAGAAAAAAAGAAAAAAAGAAAGGGTTAAGAAGAGTGAGGGATCAAAAAAGTAAGACACATATGGGGGAGTGAAAGAACAGATGCACTGTTGCATTGAACACAGAACCCTTGTAACACGGTGCAGAAAATATGATTCAGGAGTGAAACAGACCACCCAAATAAAAGTGCCTGGAAATGTGGGGTTAAATATGTAGACAGTTTGTAAAGTAGATTGTGTCTTCGGTGAATGGTAGTGGTGGTACTTTCTGGAAGAAAAAAAAAAAAGCAGCTACACAAACCATAAATCAGCCAGGTGATTAATTATTCTTATGATTGAGTAGTTTGATGTTTCTCATTACTAGTTTAATAAAAAGATATGCTTTTGAATTATGAATCATAGCCATATGTGGCCGAACAGCAACACAATTCCATTGAATTAAATTAAAACATATTGGCAAATTCAATCAACACACTCAATATTTTGATATCTCAGATCCGGAAACATGCTAGAACAGCCAGAAATCGAACCCAGTCCAAAGTTGACTCACATCCATTTTGTCTCTGACGGGTTTTTGGAGCAAGTTTTTCATAGAGGCGTCAAGTGGGGCAAAAACATATGGTAACCCAATGTCAAACATTTTGTGCAAGCCTCTAACAGGAAGAGAAAATTTGGGGGGTATGCAAACCACAAATCTCAGTGTCAATTGGAGGCAAAAGGTACGGTAAGAACGAAGGAAAGAGACAGAACAGAGAGGGGGGATTAAGAGACACAGAGAGAAGAAGAAAAAGAGAAAGAGGAATGGTGAGGGATGACACACTGTGGTTCAGGAGTACGGCTGAGATACACCAAACCCTGGCCTATAAAGTGGCCTAGCTGTAGGGGACTGAGTAGGAGGGACATGGGAGCCCATGGGGTAACTATAACCTCCATAAGGGTATTGGCTGGGGTAGGGTGCATTACTAGGGCCAAATTGCCCAAAAGGAGGAGCTGGAAATGCAGGTTGGGTGGGATACGGGCATGTAGATTGGGCAAAGAGAGGCCGGGCAGCAGGGTAGCCTGAGGATGGAGTAAAAGCTGTGGCCTGGTTTGAGTAGGGCTGAAAAGCACCAGAGGGGTTGGAGGGGGCAGCCGTGGCGGCCGAACAGGGCTGGCTAGGAGAAGAAACAGGATATGGAGCGTACGGCAGAGCACAGTTGGGCGGGTTGGCGCTCACACTGGGTTTCTGCTGTGGCTGTTGCTGGGGTTGCTGCTGTTGCCACGGTGCCACCAAACCGGCCTCCGGATTGGAGCACGGCTCTGATGTCACACCAGACTCCCCGGCTACTTGGTTCTTCTGCCGCAGAATCTCTTGCAGCTTCTCAACGTACACACGTCTTCTGTGAGCAAGGCAGCGGAGAGAGTGGAAGCGCTCAAGGAAGGAGTCTAGTGACAAGGAACCCTCTAGAAACTCATCAGCTAGAACCTGCAAGAGAGCGAGTGTGAGATTGAGACAAAACTTGCTTGCAGCAAACTCAGCTTAGATACTTCCAGTAGAATGTCAGCCAGCGACTTTACTTAACTTTTAATAAAGTTTTATAAAGTTGATTGTGTGTGTAATTTTATACAAAATATACAAAAAATATACTGTCCTCAAAACAAGAAGACAAGAAGTTAGTTTGCCAACAGGTTGAATGGTTTTGGGTGAAAAAGCGATGTTGATTTAAAGTTAAAGATAACAGAGATACATGGCGATTAAAGAGAGTCATTGTTACAGCTGCTGCTTGCATGAAACAATCACTATTTCTTGATTCCCCTGAACACAGGAAACTAAACGACAGTTTTGAATTAACGTTAAACCTGTCACTAGATGGCGCTCTAAACCATTGATAAATTGAATAGAAGAATCACTGCCATAAATAACTAAAGATTTACACAAATTACACAATTAAACCTATTAAATTAAATTATTCTCTTATTCAATTGAACACCTGGAATCCTCTAATTCAAACTTAGCACATATTTATATATATTAATTTAAAACCATTTCTTTCTTAAATGTAGGGTGTGACAGCTGACTGGTTTACAAGAAGATTAAGGTCATTCACAGTAATCCAGAAATGCTCCTGTAAACAGTGAATGCAATATGTCATCCCTTCCTGCTCCAATTTTACATAGTAATTGCCAATAGTGGAAATGGTTTCCGGTGTTGCAGTAACTGAGGTGTCGGAGACAACACGGAAGCAATTGTGCATGGAGTCTATTCCGGCAGCAAAAGATATTTTTGTATAAAAGTTACACATATTTAAATCACCGCTCACCTCTGACTCTGCCTCTGTGTTGGCGCCCTCTGCCTGTAGACGAGACAACAACCCCTCTGGGGACACCTGACCCATAATCTCATCTGAAAAAATAAATAAATAAATAAATAAATGGGTGTCAGATGAAAAGAGAGAAAGAAGGGTCAGGAATAGAGTGATTACTATAACAGATAACTTAGAACATCTTAACTGCAGTTGCGAAATTCTTTGCGAATAGCAAACTGCTTCTTTAAGTCTGCTCAAAAGGGACTTCTTTGGCAGTGTGTGGTATAGCATATAAACCACAGTGACACAAAACCAATACAGTAAATAGAGCAGCAGCTTTCAATCCTAGTCCGAAAGACCCTATAGATTCCCCTTCACAATCACAATAACCAGGCAAATAACAATTGAACCATTTGTTAAAAGTCCCACAAAAAACAGACTGTGATTGAGAATCCCCAAAACGGAGTCTTGGGTACTTGTTTCCTGAGCCCCTTAATATAAATAAAATATACCACTTCAATGTCAGAGTCTATTTGAGTGTCTCTAACCATGTGCACCCCTTTCGGCCTACTATTTACCCATCTATTAATGGCTAACTCCAGCAGAATAATGTACCAGAGGGCAAGTTTTCTCAAACTCGCTCCTTTAACATTGCGATAAGTTTAAAGCACATTAACAATCTCCGCAATTACTGATGTAAAAGAGCAGTTTTGGGTAAAATGGGAGCTTCGCATTATGAATGTTTTTGTATACAAAATGTCAGCATCTCGAATAAAGTGGTTGGTGTGGGTATAATAGTTCATTTATAACATTCACAATAAAATAAGTTTCATATGCAGAACTAATACATCTGAAAACTTCTTCTTCTTCTTTCGGCTGCTCCCATTAGGGGTCGCCACAGCGGATCATCCGTCTCCATACCACCCTGTCCTCTATATCTGCCTCTTTTACACCAACTACCTGCATGTCTTCCCTCACCACATCCATGAACCTCCTCCTTGGCCTTCCTCTTTTCCTCCTACCTGGTGGCTCCATCTTCAGCATTTTTCTACCAATATAATTCATGTCCCTTCTCTGCACATGTCCAAACCATCTCAATCTCGCCTCCCTCACCTTGTCACCAAAACATCCTACATGTGCTGTCCCTCTAATAAACTCATTTCTAATCTTGTCCATCCTCGTCACTCCCAACGAAAACCTCAACATCTTCAGCTCCGCTACCTCCAGCTCCACCTCCTGTTTTTTACTCAATGCCACTGTCTCTAATCCATACAACATCGCAGGTCTCACCACAGTCCTATAAACTTTCCCTTTCATTCTTGCAGATACTCTTCTATCACAAATCACTCCTGTCACTCTTCTCCACCCACTCCACCCTGCCTGCACTCTTTTCTTTACTTCCCTAACACACTCTCCATTACTTTGCACTGTTGACCCCAGGTACCTGAACTCCTCCACCTTCTCCACCTCTTCTCCCTGCAACTGCATCACTCCACTGCCCTCCCTCTCATTCACACACATGTACTCTGTCTTACTCCTACTGACTTTCATTCCCCTTCTCTCCAGCGCATATCTCCACCTTTTCAGGCTCTTCTCAACCTGCTCTCTACTCTCACCACAAATCACAATATCATCTGCAAACATCATAGTCCAGGGAGACTCCTGTCTGACCTCGTCCGTCAACCTGTCCATCACCACTGCAAACAGGAAAGGGCTCAGGGCCGATCCTTGATGCAGTCCAACCTTCACCCTGAACCAGTCTGTCGTACCTACTGCACACTTTACTGCCGTCACACTGTCCTCATACATGTCCTGCACCACCCTCACATACTTCTCTGACACACCTGACTTCCTCATACAATACCACAACTCCTCTCTCGGCACCCTGTCGTACGCTTTCTCTAAATCCACAAATACACAATGCAGCTCCTTCTGTCCTTCTCTATACTTCTCCATCAACATCCTCAAAGCAAATAAGGCATCTGTGGTGCTCTTCCTCGGCATGAAACCATACTGTTGCTCACAGATGGTCACCTCTTCTCTCAGCCTGGCTTCCACTACTCTTTCCCATAACTTCATGGTGTGACTGATCAACTTAATTCCCCTGTAGTTACTGCAGGTCTGCACATCTCCCTTATGCTTAAAGATCGGTACCAGCACACTCCTTCTCCATTCCTCAGGCATCCTCTCCCCTTTCAGAATCCTGTTAAACAATCTGGTTAAAAACTCCACTGCCATCTCTCCTAAACATCTCCACGCTTCTACCGGTATGTCATCTGGTCCAACCGACTTTCCATTCTTCATCCTCTTAATCGCTGCTCTCACTTCCTCCTTACTAATCCTATCTACATCCTGCTTCACCAACTCCACATCCTCCAACCTTCTCTCTCTCTGATTTTCCTCATTCATCAGCTGCTCAAAATACTCCCTCCATCTTCTCAACACACTCTCCTCACTAGTCAACACATTTCCCTCTCCATCCTTTATTGCTCTAACTTGCAGTACATCCTTCCCAGCTCGGTCCCTCTGCTTGGCCAATCGGTATAAATCCTTTTCTCCTTCCTTAGTGTCCAACCTCTTATACAGTTCCTCATATGCCTTTTCCTTGGCTTTCGCCACATCCCTTTTAACCTGCTGCCGCATCTCCTTGTACTCCTGCCTACTCTTCTCATCACTCTGTCGATCCCACTTCTGTTTTGCCAATCTCTTTCCCCTAATGCTCTCCTGCACTTCCTCATTCCACCACCACGTCTCCTTGTCTTGCTTTCTATTTCCAGATGTCACACCAAGTACTTTTCTAGCTGCCTCCCTCATCACTCCTGCAGTAGTTGCCCAATCATCCGGCACCTCTTCACCACCACCAAGCCCCTGTCTGACCTCTTCCCTGAACCTCACACTACACTCTTCCTCCTTCAGTTTCCACCATCTTATTCTTCTTTCAAACCTTACTTTCCTCCTCTTCTTCTTCGCCTCCAAAACCATCCTACAGACCACCATCCGATGCTGTCTAGCTACACTGTCCCCCGCCAACACCTTACAGTCTCCAATCTCCTTCAGGCTGCATCTCCTACACAGAAGATAATCCACCTGTGTGCACCTTCCTCCACTCTTATACGTCACCCTATGATCCTCCTTCTTCTTAAAATACGTGTTCACCACTGCCATTTCCATCCTTTTAGCAAAATCTACCACCATCTGCCCTTCCACATTCCTCTCCTTAAAACCATACCTACCCATCACCTCCTCATCACCTCTGTTCCCTTCACCTACATGCCCATTAAAGTCTGCCCCAATCACCAATCGTTCTTTCCTAGGTACACCATCTACCACTTCATCTAATTCACTCCAGAATCTTTCTTTCTCCTCCATCTCACAGCCAACTTGTGGAGCATAGGCACTGATGACATTTATCATCATCCCTTCAACTTCCACCTTCACGATCATCACCCTATCAGAAACTCTCTTCACCTCCACTACACTCTTACTGTACGCTTCCTTCAGAATCACCCCTACACCATTTCTCTTTCCATCCACACCATGATAAAACAGTTTAAACCCACCTCCAATGTTCCTGGCCTTACTCCCTTTCCACTTGGTCTCCTGAACACACAACACATCTACCTTTCTCCTCTCCATCATATCAGCTATCTCTCTCCCTTTACCCGTCATAGTACCAACATTTAAAGTACCAACCCGAACCTCTACTCTCCTACACTGCTCCTTTTCCTGCCGTCTCTGTAGACGCCTTCCTCCTCTCCTTCTCCTCCTTCTCCTCCTTCGGCCAACAGTAGCCCAATTTCCACCGGTACCCTGTCGGCTAACGATACCTGTGGCGGTCGTTGTTAACCCGGGCCTCGACCGATCCGGTATGAAATTCTCATTTGTGATCCGCATATTTGATTTGGCACATGTTTTACGCTGGATGCCCTTCCTAACGCAACCCTCCCCATTTACCCGGGCTTGGGACCGGCACTAAGAGTACACTGGCTTGTGCCCCCCTAATGGCTGGGTTAACTAATACATCTGAAAACATTTGACGAGAATAAAGCCAATAAATTTGGTTGCTCAGCGCTTCCGAGTACTGAATTAGTACTTGTGCTTAATACTTACAATTGTCTCTGATTTAGCAAAAAAAGGGGAAAAAATCATATAAGCACACAAAGAGCTTGTGTTCTCAATGAGGTCACTAAAAAAAGTCAGCATTCTACATGACTTACAGAAGCAGATGACATCAGTAAGAACACAATGGGGTAAAAAATAAGGTCTGTGTAACTAAAGAGAACAAACAGGACAGTCTTGCTGAGCAACATGCTGGACTGGTGGAAAACCAAACAGATGACACTATAAGTAAATCAACCACACTGCAAAACATCTATGATTGGTTCTGACTAACCAAACTGAGGTTTTTGTACTTCACAAAGCCAAATTAGCCCACTTAAAAAAAAAATAATAATACAATAAGTAGAATCTGATCTGCTTTTTTAATCTAACGATGTACTGCTTAAGATAACTGATACCGTGTTATCTCTGTATCATCATGACTGTGTGGTTAATTTTAGTATTCAAATAGAATTCCCTTGAATTACATTCACAGTACAACACAATAAGGAGAAACCGCATAACACAATCACAAGTCAACACCACCTAATTTTAGTATGTGTTAGCTCTAGAGAGGCACAGTAATTTCTTATCCTCCTACATAGACAAGAGCTTTAACAAAAGAAGATATTGTTCTTTCTTTACCGTTGACTCCTACCAAGTACTCTGTATTTTACCGCCACAAAAAGAATGAGCAATTTTAATAAGTATACAAACTGGAGGTTTGGGCCACAGACAATCAAATATATAAGCAGATCAGTTAAGACTTTCTTTGGTTTATAGCTTCTCTGGTTTATACCATGTCCATATGCAAATTATGCATACACCCACACCATATACCCGCTGGGGGTAATTTAGAGAAGTCAATTCATGGGTTTTTTTTTGGGTTTTTTTGGAAGTGAGCAGATTCAAGGGAGAAAAAAAAAACATGTGCAAAGAGAGAGCATGTGAATCTCCACACAATATGAGAATAACCTCAGTTCAAGATTAAACTGGAGACCCTGAAATATGTTAATAAATCAGTCTGTACACTGCTGGCAATCTGTTACGTATGGGAAGGTTTATCACTGATACTGCATCCCTTAATCTAACATGACTAACAGTCAAAAATGAACGACTAACCAATTTCTTTGACATGTGCCCAGACTTTACTACACCTCTTTATGTATTCTCTTATCTACACTTTACATTTAGTATTTTCCAGCATGTCCGGTGTTTACCTCTGAGTGCGCAGTGTTGTTTGTATCTCTTTCTCACTTCATCCAATGCATTATATTTTGCTACCAGCCGTTCTCTATCTCTGTCCAGTTGCGGTTTCATGTCAAGGTTCTGTTCGGCCAGGCTGCGGTTGGAAGCCAGAGCCATTTCCCTTTCCAGTTGAATGTTCTGGATCTATGTATAAAGAGAGAAAGTGTGAATGGTCATTTTCTTGGGCAGAGACTGTACATTTCAGAATTGAGAGAAAGAATTGAGCTAGTCTGTCAATTTAGCAATTACAAATTATTGATCTTAGTGCATTATTTCAGGACACCTTAGTCTACCGATATGTTGTGGCATACAATGTTTGTTTTGTGATCACTGTGTTACAGTTTGTGCATTCTGTGAAAATTTAGGATTAGCTGGATATGCTCAAACCTGCAAAGTGTTATCGATCTAACTGAGAGACAGCAGTTACAATCACATGGTGAAGCTTAAAACTAAGCAAAATGTAATTGTTAATTAGTGAAGAGAACATTTGCACAACTATGAATCCTGAAAAAACATGGTTAGTCTTTTTCATATTTGTTCAGCCACAGAAATCTGAAATTCTGTGGAAGAATAAGCAATCACACACACTGTCAATCTAATGAATACTAGTTACTGTACTGATACCCAGCATGCAAATGTAGGATGTACACGGATGTGCCATTTCCTTTTGATCTGCTTTTTCCACTTGATTTACCAAAACAATATTCTATTTTTGTACATTTATGGGAATTAAATGAAAGAAAATGAAACCATGGTTATACGTGAGTAATCACCTTCACTGGCATTGTAAAAAGATTTTTGATGGAAATGTACACTAACAGCAGTCTTTACAATCCACATTTTTCTACATTTCTATCACGACTGGTATCGGAACCAACAACCAGAAGCTTAAAATCTAGAAGCTGAAACAGGCAGCCATACCACCATAATGCAATCAAATTGTGTACACATCAGGGAAAATTATGAAACCTGAAACCTATAGACTCTCACCTCATCGGACTCCAGTGCCATCGACTCAACCCGCTCCGAGTTATCCAGCAGATCCTGTAACTCGGATTGTCCGAGATCCTGAAGCTTCTCCATTGATTTGCCAGTACAGCTGTAAATCAGAATTGCAGACAAAAGGAGTAATAATTATTTCTGCAGTGGGCAAAACCTAACAGGGATGTTTACGTTTACGATGTTCAATCATTTAGGAACCTTAAAAATCAAAAGTTATTGATTTTATAAACCAGTTAAACCATTTAAAAACTATTGTATTAGTAACCAGTTGCTTTGCATATAACCAGTTGCAAATACTCCACCAGTCTAGAATGTGTCAGGAGTTAGCTAGCAGGTTAGGCATGATATCATTTCCCTTTTCTAATACACCTGCAGATTAATATGTGGTGACTCAAAATTTGAGCAGGGAACTAATCAAACCTAATAGGGTTCTGGTCCTGTCATGCCTAGAATTGGGAAAAACTGCTTTACTATGTCTTTGCCAGACAACGATTGACAAACATATATAAAAATGATCGACCTGGGATCTGGCTAAGCAAAGGACTTCAAATTTATTTCAACATCAAAAACATACACTTGTTTTAATCACATTTTCGTGTTATCAGAGTCACAGAAATTACTACTCTTAATAACAGACTGAACATTGTCCTGTACTAGATTTTTCCCATCTTTTACCAGGCACCTGCATTCAGACATTATTGATTATTATCATATATTATCAGACACACTTGGACAATAACCCCATATATTGCCATGGTCGTTTGTATAGTTAGTCAAACATAATAGTGGCTGTCAGATTGTCCTTCTACATGTCATGGATAATCTTCTGCACTACTATTAAAGTATTTAGCACAGTTTATCTTTGGTTTTATTGTACAGATCTGTCTATTTACTTTACCTATTCCAATTATTTCTCTATTCTTGCCATAATGACACAACTACAATCAAATTTGTATTTATTTGTTTTGTTTATCACTTTTTATTATGATTCTATTGGTGGAGCACTTTCAGTTCCCCAAAAGAGATTAATAAAGTTGAAGATGCATCATGTTGTTTTATGTAAATGTTGTCTAATTGATCTTCTCAATCCTATTTTACCCCCTGGCTATCAGGCACATGGATGAATTAACTATAAGGACAACAATACGTGTATCTAATGTTGACCGAGGTAATGTTACAGATTATTTTGTTTGTGTGTGTGTGTGTGTGTGTGTGTGTGTGTGTGTGTGTGTGTGTGTGTGTGTGTGTGTAGGAAACAAATACTTACAAGGTGCTAGCAAATCAAATTCGTTGGTTTAGTGAGCACATCGACAAACATCCGTCTTGAATCGGAATCTTGTGACGTAAAATAAAAACGGAAGCGCTGCCCTTGAGATGTAAATAAAACTAATAAACATACGTTGTGTGTAAACGTTTAAGTCGCATTTGGCCGTCGGATCAGCCAGGAATATGTACCAAAGCCGGTTGTTATCCCCTGATGTTTATGTCTGCCTGAACGGCACTTTCCTGTTTTTTTTGTTTTGTTTTTTTTGTATCGAGCAGAGCCTTTCAGTCAGCTAGTCAGCTAGCAGCCAATGGAGCAAATGTAGAAGGATATCAACTCGTAGGAAAGACGACCACGCGAAAAGTACACAAAAGTCCCGTTTCTAGTAAAACGACACAAACGTCGGATCGACGACAACATCCAGGAAACGCTGAATTTTATAGGAAATAATTCACTCGCTTCAGCGAAAGTTTCACTTCTTGCTGACAGATACCGCCGCCATATTTTGGATTAATCCACTCTCAATTCTGTCAAACGGGGTGCATATAGTACGCAACACGGATTGGATAAAAAAAAAAAAATATATATATATATATATATATATATATATATAAATAAAAGTCGTATTTTAGTTGCAATTTTCACTTGTTAAACATATAATATGGTACATTTCACAAAACGCTAATGTTTACATAAAATTTGTAACTAACTATTGGTCGCTAGTGGTATCGTCTGTTGTTCAGCTGACTCATGGGAAACCCCAAAGTGACAGGAATGTTCCATTCGCCTCGTGGCAGCGGGGAGGCGCAACACAGTGGCTTATTTCATTCGCAAATGTCGTTCTGCATTATTGCGTTTTTTCAACTCTCCAAAAAAATAAAATAAAAAATAAAAATAAACATTTATACAGTTGTTTACGGTGAGAACACAGCAAAACTAACCGGTAAAAAAAGTTTTGTACACTACATAAACAAAGGATAGACCATGTTTTTATTTTATATATATATATATATATATATATATATATATATATATATATATATATATATATATATATATATATATATATGTGTGTGTGTGTGTGTGTGTGTGTGTGTGTGTGTGTGTGTGTGTGTGTGTGTGTGTGTGTGTGGTAAATGTTTATAAATTGGTTAAATATGTAAAAATGATCACTAATCAATACTTATCGAAAATATATCCTACTACAATAAATTATCTACATGTAAAATTTCATGGATGTAAGGCACAAAACAAAACCAACAAATGGAGCATGGTTTATTTGTGAAAAAACAAACAAAAAAACTCAACAAATGATATATTTAAAATATTTTATTAACTTGGTAAATATGTAAACACATGTAAAATTTCACTTATCAAGAACATCCTACTAAACCAAGATTTGAATTCACATGTAAAATATAATTTTTGGTTTTGAATACAGAATAAACAGTAATTCTTAAAAAGAGTTCTTAAAAAAATGTGATTTAAAAGGTTTATAAAAATACATTGACATATATTGCCTTATAAATTGATGTAAACCAACAGGCCACTTATATAAAATAATATAATATAATATAATATAATATAATATAATATAATATAATATAATATAATATAATATAATATAATATAATCTGTATGCAATTATCCAATCATCTAATCGTGTGTCTGCAGTGCAATGCTATAAAATCCTGCAGAAACAGGTCAAGAGCTTCAGATAATGTCTACATCCAAAATCAAAATTAGCTGGTGTTTCAGATACTGCTCATGTTTTTCATTGTTATACACAACAGTTTCTAGAGTTTACTCTTAGTAACTCGTATCTCAGAATGTGCACCATGCTAAATAATGCCAAAAGGTTTTGTTGCTGAATAAGAAATAGATTCTAGACATTTTCCTCAAAATTAGCGAGACCTTTCTGCCTGCTAAACTGCAGTTCAATGGAATTTCTTTTGTTTCCACACCATGATGTTAGAAATAGACAAAATCATTAAAAAAATTACATTATTCTACATTTCAGTGTTTGATGTGAACTGAAGCTTTTGACCCATACATGTACAATTTATTGCATTGTGCTGTTGCCATATGATTGTCTGGATGGATATATTGCATACAGGAGTATAGGTGTTCCCATTAAAGTGACCAGATAATGCAGTGATCGTTACTGGACAATTTTATATATATATATATATATAATTCAAATAATTTTTCTTTTCAGTTTTGCCATGTTACTACTGCAGACTTATAGAAGGCATGCTGTATTTATTATTTCAATTTTAATTCAATGTTGACCATTACACAACTTTCTGTTACAACTAATCCTTAATTCAAGATCCTATGTGCATTTAGTATCTTTATCATATTATCTTTTTTTTGTTCTGCGTGTACTGTCACTTATCTTACACAGTGATAAAGTCAAGGCACTTTATGTTGATATTGTGCAAAGCTTCTGTGTTATTATATTATATTGTATTATATTATTTTGGTTTATAATAAATATTTTATTTGACTTTACTTCCAAATGGCTAAAGCAGGATCTGTCATTTCAATCACTCATAAAACCTGAACACAATACTGTAAATATCTATAAGCAAATACAAAATGTTTTAACTACCTAGCTTAGAAACATTAGTATTAAAAAGCAAAAACTTTATTTAAAAACAAACTTTAATATATATCATTTCTATAATTAGAATTTATATAATCAAATGCAACCTATGTGTGAAGTCTCCACATAACATTTTTCGTCACACACCATTTTTTCATTACAAAAGAAGTATAACATAAAAGAGTATATAAACAAACAGTGAGTTATACATCACATTTCTTTTGAATTTATCAGTTATTCCAGTATATATGTTATTATAGTGGTGCATTATAACCATGTTTTTCTTTTCATTTTGCTTTCAAAGCTTTCATTGCTGATGATAAAAGCAGACCTTGAAGAGTAATCGCTCCCATATCATAGATCAAAAGCAATGCTGAGATTGATTTGAAATATTCCTGTAGGGGAAAAAATTTTAAAGCGTTTGTAGATTTTAGAAACATACAGGCATTATAAGCTTTGTGTAATGTAGTGGCAAATTGAAATAAGAGCATTCACTGGAGGCAAAAATTCACAAAAACTCACAACGAATTCATGTTGTTGACAATCTTTAAAGAAAGACGTTTTCACGTCGCAGGTTTCAATAGACCTAATGTCATTGACTGCATAGCCATAAACAGCAATGGCACACAACCCCATCAACAGCCCAAAAGCACTGGCATACAAACAGTTCTTCACCTAGCAAGAAAATAAAAAATAAAAACATTTGCAAGGATTGTAGCTTTAAAAAGATGCTAAAAAAGTGTCCTTTGTCACTTGTACTCTTTCATTAGTTTATCCTTTCAGTTTGCAGTTAGCTACACCTAGAGTATAGTAGAATAGCTACAGTAGAGTAGCTACTATTTCTACCCTAGTTACATATTTTATCAATATCTGATTTTAAACCTTAGATGAATAACAAACAAACAAGCAAACAAAAAAAAAACTTGCCATCTTCCTGCTAGGATTTCTTTTACATGCCATTGCCATAGATCCTCCAGCTACATACTGCACAGAGACATAACAGAATCATTAGAGAATGTTTGCACATTTAATTCACTTGTGCCCTGTTAGATTGGTTTAATGTTTAAGGTTGATTGAAGTTTATAGAACGCAAACAAGTGGTGAATTATTTTGAGTGATTAACATGCAGGCAATAAATATGAATATTTTACAAATAGTAAAAAAGGAGACTTAAAAGAAAAAGAAATCTTACTACTGCCCCAACAAAAACTGGACACAAGTATAATGTTTGTATGTTGATGCTCATGTAGTAAGTTGGAAGTCCCAGTAGTGCTTGGAACGCTCCAAGTAATATTGTCATTACCTGTAAGAGACAAAGTACCATATGTCAATGAAAAAATGTAACATTGACCATTTAAGACTAACCTACTGATTCACGAGTAATAACACATTTACATGTTCTTGAAAGAAAGAGCAACATCCATGGAACATTGATTTTAGTTTGGACTGGATGTAACTTCACTAGTATATGCAACCAAAGGCAAAGTAAAAATACATACGTACCCAATATACATACATTTAGATAGATAGATAGATAGATAGATAGATAGATAGATAGATAGATAGATAGATAGATAGATAGATAGATAGATAGATAGATAGATAGATAGATAGATAGATAGATAGATAGATAGATAGATAGATAGATAGATAGTGTTATAGTGGTTGTTTGTTTGTGTAGATAGTAGGGGTGTAACGGTACACGTTTTTTTTACCCAATGCAATAATTTTTACGTGCGGATCATCTGAGATAAAATCTGAGTTCCCTCGGGAGCGTATTAAGCATTTAGAGTGCATTTTTATTATTATATATTATTATTATATATCAATATATCATTATAACATTTTAACGCATACACAACAATGTATAGTATTTTTGCAGCTAACTAGGAAGTTAGCATTTTTATGTCCAGCTTTAAGAATTTCTCTTAAAAGGAGAAATTCCTGACAATTCCACACATCGAGGGAGTAAATGAATAAAAGATGAAAGGAATGAAGACATTTGTTCTAGTATGCTAGATATAATAAGTAGAACAGTAAAGTAGTAGCCAGTGCACCTCTTAGTGCGGGTCCCAATCTCGGATAAATTGGGAGGGTCTCAGTAGGAAGGGCATCCAGCTTAAAAAAATGTGCCAAATCAAACATGCGTCTCACAAACCTGAATTTCATATCGGATCGGTCGAGGCCCAGGTTACCAACGACCGCCACAGGCATCATTAGCCAACAGGGTACCGGTGGAAATTGGGCTACTGTTTGCCGAGGGAGGAGGAGAGGAGAAAGAGCAGGAAAGGAGTAAAAAAGTAAGAAAGGAGAAGTGGAGGAGAGTGGAGGTTAGAGTGGGCACTTTAAATGTTGGTACTATGACTGGTAAAGAGAAAGAGGTAGCTGAAATGATGGAGAGGAGAAAGGTAGATATGTTGTGTGTTCAGGAGAAAGTGAGTAAGATCAGGAACATTGAAAGTGGGTTTAAACTGTTCTTTCATGGTGTAGATGGAAAGAGAAATGGTGTAGAGGTGATTCTGAAGGAAGAGTACAGTAAGAGTGTAGTGGAGGTGAAGAGAGTTTCTGATAGGGTGATGAACATGAAGCTAAAAGTTGAAGGGGTGATGATAAATGTCATCAGTGCTTATGCTCCATAAATGAGGAGAAGGAAAAATTTTGGAGTGAGTTAGATGCAGTGATGGAGAGTGTACCTAGGAATAAACGATTGGTGATTAGGGCAGACTTTAATGGGCATGTGGGTGAAGGGAACAGAGGTGATGAGGAGGTGATGGGTAGATATGGCTTTAAGGAGAGAATGTAGAAGGGCAGATGGTGGGTGATTTTGCTAAAAGGATGGAAATGGCAGTGGTGAAGACTTATTTTAAGAAGAAGGAGGAGCATAGGGTGATGTATAAGAATGGAGGAAGGTGCATGCAGGTGGACTATATTTTATATAGGAGATGCAACCTGAAGGAGATTGGAGACGATAAGGTGTTGGCTGGGGAGAGTGTAGCCAGACAGCATCAGATGGTGGTCTGTAGGATGGCTTTAGAGGTGAAGAAGA
The DNA here is from genome assembly GCF_946808225.1 of Silurus aristotelis. Lineage (NCBI taxonomy): Eukaryota > Metazoa > Chordata > Actinopteri > Siluriformes > Siluridae > Silurus > Silurus aristotelis. The sequence goes on along the minus strand of NC_139577.1, from coordinate 26,735,617 downwards.
AGAGGAGAGTAAAGACTGATAAAAGAATAAGATGGTGGAAACTGAAGGATGGAGACTGCGGTGGATGATTGGACAACTACTGCAGAAGTGATAAGGAAGACAGCTAGAAAGGTACTTGGTGTGACATCTGGAAATAGAAAGGAAGACAAAGAGGAATGAGGAATGAGTAAGTACAGGAGAGCATAAGGAGAAAGAGGTTGGCAAATCAGAATTGGGATCGACAGAGTGATGAGAAAAGTATGCAGGAGTACAAGGAGATGCTGCAGCAGGTGAAGAGGGATGTGGCAAAAGCTAATGAAAAGGCATATGAGGAGCTGTATGAGAAGTTGGACACTAAGTAAGGAGAAAAGGATTTGTACCGATTGGCCAGGCAGAGGGACCGAGCTGGGAATTATGTGCTGCAAGTTAGAGCAATAAAGGATGCAGATGGAAATGTGTTGACTAGTGAGGAGAGTGTGTTGAGAAGATGGAGGGAGTAAAAGACAAGAGGTGGAGCTGGAGGTAGCAGAGCCGAAGATGTTGAGGTTTTTTATTGGGAGTGACGACGATGGACACAATTAGAAATGAGTTTATTAGAGGCACAGTGTAGGTTGTTTTGAAGACAAAGTGAGAGAGACCTAGACTGAGAAGGTTTGGACATGTGCAGAGGAGGGACATGGGGTATATCAGTAGGAGAATGCTAAAGATGGAGCCACCATGAAGGAGGAAAAGCGGAAGACCAAGAATAAGGTTTATGGATGTGGTGAGGGAAGACATGCAGGTAGAAGAGGACAGAGTAGCATGGAGACGTATGATCCGCTGTGGCGACCACTAACGGGAGCAGCCGAAAGAAGAAGTTAAGTAGATTATATCTTAATCATATTAAATGTAAAACACACACACACACTTACATACACATCTGTTTTAACCAAATGTGGTCTAACAAATGTAAAGTATTTAATAAAATTTTTCCATTTATTACATTTTATTTAAATCGATTTATTTCAGATTTCATATATTATTTAACCAAGCAGAGTTTTTATTTAAAATAGTTTTGAAAATGTAAACTGTTGATTTTCACAAATGTTATTAATGATAAACTTAGTTAATAAAAGACAACACGCAATTTTATGTTTTGCATTTCTTCCCACTAACTGTACCGAAATTGTACTTAATCGTGGCTTTAAAACGGAGGTACATACCGAACCGTGAATTTTGTGTAACGTTACACCCATAGTAGTGTTTGTTTGTTTGATTGTTTGGTTGGTTGGTTGGTTGGTTGTTTGTTTCTTTGGTTGGTTAACCCAATCACTCACCGCTACAACCTCTGAATCATAGATCCTGAACAGACGATGCAGTTTGCATAGGGGTTCAATCTGTGTCTCTGTCATCTTAAAAGAAATGAAACATAAATGTCAATAATTATTTTACCAAAACAGCAATATCTAACATACATAAAATTCTTAAAATAATTACAATATTGGCAGATCATCTAAATGATACAGACTGTACTCAGATGTGATTTAGAAAATTCTGCTTTACGTGCTTGTAAAAATGTCAGTTCTGTAGTGCTATTAACAAATAGACCTTGGATCCTTTCCTGTTGCCAAACAACATTGGGGCCAAGGTCTGCTTAAATGTTTATTCAAAAAGCTGTAAAGTAAAAAATAAATAAATAAATAAATAAATAAATAAAAAGAGGAAATTAGTGTACAGGTAGACATTTAGCAATTAATAAATAAAATTATGCTGATACAGTTCAAGCAAATGTTTACAAGAAAACATCAGAATGGAGAATGGAGGCAGAAAAATGACTGATATAATGAAAACAAACATCTGTACAAGTACAAAATTAGCCTGCAGGGTTGAATTATATGTGTGTGTGTGTGTGTGTGTGTGTGTGTTTATATATATTTATATATATATATATATATATATATATATATATATATATATATATATATATATATATGTATATATGTATATAGTATATATATATATATATATATATATATATATATATATATATATATAAACATTAATAATAATGTTTAGGGATGTAATATATATATAATGTCACAGATTGTATATTTTAAAACATTATGAAATTATTTTTGTGTACATTAATGTAGGCCAGGGCATGACATTTCTAATATTTCACATTTTTCTATAGTTATAAACATAAGGTTTTCAGTAAATACACACATTACACACATTGGTGTGTGGCCTTTTTTTTGGGAAAGATTCCAAACAGGATAAAATCTTCAGGACAAAAAAATTTACACTTGTACAGTTTAGGGTCTACTCTTTAGGCTGGAGAACGACTGACTGTTTATCATGGCTATAAAAAAGTAATGACAGTAATCTCAAATGTTCTACAACATTACGTCTAACTATAAAAAATTAAAATGTGTGCAATGTTCTTCATTAACAAATTAAACATTGAAATCATTAGCAAACCAGTGCATTATAAGCAGAACATCACACTGTGCAGCTATAAAGAAATAATGCACTTCAGGGTGATAACCACACTCTGCTTTATTGCATTGTTGGACTGCATTGTGGTCTGTCATGTGTTAGTCCTTGCATAATAGATTGGCATCCTTGTTGACCAGAATGAACGTATTAAAAGTGGTTTGTGCATGAGTGGTTTGTAAAGGGAAAAAATACTGGAACAAATTCTTTTTACAGGGGGAAATGAATACTGCAGGGGCCACATCTGACATTTATAATGATGCAGTGTCTTAAAAATTCTACAACTTAAGCTTTCAAACTTTTGGACTACAAGTACTATTCTGCAGTGAACTCCAGAAAGAATGGCAAGAATATTAACTAATGTTTTATCAAGCAACTGAAGTCTATTTATTCTTTCACTGGAGATTCCTGCACAGGAAGTGAAAGGATACTGGAATCAATCCTAAGAGGAAAAGATACACTGTGAGAAAGAAGGACAGGGAGCTTTGGGGTTTTAATGAAAACCACATGTTCAGGTTTTAACATTGTGGAATGCAATCTAAAAGTGTGTTTGGAGAGATGTAGGGTTTACACTATTATTACTCTATAAAACACTTTTCATAATACATAGCTTCATACTATCATTTTCAGAAAATGCATAATCATGTTCACAAGAATTGTCAGGTTTTTGGCTCATGGACAACAAACACAAAAAATGAACAGCAAAAAAAAAAAAAAAGGTGTACAATGAACTCGAGTACAACAACACCAAAATATGGGGTGGGGTCACAAGTCGGTGTTGCCAGATTGGCCAGTATTTTTAAGAATGTTGAAAAAATTTTTTTACCACTTTCAGCCAAGTAAATAGTACTTCTCTCATGTGCCATATAACTTACATGTATAATCATATATACATTATATTGACTATTTGACAGGATGTCATCACAGTTTACAGTTGATTTTTTTTAGAGGATTTTGATGCTTTTGTTCATAGGTATTGAAAGTTGACAAGTGGACATTTTACAAATGATTAATCAAAAAAAGTGATGTATATGATTTGTTCCACTCTTTTTAACTTGTCACCAGCACTTCTCTTCAGGGGACAGTTAGAATCATAAAGTCTTGTAGGTCAATGCTGGAATCAAACAGAAGCTCTGTTTTCCATTACACACCCCAGTATACAAATATGGCTGCCATGGACCATACTTCCCAGTGTCATACAAACATTTCTAATCACACACCTGAATACAAGCAAAACCTCAAATTATAGTAAGGAATACATGTTGTAAAATGTCATCAAGAACTGATTCTTTTGTTTTACTATTCTGGTTTTGACTTTGCTCTACTTCTTTTTTTGTGATTTGTGATTTTGCTATGATATCATTGTTTGCTTATGTCCCTGACCCTTTGCTGTTTTTTTTGGACCACATTTTTTGAACATTGATTGGGATTTCTTTGGCAACCTCATACCTCTAATACAACTTCTAAATACAGTTGAAGTGTCAGCTATAATTAAAATCTGCCATATTATTAATTTTTATACCTTTAATACCTTAATGTCATTTATAAATGAAAGGGTTCATTTGTTACAGGCACAATCTTTGGTACTTTGGATCCAAACCCCCTGACTGAATATCAGTAACTAGTACTAACTTATATTTCTCTAAATGGCATTTATAATTAGGCAATAATATAGAATAATAACTATTAAATGATGCTGTTTTCTAAACTCCCTACAGCACTACATTACTGCATCCCATGCAGTGGGGTAAATTTTTTTAACAATCTGGCAACGCTCTCCCCAGCTGTTCAAGGGCCAGTAACACCCCTAGGACCCTAAACACCCCATCCCCACCCCCCAGATACCTAGGACCCTAAACACCCCATCCCCACCCCCCAGATACACACACACACACACACACACACACACACACACACACACACACACACACACACACACAACGATGTCTCCAAAACAATCCATTAGTATTTTACAAAGAAATGATTGAAAATGCTATGAATGTTGAAAGTGCTCTTCTACTCAGTATATACACTATAGACTTACAACAAATGACTTTAAATGAGAAGCACATCTGTGATTTTCTGATAAGATCTATTCAAAATCATGGACTTACTTTGACAGCAGGATTTGGTGACTCGGTAATCACTTTATTCAGCAGGAGAAGTGCTGGAGTGGTGGTGATTTCGAGGAGCACAGAAAATAAAGTGCGCAAGTATTAGTCCACTTGGGAGGGAGAGATGGAGGGGGCTTCTGAAAAGAGAGACCACATTTCTTTCTGAGAAACAGGCAGAAACGGGCGGGCCGTAGTTTGTGTGTGTGTGTGTGTGTGTGTGTGTGTGTGTGTGTGTGTGTGTGTGTGTGTGTGTGTGTGTGTGTGTGTTCATCAAGTCTCTCTCTGGTTTATTTTTTTGCTCTCTCGACAGTGTATTGGAGAGAGTTTGGAGAAGTCCTAAGATCTCAACCCTTTAGGTAGGTGACTAATAGAGCATTGATATAAATACAATATAAATTCCTAATGTTTTTGAGGTCACAATTTTTTGACAAAAAGTCAAAAGTTTGTGGCGTCGTCTCGGTGTCTGAGCAATGCTGGAGCTCTGACATTGTTTAAGTTGGCTGCATTTCAAACAACATACTAACTCTCTCATTGTAGGTATCAGTAGTACACTAAGGTTAGTGTGGACATGGTCTTCGTTTTAAAGTTGGCTAACAGATTCTTAACTAACATTGGATGTGATCTAAAATGAGTAATAGTGAGTTTGCTAATTCTGTTATAAAAGCCTCAATGATTATTATTATTATTATTATTATTATTATTATTATTATTATTATTATTATTAATACTGATGATAAATCAAAACATAGAAAGTCTAAATAGGGATATGTGTATTTTGTACATTCTCACCCTCATCTTCTTCTTCATCTGTTTATTATTATTATTATTATTATTATTATTATTATTATTATTATTATTATTATTGCTATTGTTATTATATTTCTTTTAAATGCCAAGAGCCATGAATTAGTAGCTTGTTGACCTCACTTTATACCTTACACCAACTTAACACATAAAATGCTAATAATTTTCCGTTCATCAAAACTGCAATCAATGTTGCATGCATGACCGCCACCCTGTAGACATTCACGTCTAGAGTAGGTTCCATTTTAGTTTGAGTTATAAAAAACCCCCAAAAAATCTAATTTCAAATCTTTTGCAGCCAAAATGTTTACTGTTGTGATAGTTTAACATTTTATTATATATTTTTTTACCATAACCCCACGTTAAACATGATATAAATTCTGTGATAACCAAGCTCCTGCCCCTGTAAGGTTGCAGATATATTATTATCTATAAAACTACATTGTTTATAAATGTATTCCTGAGGCTATTTAGAGGAAGAATACTTTTAAAAGGAAATTACACTTTAGTATCCAGATGTAATGTGTGTGACATAAAGCGTAAATAAACTTTAAATAATTCATCCATTCATGCATGCATCTTTAGGTAGTGTGCTTTATCTTGGTCAGGGTCTCAAAAGAGACCATTCAATAAACACTGGACTAAGGATCTGAATCAACATGGATAAATTGCCAGTCCATTACAGGGCACTCTTTTATACTTAGAAAAACAAATTCACCTACCGGCATTTTTTTTTGGCGGTCACTGGAAAGGGGAGACCTGTGTCTGCGTGGGTTTTGTTTTTAAACCCACGCAGACACAGGGAGAGTATGTGAGCCAGCAACATTACCCTTTCCTAGCATTCAATATAGGTTCAACTAAAGTGGAATTGATTGCATCTCTAATCTGTATGATTAAAGCTTTTAGAAATAATAATTATATTAAACTTTGCTTGAGTATAAACATATTTATGTATTTAGAACTAATGAATAAATAAAGTAAGTAAATACAGTGTTAAATACTTCTCTTTTTCTTGAATGTCTAGGCACTGACCAAGAATGGCATTAACAGTGGCGAGTGACTTGACTGTCAGTGTAGCCTCAGATCAGAATGTTAATAAATTAACAGACAAACAGGAGGCACTGAAGAAGAGCATAAAGAAAGGAGACCTCAAATCAATAGGGGTAAGACTCCTGTCCAATGATGTTCATTTTTTTTCTGTTATACATAATATAAGATGCTAACAAGTTTCACTCATGAAATACAGTCCATGAAAAGAAATATAAATGACTCATGATCTCTCTAATGCTAAAGTGTTCTCATTATAAGTTCTACTTAATATCCCACTTTACTTGAACAAACAACCCCACTTCTAGATTTCCCAGGTCATGCTTGGATTTCTGATCATCTCTTATTCAGTGCCACTGCTCTCTGCCAAAATAACAGAGGTTGTTACGTTTGGCGTGCCGTGGTGGAGCGGCATATCTGTGAGATATCGTTTTTATTCCTACCTCAACATTATCACATGCTGTCAGAATGGAAACAGATCTGCATCACAAAAGTTTTGTTGTCAGTAGGTAAAAATTGGTGTACATTAAAATCAATGTCATTAATTGTTTCTTTTCAGTTTCTAATTGCTGGTGCTATTGCTCTTGTAATGGATAAACATGACAGCATTTATTCGGTAAGTTTCAGTTGGTGTAAGATGTATTTTGCTATTCATAATTGTAAATTGTATAAATACAAATATATTTAATAACATTTTTATTATATATTATATATATAAATTTAACATTCTACTTTTATAACAAAATTAGTTGTTAATAGTAACAGTTATTATGCAGGGGCTTGTATGGCATATGATCTGCATTTATCTTGTCTTCAATCATTAGAGACGAAAGGATAGGGACCTTCATGCTTTTGCAAGAAACTATTTTCACTGTTTTAAGTTTAAAAAAGGAGAAAAAAAAAACAGGATAAGATTGGTGAGGGAAAGACTGTTTCGTGCAAGTTATAACAGAAAATTGCCCATTTCATGGCTGTTCCAAAAGATTAATTGTAAAGAAATAAAGGTGTATGAAATTGTGGTATAAGAGGTGTAAATCACACTGGGACATGCTTTGCATTGGAACATATTACACCAAACATTTGTTTATCATTTTCACATACCATGTTAAAACGAGGCATAGCACAACTGAAGTACTGTGCTGTTGAAGGAGCTGAGACTGCCAAATGTAAATGTAAAATGTCCAACAACAAACAAAAAGTGAAAGTTGCAAGAGACTTCATACATTTTTCATTTTAATGTGTTTGCAACAAGCTATTTAAAAAAAAGGAGAAAATAAATAGTGATGTTCAAGAAGGACATTTTATTGCATTGAATTTCCTATGATATTTGTTTGTTTACCATCTCTAGGTTTTTGCATGCATGGCATTCACAGCGTTGGCTGCAGTCATCTCGGTCATTGCCATAATTCTTTACAGTGTTGATATAATAAGGAACCCACAAAGTACTTGCAAGTTTAACCCATCAACTACCTGTGATGATTTATATTTCTCCACGGTATGACAAAGACTTTTGTGCTATTTTGATTCCATACATCTCAGTTTTCTATATCGTAATGCATGTTAAACTGATTGACTTTTTCCCCCTTTTTTTTCTTAGAGAGTGAGTTTTGAAGTGAAGTCAATTCTCCTATTCCTCAGCATGGTGCAGGCTGTCATCTCCTCTGCTTTCGCATTTATTCTGTACAAAAAAAAGAACAGTTCTATCAACTACCTGGTAAGAGAAATACATGGAAATGTTTAGTTTAACTCCTGCCCTGTTTAATTTTCATTATAAAGGGTTAAACCAGTAATGCTGCACAGTTGGTACAAGTTGTTCCAAGGTGCATTCACTGGTCAATCTATAACCTACTGATTGTTCCAAAGTCCTCTGCTCAAAAACATCTAAATAATTCACTTTTTAAGTTATAAGACTAAAAACTTTAGCAGAACCAAACGCAAAAAAGTGTGCAAACTTTGTGATTTTTTTTTTTGTTGCTAGATTTGGCTGCTTTTAGGCAAATTTTATATATATAAAAAAAATTCCTAGCAACCACATCAAACAAGTTTTAAGAAGAAGCTATTATGCACTGGTTACAACTCTAGCTCACATCACAGTTGCTTTAACCACCTTTAACAAACATCTGGAAAAATGAAAGTCACGTTGGCAAATGTGGTCTAAATCTGAGGCATAAACAAAGGTTTCTTCATCATCAGTTTCCTTTGATTGCATTTTTATTTGACTGCATGGCTGTTTTAGTGGTTTCCAGCTGTTCCCTGCAGAGTACTACAGTCACTAGAAAGTTTATTACAGCTCCATGTGTAATTCATTTATCACACCCATGGTTTAACCAGATAAAACCAGATTTGTGCAAACTGATATATAAAGCCCTTTATTGATGCACTGTCTAAAGCTGTCTTTCTTTCTCCTTTTTCTCAAGTTTCTGAAATAAGGATGTCCTGTGCATGAAAAAAAAGATGGCTCTGGATTCCAAACAACCAGTCACCACACACCTTTATTTTTACATATTCCTATAATACACAGGCTCATTTATTTTAGATCTATTGTATTGTATAATGGACAGTATTATTGGGATGCATTGGAAATGTATCTTATACAGTAAGCTATATTCAAAATATATAAATATTTTGTATTAAGAGTTGCATTCAAACTGTGTTCTAGAAGAGTACAATTCAGCTGCATGCAGAGTTCTGATCTGTGTAGCTTTTTTTCTTGAATTTACAGTTCAAGCTTTGTTGTGTCCACTCTTGCAGCTGGTGGCCTTTAACCTTCCAAATTTCTTCTTTAAGTCCCAGATGAATTTCTCTCTCATAGCAACAGAAATACTCAGTGTAACAGGAAACCGAGCACAATGTCTGTACAGTTCTCCAAAATCAAGAAAAAAAAAATGCGTACATTCAGATATTGGCTAACACTTGTTAGCACACCTGTTTTGAGTTGTTTGTCTTTCCTAAAATGTATTGATTTGTCTTTGTATGGAAATTTCGGAAAGAAAAATGTCATAGGGAGTTTCATATAATGCATTTACAATGTAATATGTTGTCTATATATTACAAATAAAAAAGTCTATAATTATATAGGCATGTTTTTTTTTCATAATTCATCCTGTCTGTTCATCCACAAAATCTGGACAAATCAGTTCTATTAATCAGATTCAGTAGTTTTGGGATTGATTTAACTTTTGTTTGAGATTATGTGGATTTTGTAATTTGGTGGTCAAACATGACAGAAATTGATTCATTTATCTGATCAGATTCAGTGGGCAGTGGGTGGGTTTCCTGGTTTTTAGGTTATTTAGTAAAACAGGTTGTCAGGAATGTGTTCTGTAAAAATGGGTAAATTTTGTTTTAGTTACATAATGATAAGTAACAGGACTTTATTTTGAATTATACTGCAATTATGTTATATTTAAAAAAAAAACGATAATCCCCCGTTTTATTGCGGTTCGAATCTCGCGTGGAATTGCATTTTTCTAATTTGTTTCTCTGATTTTCCCGGTCTTATATAATATAATTATATAATTATAATTATTAATTATAAAATGAAGTAAAATGTTAATACAGTACAGTACTGTATATGTAAAATATAATATAATATATTCCGGATTTGGAACGTAACCACTGCGATAAACAGAGGATTAATGTATTCCTCTGTTTTGTTATGTATCACAACAAAACAGAATGATCCATTGTTATGGATCATTCATCATAAGCATTTCACTGCATGTCTATGTATGGTTATGTACATGACAAATTAAATTTTAATTAGCAAGAATACTGTCTATATGCAAACCAAAAAAGGAAAAAAGAAAAAGCAGAACTTTGCCCTTCATAAGCACATTGACGTGTATTTAGTTTGCTTACAGCTTGCCCAAGCGATGAGCCTTGTGAAACCCTGGAAGATTCATCTTCTGCTCTGGACTGATGATGAGACTGTAAGGTTGCTACACTTAATCTTAGCTGAATTGAACAGCATTTTCAAAGCAAGAGCAAACATGGAATTGGGGAAAAAATACCAAGAAACAAAAGGTTTCAGTTCAGTCAAAAAATCCAGAAATGCAAAAATCACCCAAAAAAAGGAACAGGGCTACTTAAATACACATGGGGAAGGGAGACAGAGGTGGTGTAATGACAAAGTTAACGGACATAGGGAAGATAATACACAAGGATGTCAACAGGGAACAAGTGGGGCCTCTAGTGACCAAAACATAACATGATATGACCTGAATCCTGACTTGTGATGTATTGACCCATTCTTATATGAGAGATCTAACCAAAGCACAGCCAAATGTCCTATCTGTCTAGTAGCTCAGACTTGTTTTCACCATGCATAGAACCTATGTACAGTTAATCCCTTGTCAAATCCTAGGGGCGGTTGGCTTAAAAGGGCCATCAGAAAAAATATAAAAATTTCTTAGGTAACTTTTATTTGTTACATATATTGTAATTACCAAACATCCTTTTTTGCACTGTTGTAAACACATTTGAGTTACATTTACACAGTTGTCAATACTGAAATTAATACAAATATTCTGTGCTGCCGTTTTTTTTTTACTTAACGTTTATTCAAGCTGGAGTGAAAATAATTCCTGAGATGTCATGGCAATGTTCAATTATGTTCAAGGATGCATAGTCTGTGATTAATAAAAATGAATAATTATTAATAAAGAAAATCAGTACATTTAATCAAAAGCACCAAGTGGGATATTTGATATGATAAACATTATTATAATTTTTTTCAAAATGAGATTCAACTTCCAAGTCCAACTTTCCAACAGCTGGTGTCCAAAACATGGATCACTTTATTAGTCAAGTAAACAGCTTTTTTTTTTTTTTTTTTTTTTTTTTATATATATATTACACAATTGGGTAGGGTTGCGTTAGGAAGGGCACCCAGCGTAAAAACGTGCCAAATCAAACATGCGGATGGTCCGCTGTGGCGACCCCTAATGGGAGAAGCCGAAAGAAAGTTGGTACTAATGGGCCCAAAGTGTGCCAAGAAAATATACCCCACACCATTACACCACCACCACCATGACAAATCTAGCATTTTGGAGCAGATGTTACAAATGTCCAACACAGTTTTATCAACTACCTGGTTACATGAGTTGCGAGAGCAGTTTGCTTAGCTCTCCACTAGAGTAGTAGTGTTTTGAGCCAGCGTTCTCAAAGCCCAAACACTGAAGAAAGAGTGTGGAGTGGTTTTGCATTTATTTAACAACAAATTATGTATCTGAAAGATGTACAGTCCATCAAAGTTTAGTAATTAGGACTTTATGAATTTCTTCACTGGAAAAATTAAAAGTATTAGAAAAACAATTGTTAAGGTCCAACCTCTGACAGCATCTCGTTATCCAATCTGACCTAAAACACGACAATTACAATGCTTTACAAGTATAATTACAGGAATAGTTATATGATGTTATTACCAAATCAACATGTCTGTTAGATCCCATTCCAACTAAACTACTGAAAGAAATGTTACCTACAGCTGGTGAGCCTCTTCTGAATATTATCAACTCCTCACTATCTTTAGGTCACGTCCCTAAATCCCTCAGGTTGGCAGTTATTAAGTCTCTCATTAAGAAACCTAATTTGGATCCAAACACACTATCAAATTACAGACCATTTTAAATCTTCCGCTTATGTCAAAGATTTTAGAAAAGATTGTGTCTGCCGAGATATTTTCCTTCTTAAAAGAAAACCAATATCTTTGAAGAGTTTCAGTCAGGTTTCAGGCCCTATTGAAAATCACATATGACTTGTTTGCTTCAGACCAAAGCTATATCTCTCTTTTAGTTTTACTAGATCTTAGTGCTGCATTCGACACTATAGATCATGACTTTCTCATGGATCGCTTACAGAATTACATCAGCATTCAGGAACAGGCATTAAACTGGTTTTAATCCCACCTGTCTGATCATTACCATTTTGTAGATTTAAATGGGGAACTACCAGGTTCATTTAAGTAAATTATGGGGTGCCACAAGGTTCAGTTCTAGGACCCCTGCTTTTCGCAATATACATGCTTTCCTTGGGAAATATTATTAGAAGGCATGGAATTAGCTTCCACTGTTATGCTGATGATACCCAGCTATAGATATCTCATTAAAACTAAACTGTACAGCTCAATTGGCTCTGTTAACTGAGTGTGTTTGATAATAAAAAAAATTGGATGATGCAAAACTTTTAATTAATAAATTCTCATAAGGCAGAGATTTTGCTCATCGCCCCAGAAAAACAGTAGACAGAAGCTCCAGCATTTTAACCTGCATTTAGAATGTACATGTACTGTAACTAATGGTTCAACAGTTAAAGACCTGGGAGTTATTTTAGACAGCATCGTGTCTTTTGAAAATCATATCAACTATATTACAAAAAGACAGCCTTCTTCCACCTTAGAAATTTTTTCTATATCTGATGCAGAGAAGCTCGTTTATGCATTCATGACCTCCAGACTAGACTATTGTAATGCATTACTAGGTGGATGTCCTGCATCATTAATAAACAAGCTACAGTTTGTCCAGAATGCAGCAGCCAGAGTTCTCACAAGGTCGAGCAAATATGACCATATAACCCAATTCTATCATCCCTACACTGGCTACCAGTTAAGTTTCAAATCAACTACAAACTATTGCTACTTACCTACAAAACCCTAAATGGTATGGCTCCCATGTATATATCCAGTGTTGAACTATTTTATGAGAACCTCAAATGACTGTATAAGACTGAAAAGAACAGACTCATAATCTTACATTCTATTGCTCATGTTAGTTTTCACTCGCCGGTGTTTTATATTGTTTTAAAGATTTATAATCACACTCTTGATGTCACCCAAATGAGGATGGGCTCCCCTTTTGAGTCTGGTTCCTCTCAAGGTTTCTTCCTCATAACATTTAAGGGGAATTTTTCCTTGCCACAGTTGCCATCTTGTTCATCAGGGATAAATACACATCGCTCACCTGAACTCTTAAATTCTGTAAGCCGCTTTCAGACAATGTCCGTTGTGAAATGTGCTATAGAAATAAACTTGACTTTCAAAATACCAATTGTGAGGGTTGACATGGAGATAATCCAGCTGTTTTACTCACTTTTCTGTTCTGTTACTGTCCAGTGACCTGCAGTAAGGTCAATGGAAGGTGGGGTACTGAACAGACAGATTTACACACATACAAACCCCAAAGATATTAAATTATTAAATTCTCAATAACTTGATTTGATTAGAGAATGTTATTTGAGATCGTTGTGGCAGGAGTAATGGTTGCCTTACATGGTACTTTTTATTGCTTCACCAATAGCAACAAGCCTAAATATCTTTTACACAAATATATTAAATGATTTAACTAAACTATGGAAGGCAATAACATGAAAACAAGAAGTCTACAAATGTTAAGTTGGTGATATTTACACAAACAGTCACAGGCACTGGCCTCATCTGCCTCTCCTGATTAGCTAATAGTGCTAATACAAAAAAAACATATAAGTTGCTTCATGTTTGTTGTTTGGCTGGAGTAGAAATGAACAGGAATGTTTACAATAAATGGGGTCTGGGGCACAGTTTGCCTCTTTTTTCACCTTTCCTCATCCCCTTACAAAGGTAAGCAGCACTCCCACCCCCAACACACCCATTTTTATTTTGATTATTTGTCCTTTTTATTACAAAATAAAGCAAAAAAACCCCACTACTTTAAAAGGTTGCGTCCATGCACATTTCTTCATAATAACTATAAAGCGCCCTGTTGTTTGTTTGTGGTGCCTGTGTAAAACAGTCATCAGGCAGGGAAATGTATCTAATATTTTAAAAAGTAATAGGTATAATAGAGTACACATTTGAGTCTAAACAAAAAAACATCTAAATACTGTAGATATTTAAGGGGAATAGCCTGAAGAAAGTGTTACTATTTATTACAAATATTCAATTACAATTTCAATGTAATTTAATTTGTATAGCGTTTTTAACAGTGGGCATTGTCACAAGGCAGCTTTACACAGATAATGGGGTAATAAAGAACTTATAACATTGTGCATTTATAACATTTATGTCAGTGCAAGACGGTGACGACTGTGGCATGGAAAGACTTCCTGAGATAGCATAAGGAAGAAACCTTGAGAGGAGCCAGACTTAAGCAGGATCCATATTTATCTGGGTGGCACCGAATGTCAATTTATTATAATTAAGCATTAAATATACATTTGTGAGTTGCCTAAATAGTTTGTGGTTCACAATGTTTTAAATTTTTTTTTGAAAATGTCAACAAAAAAAACCCACATTTTAGCTGTACTAACCTTATTATTGGCTGCTGAAAGATGGCCCAAGCATGTCTCTGGGCTGCAATATACATGCGATACTTACGCATGTAGGTTGGGAGACTTGGAAGGGACTTAGAAGGTTTTTTTTTGTTTGTTTGTTTTTTTTTTTATTACCGGTAAATGCCAAAAGAACAAGAGGTGTTACATACTCATGTCAAATTTACACTTATTTACAGAGAAAAAAATTATAATAAACAAACAAAAAATAAATAAATAAAATTAAACATTACATACATTTCAAAGCTTTCAGAGAATTACATGTTTTCAGTGCTTTTTTGTTTTTTGTTTCTTTCAAGAGATTTACATACAATTTAAAGTCAGTAATAAAATGGGAAAAGTTTGGTTTACATTGAGCCCACTTTTTTTTATGAATATGGAATTTTCCTAATTAAACAAACAGATGTATAATATATTGTTGTTCACAAGTCAAGTTTTCATGTTCTGTATAAAACAGCACATGAAATATACATATAATATATCATTGTGTATGTCAAACGCTATTTTAAACAGTCAATGTATTGCTTAATATAAAAAATATTTGCCCCCATACACCTTCATTGCATATTTTCTCTCCTGTATTTTTTTATTTTATTAAAGTGAATGGTAACAGAATAACATTCTTACTAATATCAGAATCAGAAAAAGCTTTATTGCCAAGTATGTTTGCACTTACAAGGAATTTGTTTTGGTGACAGAAGCATCCAGTTGCACATTTTCTAAAGTAAAAAAAAATGAAATGTGATATGTTACACAATTTAATACAATTAGGAAATCTGAGGGTGAGTACCTGAATTAATGTCCAGTAAAAATAGCAAAACATTTACAAGACACTCATGTCAAAATTTAACATGTATAATTTCTAAAGAGAAGTACTTCTGGTCTTAAATTGATAGCAGACTCAATTGACAATTATCTCCTCATTTTCTTATTTAACTAGCTTACCTCTGCAATTAATCGCATCGTCTTTTCTTCTTCATTAACGAATCCCAGCAAAATTCGTGCACCAACGCCTCCAGCTGTATCTCCGAATCATGTACAAGACATTAAATAAATCAATCAAAAGCCCCAAGAGGTTTGTGCAGTCTACTTGGAGCTGAAGTTCAAACCATTTGGAGTTGACTTTATACCTAACTCAAATTCATTTCATGTTTTAATCAGTAGAAGGCGCTGTTGCGTCTTTTTTTAATCCCTGAAACTACAGGCTAGATCCCAAATTGCTCCACTTACTGTAGATAAAGTGGACAAGTCGATGTACAAGCCATTAGTTCCAATGTAGGGCTCTTATCTAGGGCACTAAGAAGCAGTTTGGAATTCAGCCCAGGACTATTTTCTTTATATGGAGCAAAGGCGTTAATATACGTTGTGTTTTTGTTCTGGTTGTACTTGCATTTATTTGTTTTGAGTCATATGATTTATTTGTTATTATTAGAGGAAATGAAGGTGTGACTTAATATCCACAGTAAGCACATAAACTAGTACATTTCCAAGTATTGAGGAGTTCCGGAATCCTCGAGTGTCATCGGCATTACTTCCGCCTATGTCCTGGAAAGTTGTTACACGTGGTAGGGAATAAACGGAGGTTTCTAATCACGGAAGAGAAAGCGCGCTGTCTGCGTTGTCGTTTGCGTAAATAGTCCAGGTTTTAAAATGGCAAAGTTTTTTATTTTGATGGTCTTCATTTGGTCCTCCCTGACACCCCATAGTGTGTGTGCTGTGTCAGAAACAGCCTCGACCATGTGGCAAAGTGCGCACTCGGCTTTCAAGAGCCTGGGTGATGATGCTTATTCCTATCTGGTTTCCCTTTTAGGTAAACAAACAGTCGACACAATGCAGAAGGTAAGAAGATCAAGTGTTTCACTCTAAATATTCGTTTACAAACCTAGGCTAAGATCTTCTCAAATTGAGCGCCCCCTAGTGGCCAGGTTATATTTATAAAAAATAATTATTATGTGCACTCATTATAGACTGAACGACACTTTGCAGGTACTGTTTTCAGGTACAAAGTATAATATAAGCCACCTTTTGCTCTAAGTCAGTGGTCTTAAACTCTATCATAGAGGGGAGAAAAATCAAATACTGGGTCTAAATAGAGAGCCAAACACTATCAACATTTAATGTGCCACAACACAGACAGGATACAGAAATAAAGTGCATCAGTAAAAGCAGTATATTCTCATGTACATTTACCTGAGCGAGTTGCTTTGCACGTTTTTCGGCTGTCAGTTCATTCATGTCTGTGCTTAGGTTCTGTGCTGTGGCAACTCCCAGAATAGAGTAGTGTGTATCAGGTGTGAGACATTTCCTTATTGTGCTTTTGTTCATTTTCAGAAAATAAAATAAGTTGCTCACACAGATATGTACTTCCAAACATGCAGAACGTTCAAGCAGCATGATGAGCTGTGGCAACGTTTCAGGGATGAGGCGTAGAAACTGCAGCACCCACAGAGTCAAAATTTCCAAGTTATAATAGAAATATGATATATGATCTCAGGCCTCGCAGATATATTAGATACATGGGCCTGAAGTGGCCTTTGAGATTGACACGTCTGCTCTCAGAAATTCAGATATTTTTAGTGTGATTGAAAATGCCCCAGTTAGCACATTGTGATGGAGTAGTACTGATGTAGTAGTGAGTGTTTGGTGCAACAGGCTCATTTGCCATTTTCAACACTGTTTTCATAAATTCTCATATATAAGACAAGCCTAACTTGTTGGTCTACTTATACAGTATAAGTATGCAGTTCATTATTTCCAAAACACAATTTTGGATCACTCATTAAGTTGTTTCAAAAATCCCAGTAATACTGATACATTTACTAGACATTACAATGTCATGACTATGTCGAGAATTATACAGAAACCTATAGATACAGTACAGACCAAAAGTTTGGATACACCTTCTCATTCAAAGAGTTTTCTTTATTTTCATGACTATGAAAATTGTAGATTCACACTGAAGGCATCAAAACTATGAAATTAACACATGTGGAATTATATATGGAATTATATACATAACAAAAAAGTGTGAAACAACTGAAAAATGTCATATTCTAGGTTCTTCAAAGTAGCCACCTTTTGCTTTGATTACTGCTTTGCACACTCTTGGCATTCTCTTGATGAGCTTCAAGAGGTAGTCACCTGAAATGGTCTTCCAACAGTCTTGAAGGAGTTCCCCGAGAGATGCTTGGCACTTGTTGGCCCTTTTGTCTTCACTCTGCGGTCCAGCTCACCCCTAAACCATCTCGATTGGGTTCAGGTCCGGTGACTGTGGAGGCCAGGTCATCTGGCGCAGCACCCATCACTCTCCTTCTTGGTCAAATAGCCCTTGATGCCTTCAGTGTGACTCTACAATTTTCATAGTCATGAAAATAAAGAAAACTCTTTGAATGAGAAGGTGTGTCCAAACTTTTGGTCTGTACTGTATATGTTTAATTATATGCTATAAAATAGTGGGCATGGGTTCTATGAAACTGGACATTTGAAGACTGAACAAACCTCACGTAGTCATTTTTCAGTGTTCAGCTGCTATGATATTAGTGTGACATGATATTGATAAAGTTTGGCTGTATAGTTTTTATGTTTCTTTAGATAATAATGTTAAATTGAATTTTCAGAACATATTTTCCTAAACCAATTTGCAGGTCACGTGATATGCATGCAAGGTGTTGTCAAAATTGGCTTCCTGTTATACCTAGTGTTAAGCCTATAAATATCATGGGGTTATTGAGTTCCAGACTGCTCTGTAAGTGAAATTGTTTTTATTGCTTTAAACAGACTGTATGGGATGCTGTTAAAGTGGCATCACAGGCTGTTGCTCATGCTCTTAATGTAGTGGCTGCCTACATCACAGATTTTCTCAGTGCTGCTGGAATTGAGGGTGAGTTGTTTTCTATAATTATTGGGATTACCTTATTTATCAATAAACAATTAAAGTGGCTATTAGCATAGGAACTTCTATCATGGTATGTCTTCAGATCTTCTTCTTCTTCTTTCTTCTTCTTTCGGCTGCTCCCATTAGGGGTCGCCACAGCGGATCATCCGTCTCCATACCACCCTGTCCTCTATATCTGCCTCTTTTACACCAACTACCTGCATGTCATCCCTCACCACATCCATAAACCTCCTCCTTGGCCTTCCTCTTTTCCTCCTACCTGGTGGCTCCATCTTCAGCATTTTTCTACCAATATAATTCCTGTCCCTTCTCTGCACATGTCCAAACCATCTCAATCTCGCCTCCCTCACCTTGTCACCAAAACTTCCTACATGCGCTGTCCCTCTAATAAACTCATTTCTAATCTTGTCCATCCTCGTCACTCCCAACGAAAACCTTAACATCTTCAGCTCTGCTACCTCCAGCTCCACCTCCTGTCTTTTACTCAATGCCACTGTCTCTAATCCATACAACATCGCAGGTCTCACCACAGTCCTATAAACTTTCCCTTTCATTCTTGCAGATACTCTTTTATCACAAATCACTCCTGTCACTCTTCTCCACCCACTCCACCCTGCCTGCACTCTTTTCTTTACTTCCCTAACACACTCTCCATTACTTTGCACTGTTGACCCCAGGTACCTGAACTCCTCCACCTTCTCCACCTCTTCTCCCTGCAACCGCATCACTCCACTGCCCTCCCTCTCATTCACACACATGTACTCTGTCTTACACCTACTGACTTTCATTCCCCTTCTCTCCAGCGCATATCTCCACCTCTCCAGGCTCTTCTTAACCTGCTCTCTACTCTCACCACAAATCACAATATCATCTGCAAACATCATAGTCCAGGGAGACTCCTGTCTGACCTCGTCCGTCAACCTGTCCATTACCACTGCAAACAGGAAAGGGCTCATGGCCGATCCTTGATGCAGTCCAACCTTCACCCTGAACCAGTCTGTCGTACCTACTGCACACTTTACTGCCGTCACACTGTCCTCATACATGTCCTGCACCACCCTCACATACTTCTCTGACACACCTGACTTCCTCATACAATACCACAACTCCTCTCTTGGCACCCTGTCGTACGCTTTCTCTAAATCCACAAATACACAATGCAGCTCCTTCTGTCCTTCTCTATACTTCTCCATCAACATCCTCAAAGCAAATAAGGCATCTGTGGTGCTCTTCCTCGGCATGAAACCATACTGTTGCTCACAGATGGTCACCTCTTCTCTCAGCCTGGCTTCCACTACTCTTTCCCATAACTTCATGGTGTGACTGATCAACTTAATTCCCCTGTAGTTACTGCAGGTCTGCACATCTCCCTTATGCTTAAAGATCGGTACCAGCACACTCCTTCTCCATTCCTCAGGCATCCTCTCCCCTTCCAGAATCCTGTTAAACAATCTGGTTAAAAACTCCACTGCCATCTCTCCTAAACATCTCCACGCTTCTACCGGTATGTCATCTGGTCCAACCGACTTTCCATTCTTCATCCTCTTAATCGCTGCTCTCACTTCCTCCTTACTAATCCTATCTACATCCTGCTTCACCAACTCCACATCCTCCAACCTTCTCTCTCTCTGATTTTCCTCATTCATCAGCTGCTCAAAATACTCCCTCCATCTTCTCAACACACTCTCCTCACTAGTCAACACAGTTCCCTCTCCATCCTTTATTGCTCTAACTTGCAGTACATCCTTCCCAGCTCGGTCCCTCTGCTTGGCCAATCGGTATAAATCCTTTTCTCCTTCCTTAGTGTCCAACCTCTTATACAGCTCCTCATATGCCTTTTCCTTGGCTTTCGCCACATCCCTTTTAACCTGCTGCCGCATCTCCTTGTACTCCTGCCTACTTTTCTCATCACTCTGTCGATCCCACTTCTGTTTTGCCAACCTCTTTCCCCTAATGCTCTCCTGCACTTCCTCATTCCACCACCACGTCTCCTTGTCTTGCTTTCTATTTCCAGATGTCACACCAAGTACTTTTCTAGCTGCCTCCCTCATCACTCCTGCAGTAGTTGCCCAATCATCCGGCACCTCTTCACCACCACCAAGCCCCTGTCTCACCTCTTCCCTGAACCTCACACTACAGTCTTCCTCCTTCAGTTTCCACCATCTTATTCTTCTTTCAAACCTTACTTTTCTCCTCTTCTTCTTCGCCTCCAAAACCATCCTACAGACCACCATCCGATGCTGTCTAGCTACACTGTCCCCCGCCAACACCTTACAGTCTCCAATCTCCTTCAGGTTGCATCTCCTACACAGAAGATAATCCACCTGTGTGCACCTTCCTCCACTCTTATACGTCACCCTGTGATCCTCCTTCTTCTTAAAATACGTGTTCACCACTGCCATTTCCATCCTTTTAGCAAAATCTACCACCATCTGCCCTTCCACATTCCTCTCCTTAAAACCATACCTACCCATCACCTCCTCATCACCTCTGTTCCCTTCACCTACATGCCCATTAAAGTCTGCCCCAATCACCAATCGTTCTTTCCTAGGTACACCATCTACCACTTCATCTAATTCACTCCAGAATCTTTCTTTCTCCTCCATCTCACAGCCAACTTGTGGAGCATAGGCACTGATGACATTTATCATCATCCCTTCAACCTCCACCTTCACGATCATCACCCTATCAGAAACTCTCTTCACCTCCACTACACTCTTACTGTACGCTTCCTTCAGAATCACCCCTACACCATTTCTCTTTCCATCCACACCATGATAAAACAGTTTAAACCCACCTCCAATGTTCCTGGCCTTACTCCCTTTCCACTTGGTTTCCTGAACACACAACACATCTACCTTTCTCCTCTCCATCATATCAGCTATCTCTCTCCCTTTACCCGTCATAGTACCAACATTTAAAGTACCAACCCGAACCTCTACTCTCCTACACTGCTCCTTTTCCTGCCGTCTTTGTAGACGCCTTCCTCCTCTCCTTCTCCTCCTTCGGCCAACAGTAGCCCAATTTCCACCGGTACCCTGTCGGCTAACGATACCTGTGGCGGTCGTTGTTAACCCGGGCCTCGACCGATCCGGTATGAAATTCTCATTTGTGATCCGCATATTTGATTTGGCACATGTTTTACGCTGGATGCCCTTCCTAACGCAACCCTCCCCATTTACCCGGGCTTGGGACCGGCACTAAGAGTACACTGGCTTGTGCCCCCCTAATGGCTGGGTTGGTATGTCTTCAGATAAATTGTAAAAAAGCAATTAATATGAAATGTATTGTATATTTAAATTGTGTATTACTAATGACATTAATGTGTATGTGAAGGAGCATTTGCTGTTAGGAATATTTTAAAAGACAAGCCACAATTTCTTTATAGTCTTTACAGACACAACCTCATTTTGCCAAAAGATTATTTGAGATAAACATTGCATGCTTTGGACTAACTGAATATATGTTTATTTTGTACAGCTAAACTGCCTGTAAAGCGCTTTACTCCTGAAGGCGTGCTGTTCGTGGTTCAGTGGGCCTTACTTGCTGTGCTTGGATACTGGCTCCTGTCCATGGTAGTTTGTTTACTTGTTGGTTTTGTTAGACGAACTTTATTTCTGCTAAAAGTGACATTTGCCATCGCCACATTCGGCCTGATTATGAGTGATGGTGGAGCCAGTGCTGAAACCACAGCGATGAGACTAGCTGGTCTGGTGTTCGCATGTGTCCTGCTGGGCATCGGACCTTCATCTTTCAGAGGAGACCCCAATGCCCATCTGGTGCAAAAAGTCAAGGTGCTGGAGAGACGACTGAAAGAGATGGAGAGGAAAAGAAAAGATGAGTGATTACTGTTAAAATTCAGCAAAGAGTGGGGCAAGAGTAAACCTGGACCTGCTAGCTGTAATATACAGGGATTCTTTTTTTTTTTTTATTGGACAAATATGTATCCAGTTTCCTGTTACATTTAGACAAATGGCAAAACTACAATTTATTTTGGTTTGAAAAGCTTTTTATATCGTATTTATTTAAATTGTCTACATGTTCTTTCTTTTAAATGGAGAGTTTAAAACAATGAAAATTCAGATTGGTGTGTGTGTGAAAATTCATGATATTTCTTTACTAATAAAAATGAGAACAATAACTCATTCTTAGAGTTGCATTGGTTTAATTTAAGCAATCTCATAAATGCTGATTCACCTTCAAGCACACTTGAAAAAATCTAAACATCAATTACAAACAAAGATCCGTTTCTAAAGTGAATTAAGAATATGCATCTAGAAATATAATTAGATCTGTCAACTAAAGTTAGGGAAGCAGTGAAGAGAAATTCCTCTTTAAACTTACATTCAATTCAAACTTTTTCATAGTGCTGGTGTTGCTGCAGGACACTTAATAGTCATTTAAAGACAAAGTTCAGCAAGAGGAATTGAGTATAAAATGAAAATTTGCAACTATGCTGGCCCTTTGTGGGGACCTTATTATTTTTTCATTTGTGCTTTTGAACATCACTATAATACAACAACTGGTGAACTGTTAAGTGGTAGCTCTATGTTTAAGATGCAGAATTTCTGCTTGGAAGGTTGTGATTACAACAAGTTTGGAGTTTTAGAGACATGAAACTAAATACAACATGCAGAGCAAAGTGTATTTTGCTTCATTAGATGTGAGGGGCCTGCTCCAACATGAAAGTGCCCGGGTATACAAAGCGAGGTCCAAAAAGACATGTTTTGCCAATGTTGGTGTGGAGGAACTCAAGCCTGCACATAGCCCATGCCTGCCCATGCCTGAAACCCACTGAATACTTTTGGAATGAATTGTAATCCAAATCAAATGCTATGCCTTCTCATCAGATTTTAGTGCCAGACCTCACCAATGCATTTGTGGATAAATGAGAACAAATAACTACAACTACATTGCAAATCGTATTTAATTTTTTTGTGAAAATGAAGGCTCCATATCAAAGCTTTGAAATGGGATGTTCAGCAACACGGTGTAACCCTGCACAGGTTCCAAGTGTCATTATATAAAGTAATCTTGACACAATTTGATCTCAGGAGAATTCATCATGGATAATGGGAAGGATTGAAGATGATTTCTTTGTAGGGGCAGTGGTAAACCTAAAGTGCCAGTTATTGTGTATTATGGGAATTTTCCTGTGGCATGTCCATGCAGCCTTAGCATCACTGAAGACTGCAACATCTGTAAATGTTTGCTAGCACAAAAGGCAAATTTGAAAGTCCTATTTCAAAGAATCTTCACACATGGGTTTATTAGATGGCTTCATACAGCACACAAGAGGGAGCTCCGACATAGTTCTGCAGGTGAGTGGGAGCACCTTGTTGCTTTTAGAAAGATCATACTATTAATGCCATCACTGTTGGCTCCAGTATACAATCATCTCTCTCATTAAGCAAAGCCTGCCTCTATTCTTTGCGGTGACTGTGATGGATTGATGACAGGCAATACAACTGGACATTACTCAACATTTTATTAAACACATTTCCAGATGTGCACTATTAAAGTGGTGAATGCTGACACGCTGAAAGCTCTAGTGAGTATTAAGAATTGTAGCAGTGAACATCAATATATTATTTGCAACACCTTGGTTCCACTTGGGTGGATTCTACAAATCTCTTTTGTGTCTCAACTCATGATGAGTCAGGTCCGATCTGTCCCACATTTTCTATCTAGCCAGTTTATTTGCTGTGTACATACAGGAGCTTGTATATTTTCTTTGGAAATTTTTGCCCTTTTTTTTTTATTTATCTTGTCTGTAATTAGAGTGGAAATGCTGCTGTAATTATTGTAATTTTTTATTATAAAAAAATTAAATAATAATAAATCCACTTTAATCTTTTTTTTTTATGCACCCTTTCACATTTTGTTGACATAATTTAACCACACACTATGTCAAAGTGTATGCTATTTAATAAAGATAAATCCCTTGCAGGGTTGCATACATCTTGGCAAGTAGCAAGTTGCTTCCTGGACTGACGTAATTAGCCGGTTTGATGAGATTTCCTGTAAAAGTAGACAGGTCTGTGCATGATAATGTGCCTTCTGTTCCTGCAATATTTGGAATGTTGTATGTTGAGAGCTAGCAATTGGTACTTTTTAGTGGGTAAAGTAACATATTTCCTGCTTCTACAACTGCAAAAACTAAATCCCAAGTAAGTATAGATTTTTATCAGCACTCATGTACAAATTATGATGTTTGTTTTGTTAAGGTGGTAGTGCAAAAGCTGCATTTTTGTAGGTTTGTGCTGGGGGAATGGATAGTTTTCAGCTGCTTTAAAAATCACTAAACTCCAGACTGCAGCTGCTATAAGGTTTATGCATATGCAAACATTTAATTACTCTTTTAATTAACTTATTGCATGTGGTTAAGACTGTTGCCAGTCTCGAGATCTTGTCATTGTTTTCCTTGTCTGTATGTGGTGTCCCAGAAATGGAAAATCTTTTTCCCTTTTACAGAGTTACTTCATTCAGTTTGACTAATTTTGCTGGTTTTAATACTTTGATGTAACAAATGTGTAAAAAAAAAAATTGTACCACAATAAGGACATTTTATATGTTAATATAATTATTTCATACCAGCTAGCAAATGATGGAAAATTATTTTGGCTCTGTTTGGTGTTTCAGGTTCAGGCATGAAAAGCTAATCTTCGTATTATGGCATTCTTTCTCATGGGTCGTTATTTGAACATGTGGGAGTTTTGGTTTCTGCTCTTGGCTGGTAATTTTATAACTGGTAAGGTCTTTTCGTCAACCCCACACATTCACATAAATACCACTTAAAGATTGCATCAGTAAAAGTGTAGTACAAGTACAGGTTTTGTAAACAATAATACAATTTTACTTGAGTTTTTCCAACTAAAATTTACTATTTGTTTTTGTCATGACTAATTAAATACAATGAATGAATGAATGAATTAATGCAAAGCAGAAAACAGTGAATATTTAGATAATAGATTTATAAGTGTTTATAAGTAAATATTTGTCATGTTTAATGATAGTGGTGCTAATTTGTTAATTAGTGCTGTATTTACTGTATGGATGCCATTGATGCCATAGTAGTACTTGACTTAACTAGTAGTTAACAATGACACAATGTCTCTGACATTGTAAGCACAGTTGACATTTTATAATCAAATTGTAATTAATTTAAAATATAATATCAATAATATTTCATAATTAATATCAGATTAAAAATCAAGATCTGAAACCTAAGGTGATCAAATTTACTGCTTAACCTATTGTTAGAAAAAAACTAAAGAAATGCAAGCAGAAGTAGTGGAGACCAGAATGCACTGCATCTATACGGCACAGTTGCACTGAATTAGAGCAAGGTTTGGATTGATAACAGTATTAGAATTAAAGTTGAAATGACATTGTGGGTAATGTAGGAAACTGTTAATCAAAATAGATCAACATGTTAAAGAAATGCATTTTAAAAACATAAAATTATATTTTACAATGAATCAATAATTGCAGTGAAAATTAATTGCATAATGAATTAAGTACTATGCACGTCAGAAGGTGTGATATCGTCATTATGTCTTAATACATTTAAAAGTTCTATTACTCATTATTTTCTGTCTTCTCAGAGTCCTGGACCCTTAATTTCAATCATCTAGAGCTGACATTTGGCCAGCAGCTAAGTATCAAGTTGATGACTGTGACTGACAAATTAGAATTTACACCTGTGAATAAACTGCAGCCATATGTTATCTGGTCCAGAGGTACCCAGTCAAAAAAGGGACAAGTAATACCATCAGGGGAAGAAAGATTCTTTATAATTAATTCTGTCACATTTGAAGATCAGGGAAACTTCACAGAGTGGAACTTCTGGGAGAAAGTTCATTCAGTCCATTCACTAAAGGTTCTCTGTAAGTTTTTCCTCCTTTTCCTTCTCTTTTTGGTGCCCGTCTCAGGCTTTTTGTTTTAATTTTTCCAACTTGATTTTTATTTCTTATGGTACATCTGTTAATCTTTTTATTGCTTTCAAAGGTAAAAGGCGTATCCTGGGTTGTATGCCTGGTAAAAACCTCAGCATTTCCCTGGATGGCCTTTCAAAGAATAACTCTAAACTTCAATACTCCAGCAACAATTTTACCCTCACTCTTGTGGAGCATGGCTTGCCTGTGGGCAACAAACATCCTGGTTATTGGGGACGGATTCATGTAACTACAAAAACTATCCAAGTTCTTATTATTGACGGTTCAGATGTGGGAAAGTATACACTCATTGATCGCAAAAATAATACAGTGACAGTCATCACTTTGAATATGCTTGGTGAGTTACTGAAGTTCTTACAGCATTAACTGTTATGACAACAGCTAAGCATTTGGTAGGCTTCTTAAAATCATCATAAAATCTGTGGCAGAATTGTAGTACATGTAAACTATTCCCTGAATATATTTGTTCAGATCTGAGGTAAACTGTTAAAACAATTTTTTATTAAGGTTCCAAATATTTAGCATTGGTTTGAGGACAAGCAGAAGACACATAATCAAATTAGAATAAAGAGAAAGTGATCCACCAGGAATTTATCTTCCATATGTTGGCCAGCAATCACATTGTGGAAAATGGGAATAAAAGAATGAGATAAGGATGAGAATAATAATGTGAAAAACCCTTAGCTGACTTTTAAGGATGGAATACAAAAAACCCCTGGATGGGCTAAAGAGAATAAAATTCTTTAAGAATAAAAAATACAAGTTTATTACAAGATCTTCAAAAGTGGCATTTAGCTTATTTACATTAGTTGTGACAACAAGGTTAAAACTCACTAGAATCCTAAATTACTCAGTGGAATCTGCACTAAATGGTCACATCTAAAAGCACAAAAAGGGATATTGAACTTTCGGGTTTAAAAAGAACGAAATTAACAAAAATAATAATAGGGTGGCAACAAAAAACATAAATAATTGGTTAATTTAACAGGGTAAAATTTTAAAAATATATGCTATGATTTTGCTATGGATTGTAGTGATATTGCAGGAATAGCAGGAAAATGTCTGCTGACCTTAAATAAGAAAAGCTTTTTTGCATTGGCAGGTATTGGGAAGAGGATCAAAACTTACAATGCAGAGATTCATAGACTGGCTATAATAGACACTAAGCTGTTCCTAAACATAGATTAAAAAACACATTTCATCAGACACAAGAGATAGTCATCAAACTAGTCAAACTAGTCAACAAAATGCTTGCCAACAAACACACAAGCATCATTCTGTATATTTATTTCTGAAAGTAAGCAGCTAATAATTTAGCTATCAGCTACCTAAATGTTCTAAAATGTCTTTCAATCTAAAACATTAAACATTGCATTTTTTTCTTTTTAGGCTGTGAACCTAGGACCACTCAGGTGAAACTAATGCATGGTGAGGTTTTTAGCATCAAGATGCCAATTTGGTTCAATAAGCTGGAGTTTCGTTCAGTGAATGGCGTGCAGTCTGTTATCTGGCCAAGTTGTGCCCAGCACCCAAGGAGAGATGTTAAAGGATCAGGTTATAAAAAGCAATTTATAATTAGTCCTGTCACATTTAACGATCAAGGAACATACATGCGGTGGAACTACAGGAACCAAGTTTACGCTGTTTATAAACTGGAAGTTGAATGTAAGTGACTTACTATGCCCTCTTAGAGCTTGAATAATTTTTTTTTTTACATTATTGGTGCAATTTCTTTTTGTATAAACTAATCCAACCTATAATTTAATTACATTCAAAGATGCAAGCCATATTCAGAAGTGTGTAGTCGGTAAGACACTCAGCATTTCACTGGATGGCCTTGCAAAAGACAATGTCACGCTACGTTTCACCAACCAAGATTTAAACATCACTCTAGTGGAGCACGGTATTCCTGTGGGCAACTCACATCAACACTTCTCGGAACGGATCCAGGTGACCAACAGCGACATCCAGGTGCTCAAGATTGATAGATCTGATATGGGCACCTACACACTCACTGATCATGAAGATCGCAAGGTCAAGGTCATTACTCCGAAATTTGTCTGTGAGTCCCACATCTGAAAATCTTTTCACCAATGTAGGTATTGCAGTGTTGTAATAGACAGCACTGATTGGAGTAGTGTTTTGTTGTTTTGACTGTAGACAGCACTTAACTTATTTGAGTTCCCAAAGAAGATTTTTTTTTTAATAACAATAATTATTTTTTTTATAAGAAATAGAAATAATCATGTTTGGATATTTTTTGAAAAAGGAAAATCTTGGCCATGCTAGAATCATTAATATTTAGTCAGTCACATTGTTAATTGTAATTAAAAAGCATGTGTTTCTGTCAATTGAAATTTAAATATTCAATTTTTATTATTTTTATCTTTTCTATCTTTTTTTTAGATAAGACATTCAATATATTTATTAATGCAACCAGAGAAGGGAAATTAAATACCATGAATCATATCTTTAAAAAATCCCTATCTGAGCCAGTCATGTAGCAAAGGTTGTCTGTGGTTTTTTTTTTATATTTTTTAAACAGAGGTAACGAAATAGATGTTTTTTTAAAGACTTGTATTCTTAGTCTCTCATCTAGTTAACCAGAATCAGATGTATTTATTGATAGATATTTCAAAGAACTTGATGAAATGTAGTGCTGTACAAATGCTGTAAATATAGATTAATGCAATTGGATTCTTCTTTTTTTTTTTTTTGCCATTTTTATATAACCAACTTCAGGGAGCTAAGAGTAACTCCATTTCACACCACACTACTGTTGACTACTTTCCTATTAAATTAACACTTCTCATATTTTATTCTTCTCATCACTTCAATTTGCTGCTGTTTCACATTTTAGATCAAATTGTTACCCTTCTTTTTCTCTTTTTTCTAGATCAACCAAACCCTCTACTAGCTCTGCTGCTGTTGCTTTTTATACCACCCTGTGTTTGCTGCTGTTGTGGGGATAGGATTTATAAACAATGCATTCAAAAGTCCACCGCCACTACCACCAGCACAGCCACCAACACTGCCACCTCCATTGCCACCACTACTACCACCACTGCCCCCAAAACCACCACCACTGCCCCCAAGACCACCACCACTGCCACCAAAACCACCACTGCCCCCAAAACCACCACTGCCTCCAAAAACAACACTGCCCCCAAAACCACCACTGCCTCCAAAACCACCACTGCCCCCAAAACCACCACTGCCTCCAAAACCACCATTGCCCCTAAAACCACCACCATCACCAAAACCACCCCTATCACTAAAACCACCACTGCCACCAAAACCACTGGGAAAACAGTGAAGCCTGAAAATCAAATTCCACTTCTTGCATCGCCAACAGGCAACAAGAAACCTGCAACTCCTGCAGGTGGTAACATTCTATCACACAGCACTGTTTGATGAATTGTAATAATACCTGTATAGAATGTGTAAACTGTAACTGACATGAATTAGCTACCAAAACCCATTCACACAATAATTCTCGTAGTTATGTTTATACAACCCCTGGCAAAAAGTATGGAATCACCCCTCTCAGAAGATGTTCATTCAAATGTTTAATTGTGTAGAAAAAAAAACAAGCACATATATGCCACAAAACAATTTTCACTCAACAATCCAAACTTCTGGCTGTATAAAACACTTAAAAAACAAAACAAAGAAAGATAACTATAGTCAATAACAACTGTTTTTACAGATCAAACAGAGGGAAAAAAATATGTAATCACAAATCTGAGGAAAATTATATGGAATCACCATGCACTTTGTATTTCTAAAACAAACACCTGTATCTGATTACAACTGCTAATTAGTCTGCAGTTAAAAAAGAGTGCTTGCACACATTAGTGACGTGTTGAACCAAGATGATTGACATAACTCATGGCTCCAACACGAGAGATGTCAGTTAAAACAAAGGAGAGGATTATCAAACTTCTCGAAGAAGGTAAATCTTCACAGAATGTTGCAAAAGATGTTGGTTGTTCCCAGTCAGCTGTGTCTAAAATCTGGACCAAGTACAAATCAAATGGAAAGGTTGTAAAAGGGAAGCGTACTGGTAGACCAAGAAAGACATCAAAGAGCCAAGACAGAAAACTTAAAGCAATATGCCTTGAAAACAGAAAATGCACAACAAAACAAATGAGGAACAAATGGGCAGAAAGTGGAGTCAATGATGGTGACCGGACTGTAAGAAATCGCCTAAAAGAAATGGGATTTACATACAGAAAAGCCAAACGAAAACCATCATTAACATCTAAACAGAAAAAAACAAGGTTTCAGTGGGCTAAAGAAAGACAATCTTGGACTGTGGATGACTGGATGAGAGTTATATTCAGTGATGAATCACGAATCTGCATTGGTCAGGGTGATAATGCTGGAACTTTTGTTTGGTGCCGTTCCAATGAAATTTATAAAGACAACTGCCTGAAGAGAACATGCAAATTTCCACAATCATTTATGATATGGGGTTGTATGTCAGGTAAAGGTATGGGAGAGATGACAGTCATTACATCTTCTATGAATGCACAAGTTTATGTTGAGATTTTGGACACTTTTCTTATTCCATCAATTGAAAGGATGTTTGGTGATGGTAGCATCATTTTTCAGGATGATAATGCATCGTGCCATAGAGCAAAATCTGTGAAAACATTCCTACAGAAAAGACATATAATGTCAATGGCATGGCCTGCAAATAGTCCGGACCTCAATCCAATTGAAAATCTGTGGTGGAAATTAAAGAAAATGGTCCACGACAAGGCTCCAACCTGCAAGGCTGATCTGGCAACTGCAATAAGACAAAGCTGGAGACAGAATGATGAAGTATACTGTTTGTCATTAGTTAAATCCATGTCTCAGAGAATTCAAGCTGTTATAATAGCCAGAGGTGGTGCAACAAAGTACTAGTAGTGTTTTTATTTGGTGATTCCATATAATTTTCCTCAGATATGTGTGATTCCATATTTTTTTCCTCTGTTTAATCTGTAAAAACAGTTGTAATTGACTATAGTTATCTTTCTTTGTTTTGTTTTTTAAGTGTTTTTTATACAGCCAGAAGTTTGGATTGTTGAGTGAAAATGTTTTGTGGCATATATGTGCTTGTTTTTTTTTCTACACAATTAAACATTTGAATGAACATCTTCTGAGAGGGGTGATTCCATACTTTTTGCCAGGGGTTGTATAAAGCCGTTTTCATTTTAACAGCATTATTCAATGGGTACACTGGGATACTGGGTAGTGTCAACAAGATGAATATAGATTCTTTTTTTTATGTCTGTTCCACTCAAGTTTTCTTCCCAATATCATCTCAGGGAGTTTTTTCTTGAAACACATGTCTGTCTTGCTCTTTAGGGATAAACTTATAAGCAATAAGTTAACATTTAGATTTCTGTAAAAGTGTTTGTGAATGTAATCTACAACTTCACAGCTAAAAAAGTGTGTGCAATTTTAAAGAACATCTTACTAAAAGCATATGAATATCTCAATTATACTTTAGATTTAGGATATATTTGCAAAGTTAACAATATATCTCAGGTACACTAAAATAGTGTTGGAATGATAAGCTCATGTGTCATAGTTTTTCTTTTTTATAATCCTGTTATGTATCTACTGCACAAAAGCAACAATGGCAACTAAAATCAAATAAAACAATTTACAAGCACAAGGTCGGAAGCATGAATCATGGATCATGTGCGGTAACTACTAGAGCACACCAAGGCACAATGTCTGAAGCGTGAGACAGAGGAGAATCTCTGAGTGCTACAGATATCACTGATATCACTTATATAAAGAAAAGAATATACAACACAACAAAACCTTGGCCTGTTTTATTTTCGTTTCAGTTGATGTTCTATGTTCTAAAAAGTTCCTTGTTCATGTCCATGTTCATCATTTAAACAAAAAGTCAAACTCAAATAAAACACGTTTTTTTTCCCATTTCGTTTTTATTTATATTCAAAAGGGAAGCAATTGGAAAAAATATAATAAATAAAAAAAGCAGAGTAGTGGGAAGAAGCAGTCAGTGCATTGAAAATAAAACTTATTATACATTTTACCTGCTGGCTATATGGGCGGGAGCAAAAAATCCATCCGGTGTAGGTCTCTACCGTGTATCCCTGAAATGTATTTGATTTGATATTTGTTTAATGTTCCTCCTTTAGAGCATGAAAACTGCAAATATGAATTGATAACCCTGTGCTTTGTGATTTTCTGATCATGTTTCTCTATCTTTTGGGTTCTCTTTCCCTAAACACCTTTCTATCATTCATCTGTCTTACAGGTAGAGCAGTCTCCAGCCCCAAAAGCTGACCGAAGTCCTTAACTCTATGAAATTTGCTGAACAGATCAGCATTAACATTAGTTAGGAGCTGACCTCTTCTTTCTTTCTTGCTCTTCTTTCTTTCTGTCTTCTGTCTTGGGTAGTTTAATTTGTGTGTTAAGTCAACAAGCTGCATCCTATCAGTGTAAATAAATTACATCTTTTATCATTTTTAAATTGGCAAAGAGCACAGAATTAACCTTAAGATAAACAATATATGTAATGGATGTACGAATGTGTGACTTTACTGATCCTCAGGGGAAATGTATATATACTTCCATAAAACTATACCATACAGTACATAAATAGCATTTTCATTTGTGATCTGCAGAATACACAACACAAATAAAACTGAAGTTTCTTTGCTTTTTCTCTGCAAAATCCTGATGTCTGCCTATAAAGCAAAAAATAAACCAGATACACAATGAAAGCATTTACAGTCATTTGTTAGTACCTGCTTTATCGTGGTCAGGGCGTAATGCAGGAAAGTCAAACATATAATAACCAGTAATTCAGTTCAAGCTGGAAATCCCAGAATTTGTGAAGGCTATTGTATCTATGGTGCCATATTACAAAGCAATTAATTTACTTTTTATTCTACAATTCAAATAGTATTGTATTATAATATAGTTAAAACATTCATTTACAGTCTTAACTTACATTCAGGGAGAGGCAATTGTTATTGATTTTGTCCTTTTCATACAGTGTACTGTATATGCATTTTTTGCTTTGGTAAATTGCACTGCAGCTATTAGATTAATTGTGATTCCATCGAATAAAAAAGATTTATGCAAGACATGCTTGAACCTTCTCTGTAATCTTATGAGTATGAAAATTTTATGTGATCTGGTGTGTTCAGGCATCAGACCTATCAATAAATAATTAACTTTTAAACCTAACATTCAAACATCTTTATTTATATAATATTTAAAATTCATCATTAGAACATTTCCAGATATGTCAAATGTAGAATTCTTATCATCTGCATACATCACAGTTTAACATCACATTATATTTGTACATGTAATATAATATATAATACAGGATGTGTTGTTGCAGAGCACCATTTAACTAAGGAGGCTGAACTGGAGGACATAGAGATATAAAAGGGAATGCAGGGTTTATGACAGAGTTAATGACAGAGTGATTTAAGGTTGGGGTGGGATTGCATCAAGAATATAGTGTACATGTGTGTGAATAAGAGGGAGCACAGTGGAGTGGTGCAGTTGCAGGGAGAAGAGGTGGAGAAGGTGGATGAGTTTAGGTACCTGGGGTCAACAGT
The DNA here is from genome assembly GCF_946808225.1 of Silurus aristotelis. NCBI lineage: Eukaryota > Metazoa > Chordata > Actinopteri > Siluriformes > Siluridae > Silurus > Silurus aristotelis. The sequence goes on along the minus strand of NC_139577.1, from coordinate 26,701,434 downwards.
GCAAAGTAATGTAGAGTGTTTTAGAGAAGTGAAGAAAAGAGTGCAGGCAGGGTGGAAAAGTGGCAGGAGAAGAGTGATTTGTGATAGAAGGGTATCTGCAGGAGTGAAAGGGAAAGTTTTTAGGACTGTGGTGAGACCTGCTATGTTGTATGGGCTAGAGACAGTGGCATTGACTAAAAGACAGGGGGCGTTAGAGTTGCAGATGCCAAGATTTTAGATGCAGGTTTTTTAGATGGACAACGCTTTTGGGGACAAAGTGAGAGAGGCCCGATTGAGATGGTTTGGACATGTACAGAGGAGGGACATGGGGTATATCGGTAAGGGAATGCCGAGGATGGTCCCGCCAGAAAGGAGAAAAAAAGAAAAAGCCAAGGAGGAGCTTTATGGATGTGGTGAGGGAAGACATGCTATTGAAGACATGCTACCAAACTATCAAATTACTGGTAGAGACCCATTTTTTGAAAGAAAACAATATCTTTGAAGAGTTTCAGTCAGGTTTCAGGCCCCATCATAAAAAAAAAGCACATAAACTGCTCTAGTTAAAATCACAAATGACCTGTTTTTAGATTCAGACCAAGGCTACATCTGTCTGTTGATTTTACTAGATCTTAGTGCTGCATTTGAGAAGATAGTTCATGACTTTCTGACAGACATTAAGCTTGTTTAAATCCTACCTGTCTGATCATTACCATTTTGTAGATTTAAATGGAGAATTAATCCAGGTTAATTGAAAAGTTAAATATGGGGTGCCACAAGGTTCAGTTCTAGGACCCCTGCTTTTCACAATATACATGATTCTCTTGGGAAATATTATTAGATACTCTACAATCCGTCATGTTACCAGAGATCTCAAAACTCTGGACTTCTAGTAGTTCTTAAAATAGCAATGTCCACTAAAGGTGGTAGAGCATTCTCACATTTAGCTCCTATAATTTGAAATAGTCTTCCTGACAGTGCTCAGACACACTCTCCCAGTTTAGGCGCATATTTAAGCCATATCTTTTTAGCGAGGCCTACACATAACTCATATCACATAATCATAATCTTGTGTTCCAGTACATCTGATCAAATGCACATTATCAACTTTGTGCTTGTTAATATTTTGAACAGCAGCTACGCTAATTCCTCTCCACTGATCTTTTCCTCAATCTTTTTCTACCCATCCTGAGGCATCCCGAGGTTGCACCATCTCCAGTTGTGTCCTACCTCATGAAGATTATGGACATTTAAAGAAGTAGATGCCGACCCCGCAAACATCTCGAAACATCTAGAGATATACCATTTAGATTCCACTTCTCATAGAGTTTAGACAGTGGAACTCTACAAATGTTTAAAGGATCTGGCATGGAGGAGTTGGTGTTGGATATATAATGATCTAAAATGTTGAGCTATTTCGAGTTGCTCAGTAGCTCCCGGTTCCACAAAGTCAACTGACTGTATAAGACTAGAAAGGACATTACCCATAATCACACACACTCTGGTGCTCATGGTATTTCTCACTCTCCAGTGTTTTGTATTAAGATTTTATATCCCTTCATATCACCCAAATGAGGGTGGGTTCCTCTTTTGAGTCTGGTTCCTCTCAAGGTTTTTTCCTCATACCATCTAAAGAGTTTTTCTTTGCCACAGTCACCCCCGGCTGCTGATCAGGGATAAATACACATAATTCACTTTAATTCTTAAGTTCTGTAAAGCTGCTTTGAGACAATGTTCATTGTGAAAAGCGCTATAGAAATAAACTTGAACATGCAGGTACAGTGGTACCCCGCTTATCGACCGGCTCAGACATCGACCTTTTCGCTTAGCAAACAGTTTTTCAACCGAAATTTGCACCCACTGGACGACTAAATGCCCACTTATCGACCTTTTTTACCCCGACCCACATGGAGCGAGGGAAAGGATCTTCTCAGTCTTAGCCTTCGTGGAGAGAGCATCTATCGTAAATTAAATTTCGGTTTGTGAACAATATAGTGTTATTTAGCGGTCAATATAACAATTTAGTGCGTGTATATTGTATATACTATACTTTGTTTAAAGTGTAAAGATTTTTTTTTGTTTAAATTTGTGAAAATACTCTAGAAATATGGGTCCAAAAAAAGCTAGTAATGTAAAGGCCAACTGGCGTGTGATTTCTATGGAGACAAAGAGAGAAATGATCTCTAACGAGTAAGTACAGTACAATAATTTTTTTTGTTACTTTTGTAATGTTTTTAATTTATACTTATTATTTATGTACCTGTATTATTTTCTGTATTATTTAGTATTAATACTGCTAAAAACAGGGCAAAAATTGTTAATAAATGGGTATCGGTGGAGGTCGGGAACGGATTAATTGGTTTTCCATTATTTCTTATGGGATAATTACATTCACTTTTCGACCTTTTCTTATTTCGACTGGTTTTAAGGAACGGATTAAGGTCGATAAGCGGGGTACCACTGTAGTTGGTTTGAAAGAGGCAGATGTAGAAGCCAGAGTAATATGGAGACGGATGATCTGCTGTGGTAACCCCTAATGGGATTGATTTCTTGAAAATACATAAATATGCTATATGATAAACAGGTGCATCTCAATAAATTAGAATGTCACGGAAACGTTCATTTATTTCAGTAATTTAACTCAAATTGTGAAACTCGTGTATTAAATAAATTCAGTGCACACAGACTGAAGTAGTCTTTATCTTGGTTAAGTCTTTGGTTTTACAGTTTAAATCTATGGGGTATTGTCAAGAGGAAAATGAGAAAAAATAGACCAAAAAAATGCAGATGAGCTGAAGGCCACTGTCAAAGAAAACTGACTCCATACCACCTCAACAGTGTCACAGACTGATCACCTTCAAACCTCAGAATTAAGGCAGTATTTAAAGCAAAAGGATCCCCTACCAAGTATTGAGTGCATATACAGTAAATGAACATAGTTTCCAGAAGGCCAAAAATTCACTTAAAAATCTATTTCTTTTTATTGGTCTATTAAAGTATTCAATTTTTTTAAACAGTTAATTTATGTGTTTTTGTTAAATGTGTTTTTGTTAAAAATCATCACAATCAATAGAACTAAAGACTTAAACTTCAGTCAGTGTGCATTGAATTTTTTGAATACACGAGTTTCACAATTTGAGTTGAATTACTGAAATAAATTAACTTTTCCAAGACATTCTAATTAATTGAGATGCACCTGTATAATATGCAAATATTATATATTAGGACATCTGGAAACCTTAACTTGAACATCAGTTTCTTTATTTTAAAGTAATTAAGTATTTTAAATACTGTTTTGTATTTTAACTGCTGACTACAGACACCTAACTAATCACTTTATTTAGAAGTCTAAACTTTTTTAGGTAAGGGCAACTTTATATTTAGTCCAGTTTTAAATGGAATTCGTAGAGCAATAAGACATGATTGACTCATATTAACTGAATTCATTTAGTATCTGCATTTATCTAAAAGAAACACAAAGGATTATATATACAGCAAAACAAATAAAAACACAAACATTCCGAATTATGACTGTAGATTTTATAGACAATGGCATGCAGAAGTATAAGTTCTCAAGGAATTAGATTATACAATATGTGATTTAAAAAAAAGACAATAATAACCACTTTGAGGAAAAGAGGAAGTTTTTGCAAAATTAGGTCAAAGAAAGAGTTCAAAATGGCAGCAAAGCTACTGAAAGAACTACTGTTTCCAAAATGTGTCCGATTAGAAATGCATTAGAAATGTATATTAGCCCTGTTGTTTGTAAACATGTTGGTCAAAAGTATGTGAACACCAACAATGTGCCTATACATGCATAATAAATAACATGGATAGAACTTCAACCAACTGGTATAGAACAGTCTATACAAAATGAGGCAGTTTGTTATTCCCTTTTTTATCGCAGTAAATGGCCTAGAATAATTTTTTACATTTCATTTCTTTATAGCATTTCCTACTTTTATAAGAATGACCACAATTTTTGGCCATTTACACAGTTAAATATACAGTAGTTACATGTATTACTATGTAACATGAGTAAAATACACATTAGTTATTAGCATATATTCAGCTATAAATCCACACCAGACTCACCTTCTTTCATAACAGGAACTAGTATGGATATAGTATGGATCAGTTACACTCTAGTGATTTTTTTCTCTGTTTTGATTACATTAGCAGGCATGTGAAATTGTAAAGAGGTATTCAATTGAGGTATTCACAGGAAGTTCAAGCTTGAGTCCTTTCCCATGTTGACATTGAATTGAACACCAGAGTCAGAGGAGTTAGGGACATTAGCACCAGAATATGGGCCTGAAGGCTGTGACACCTTGATGGGGAGAAAAATAATATTAAAGTGATGTAGAAAATAGAATCAGGTAGATAGTCAGAATGATGAGGAATAAATACAGCTGAAATGTATATATCTTTTATACCTTCTGTATGACCTCATAAACAATTTCAAATATCTGTTATTACACCTTTAATATCATAAATAAATATAAAGAAAATGCAATTTGCACTTTCAACCAATTTTAATACAGGTATATAGCAACAACAAAAAAGAGAGACAAAAGGTATCTGGACACCTGACTCATATGTGACTCATATTCCCCCAAATTGATAAAAATAAGGCACATAATTAAAAAAAAATTAGTATGCTGTACCATTACCATTTTCATTCTCAGGTACTACAGTGTCCAAAGTTGTTCCATTATAACAATCTATCTGTGCAAATAGCAAGGTTCATGGCTTGATGTAAAGGTTGAAGTTGGATGACCTCAACCCCACTGAACTCAATTAGCCCAGTAGTTTTTATCATTTAATCATTTAATCATTTTGTCAAGATGGAACATGCCCCTTTGAGTGAAGGGAAATCCTTATTCTATAGCATACAAACACATTGTGTGACAACTTATTTGTTGCAACATATTTCAGATAAAGTTCACACAGAGGTGTGATGTTCGGGTATCCATAACCTTTTTTAAAACTGTAAGGTAAAGCGGTCATTCTTGGGTGGGGGACTGACTACTTTGTATATTAACTAAACTTTAGGAGAAATTTACCCTCCATTTAAAATATATCATAATTAGACTGGAGCTGGAGAAACGTGCATTTATTTAAATACCCTTAGTACAAAATAGGGACTTCTATTCTATCTAGTTATATTATATCAAGTTATATTAGAGTAATATTTAAAAAAAAAAGTTAATTAAGCAATGTAGAAAGTACCAAAGGCTGTGGAGGTATGAGTAGTGGAGTTGTGGGATTTATTTCCCCATTAACAGGCTCAGGGCCAGCAGGAGCATTGTACATCACTGGAGCAATACCCTGAAAATACAGACAAAGGCACAACAGAGGATTGATTAATTATGTAGATATTTGCATTTAAATAGTAAGCTCTCTTGTACAAAAGGAAACTTTAAAATAAAAATGTAAGTGAATGAAACAGAATCGTACAGCTGGAGCAGGTGGGTTGTAAGGAGGACCATTCCACTGAGGAGGCTGAGCTGGAGGAAAGCCAGATGCAGGAGGGTATACAGGGTTACTGGCCTAAAACAGCAACAGTAAATTATTACACAAGAAATTCAAAGCTTTAAATTTGATTATTTTTTATGGAAGTAATCGTGAGAGATGATCAGTGACAAAAATCACAATTCACAAATATGTGAGCTAGCAAATACATGTGCAGCTTAATGAATGATTAAAATATGATTACCAAAGTTTGTAACACTATTGTAACAATATTGTATATATGATTGTGTGTCTGTGTGTGTGTGTGTGTGCGTGTGCGTGTGTGTGTGTGTGTCTTACAGGGTTAGGTGGCATAGCATATCCACTGTAGGGTGGTTGATTAGGAAATGTAGGATTAGGTGGAGGATAAACAACATTTCCACCTATAGCAGGATAACCAGGAGTATAGGCCTGTAAACAGTATGAGAGATAATGTAAGACTACAAGCATCAGCATTGGTCAATAGATTCAGCTATTTCTTTGCCTGCCATTAGTGGAATGCCATTAGTGCCATTAGTGCCAATGTGCTCAGTAATGTCTATAATAAATATTTTTCTATAATAAAAGTAAAAGTTATAGTTATATAACTTTATTATATGAATTAAATTCTGAAATTATTAATACAAAAATGTATAAAACGGAATGAAAATTGCAGTCAGAAACCACATGCATATGCATAAATATGCTAAACTATTTGCAAAAAACATCAATCATAGCCCTACCAGCATCATATAAATTAATTATTTTGTTGCCTTTTTGCTGCTGGTTTTGAAAATGCAAAGAACCCTAATGTGAGCAATGTGAACTAATGTAAGTTGCATCATTATTGGACTGTACCATTACAGTTATGTAGTTCTTACTAATTATTATTATTAGACTGTTTCAACATGTAGTTCTTTCTCTATGTACCTATCTCCCCCAATTCCAAACAGCATGTGGGGGGAAAAAAACGATTCTATGTTACATTGCAATATAGAAAATGTTTTCCCACATGTGGTTTGGGATTGGGGGATGTAGGTACATAGAGAAAGAACTACATGTTTAAAAGCCATAAATGTACAAATGATCCAAACAGTATTTCCTAGAATGTCTCAATTAACCACTATACAAGCTAACGTGCACTCTGTGATATGTTGTGTTCTGCTGTATTACTGATGAAGGGTCTGCAGGAGCTACAATGTTGGGGTATGCTGGTGGAGGTCCAGGTGGATTAATCTGGTTGTCGAAGTTTACAGTGGTGGTTGGGGTGTTTACGGTGGTAGTGGGCTGGTTATTCTTTTTGCAGATTTTCTTTCTGCAGCAACAGAAAATACAAGGTGGTATACCAAGCAACATCAGCAGACCCATAAAAGGACCTGCACTCACTCCCTCATGATGATCTAGGAAGGCAGAAAGAGAAGAGAGACGGAGAAATCACTGGCCATTCTAAACATTTTACAAAGTCTAACCAGTGTCTAACCAGTGGTGGACAGCAACCAAATAAATGTATTCTTTAGTGTACCTAAGTAGCTTTTTTAATATATCTGTATCTGAAGTATTTAATTTTACGTTAACTTCACTACATTTCAAAGTCAGATATCTTACTTTTTACTCAACTACATTTTGCGAAATCATTTCTTTTCATTTATGAGCGGATAAAAAAATTAACTGGTTAAGTAGGCAGTAAAGCACCAATCAGGGTAGAGTGCGCACCCTGTATTGAACTTTTTTTGATTGCTTCTTGTTCGTACAATAGATTGGTGTGCTAGGAGTAACATTGGAGTCTTTTCACATAAACTGAGTTGATTAAGGATTGATACAAAAATAATAATAGGAACATTACAGCCCTAATAAATCGTACTTTGGATACTTATGTATATTTGAAGGCACATTTTTGTACTTTTATTTAAGTGAAAGTTTAAAGGGAACACTTAATTTTACTGGAGTCATATTTTACCTACTGTATCTCTACATTTACTCAAGTGTGTAATTCATCCACCACTGTGTCAAACCCACACCCCAGTAAGTGTGAACTATATGTGTACAGGATGGTGTTGTAACCAACAATGATGTGTATTATGAGATTTTATTCTGAGTACAGCAAGTGAATGTGAATAGTATGAAGGAAACAGCTCAAATGAAATCAATCAGGTCTACCATGAAGCCGAAAATGAGGATTGAAAAACACTAAAATGGCTAACAAAAGATAATCTATCCAGCTTAATTTGGTTTATCCAAAGCCCTGGCATATGTATGTACTTATGAAAGATTATACACTACTTTAAAATGTTTGACGCCACCTGTTAATTGAAGTGTTTTCTTCAAATGTACTGTTTTCTACTGTTCAATTTGCTGATAAAATCTACTAAATCCAAATCAATGAACATTGCCTTCTCTATACGATAAAGGCAAATGTTCTAATTCATTACAACATGCACAATTTTAGCCTTATAGAAAAAGATTTCAGTAGAAACTCACCAATCAAGACCATAGTGACGATCTTGAGTTTGCGATTTAGATTGTCACGGAGTATGTACGTCCCCTCATCCGAAACATTGACATTTCGCAACTCGAAGCTACTGCTTGTCAACTGAATTCTTCGATTGTAGTCATCATTCAAGGTGCCCACAAGTGCGCCATGCGACACCAATGTGAGGTTGTAATCTCTGTTCGAAAATTGTAGAGTGGCATCATTCTTCGAAAGGCCTCCCAGGGAAATTTTTAAGGTTTCACCGGCCACACGGTGCTCAATACCTATGTTTGCTTTTAGACCAAATGAGAAATTTGTTTTAATTGGAGAAAATACAAAGGAAAAGATTTGAAAGAAAGAAAACTGCCATGCATCTCATAGAGATGATTTGTAATGTATAATGTGAGATTGTGGACAGTGTCAAAATGTCCTAAATTTAATGGGATTGCTGTGAGCCTTTTTGCAGTAAATATAAGAAATAGTAAATGCCGGTCGGCAATATCAAAGCATTTCAATTCAACCATTGTTTAAATCCAAAATTCTATAAATCATGGAATGATAGAGGCATTAGATTTTTTTTTTACACTTGCTACCTTGATAAACTACCTTGACCTTTTCCATCATGACACAAAATGTATTTACCCATAATTGAAAGTCTAAGGTCACTTACGAACAACTTTCAATAAATGGGTGGAAATCTTTTTGTTCCAGAAATTATACAGAGTGTAGATTCCCTGATCATCATACATGACAGAAGAAATTGAAAATCTTCTGTCACTGTCTCTTCCGGTTACTATTCCTCTTTTGGTTACGGACATTCTGGCCCAAAGAACACCCTTGTGTGATTCATCTGCAGAGATAAACTCCAACTTCTCAGCCTCCGTTGGAAGCCTGATACTAAATTGCTGGCCATGCATCAACTCCAAATTTCTGGTATCAGTCGTTGAAATACCGGCACATGAGTCTGAGGAGAAACAGAGAGAGGAGGGAAAAGGTTTGTAAAATTTACAGAATTACTCCTACCACACACACATATATATTATAATATTAATCTTTTTGCAGTTACTGTTACCTTAATGCCAAAAAAATAATTTGTAAAACAAATCAGAGAATGTGATACTATTGTAATTGAATGATGCACTTCTGGATCATTCCTGGGAATACATGAGAATGTGTAAGAAAGTGAATAAATATTTTCTTACACATCATTTGTACAGCTAAGAGCAGGATCCAAAAGCCGTGCATTTTTTCTGTGAATGAAAGAGTGAGACATTAATGTTAAGGTTGATAAGAAAAATGCAGGAAACTGCAGTCATGTCGAGGCTTGATTATCATCATTATCATCACGAGCACTTGACAGGTTGAGAAATTAGCTCGCTCGCAAAATAGTGAGGATTCAATTAAAAGAGTGCGAACAACACTACACTAAACACTACAAAACTAAATCTAAAAGCAGCAAATAATAGCATCAGTAAACGATTACATTTGTACAAATACGCAGATTTTTTTCCATTATTTCATATCAAGCCTGTTTGCTTGCTGCATGTTTTCAATGTTTGTATATTTAATTTGTGCATATATTATTTAATTATTATACAAAATTAAATAAATTATATATTCTAGATGCGCATATCTTCACAACTGAACAAAATGTCTCTTTTATTTTATTATAATTATTTTAACAATGTTGTATTATCTTTTATATTATTATTTTAAGCATTATTGTCAACTTGCCATCTGCACTTATCATTAAAAAACAATACAAATGTTGACAAACAGAGACTTTCACCTTGCATACTCAAATGCTGTATTTTTTTTACAGAAGGAAACAACCCAGCATGAGTGAATTTGTTCGAAGGAGAAATCAGCCACTAAAAGCTTTTAAAATGATTAAATTAATGATAGCTAAAGTCAATATGTGGCTTTTGCATTTTTTAAAGTACACTTTTATACATAAATACTTTGAAGTGGGGTTTTAAATTGTAATAATAAGCACAACATAAAAATAATTTAGATTTTTAACTGATTGTTTGAAAAAAATAATCGTCCGATTAATCAATTATATAAATAATTGTTAGTTGCAGCCCTAGTTACATACATATCTATAAAAATTATGACTATTTGTATTCATTTTTTTATTAGAAAAAATATATGATAAAAAAAAAAACCCGACAAAGAACTATAATATGCATGCATTATTCATTCAGTCTTTAATTTTGTTTTGTATCAAATTTGATGAGTTATTTTAGGTCGCTCTATTTGTTGCCTGTAATCGGTTTCCTTGCTTCTGAACACAGTCTGATCATCTGATCATCCTGTTCTGTGTTCCCTGTTTATTAATGTGGGATTGAAATATCAGTGAGTACAACGTTCCTACTCCTAACTTTTAAAGAAGGTGATTTGTCAAAAGTAATAAATGTGTCAGAAGAACACACAGTCTTGGATTTGAGGTGGTTCCCATGCTAGAGGTGCTTCTGAGAGGTGCTTCCATGGAACTAGCTGGCTTTATTTCTGCTGAATAATCTTTCTCCATTGACAACTCAACCTTGAATCCTGAACATAGGTTTTTTTTTTATTTTTTTATTTTTTTTTTACTTTACTCACTTTTGGTGTTAAATTACCATAATATGATCACAAGATCTGATTTTTTTGTTTGTTTGATTTGTTTTTTACAATGCAATAAGTATTGCATTTGTAAGACACAGAATGGAGAAAAGAGTTTCCAGAGTAAAACTAGGCAGTAAAACAAGATTTTTTTACAGCATGCAAATCGTGGGTTAAAAGGCGCAACCTCAGAAACAGCGCCTAGAAACGGAAAAAACAAAAGATAGCTATCACATGGCACAGAGAGCTGAGTAAAGATCTTAACCAACCTTGCCACAGACTGGTGGTCTGCTGAAACTGAGACTGCAGTGTAAAATCATTCATTGGAGTTTATACTCACCTATGGTATGGTTTTTTTTTTCTGGAGAAGAGGCAGGAAACGATGCGGGTTATTTCCCTTGATGTATTTGGATTGCCTGGGAAACCGACTTATGTTATTTCTCGCAAAAAATCAACTAATTATCTAAAATAATTACTATATATTTGTAAACAGTCAAAAATACAGGCGGACACGAAGATCGCATATATCATTTTGAACCAAATAGAAAAAACAGCATGCCAACATTTACGGGACAATCAGAAAACATGGCGATTGGCTGAATGATATAGGTGGGGTCTCTGGGACCGCCTACTCTAGAAATAGTTGTTTTTCAGACACTTTAATGTCTGCATTTAAGTTTCTTTTTTTAATGGTTGAATGTAAAAAAAAAAAAATAAATAAAATAGCAAGACGACTATTTGCAGTGCATCTGTGGCTTATTTTTATATATAAGCATCAAACATCAGCCTCAGTTTGCATCAGTCTACAGCATCTGGGTGTAATATTATCTCTCACGCAAAGGCCGGGGCCACGCCCCTTCACACGCACGTCTCGTCCAGAAAATGGCGTCAAAGCCTTTCCGGTACTCACGTGACTCGATCAATTCAAGGATTCAGCTATGAGGCGCTTTGAGAGAAGTCAAAAGCACGTCTAGAGTATTGTGTTTCATTTCTTCCTGAGCAGAAACTGACTAAATCCCTAGCCAGTCAAGTCAAGTCAAGTCAAGTAGGCTTTTATTGTCATTCCAACCTTTCCCCCAAGACCGAGTTGCTACATAAGACAACATGAATTAACAAAAAAGAAAAACGGGACACAGAACTACACAAAACGAACTACCTAGTCTTCGGACGCTACACAAAGTACATGTGTGCGAAATTTAGTGCAAAATGACAAAATAAGACAGAAAAACAGTGAACGCTGTGACACTGTACCACCGACCAGTACTGTACAGGAGGTTTTTGTTTGTTAAATTGGATTTGTCCATATAAAAAAATACTGTACATGTAAACACTGAATTCAGACCGATTCTCCCAGGCCCCTATACACATACATATACCATACACTACACCGCTTTAAACAGGATACTGGCAGGTAGCACTCAATGTACATTTCGACTCATATTAACTATATCTACATAGATACTAGCTCACTTGAGAATATGTTTGAAACATATGTTGAAACATGTTCACACTTCTAATTCTTCAGAACACTACAGTCAGGGAAAGTTGCTCGGTGGTGGGTGTTTTTCTTGTTTTAACATGTTGCCCATAATCTCTGTAACTGTGCATGTACAATAGATATAATGAATGCATGTTCATACTCCAGGCTCCATAGTGTGTTATTCCACTTATGCAACACCTAGTTGCATTGTTAACAATGTTTAATAAACAACATTTTGTTTGTTTCAATAGTTTAACGTTTTATAGCTAGATAATATTGTTGTGTTATATGTATTATTATTTCTCCTAGTTTGGTACTAAAAAGGTTTTGGGACTTATATGTATATTTGTATACTTTATTTAAAGTTAAGCATATTCTTAATATGCTAAACCTTAATACATTCAAAGAATAGAAACATCCATAACATTATTTAATACAGTTGAAATTGAAACTAGAAAATAATTTAGCTTACTGTATATTATCCTGTCAAATTATTATTAATTTCAATTAATTATTTCCTCCAGTGAACCCAGATGAAAAAATTCTACTTCTGTAGCCCATCCACTTTTAATGTGTTGTGCATTCTGAGATGCTTTTCACCTCACCATAATTGTAAATACTTTAAGTTTCTATAGACTATAGGTTCCTAGATGTTCTGGAATGAACTGGGAACTAAAGGATTGCCAGGGTCCTGCAGACATTACAACATTGTAACATTGTAACAACATTACAAATCAAAACTGGCTAAAGTAGAATAAAAGTAAAATAATGGTGTTGTCTGTCCAGTCCGGTCTGCAGTTAAGGTACAGCCAAAGGTACTTTACAATATACAGATATCTCTTCTTCCTCCCAGATATGCAATTTCTTTAACACACTGGAAACCCACCAACTTTACTTATCAAACCAATGTTGAGCTACAAGATGTTTTTACTGCACCACAAAACAAAGTCATTGACTGGTCATTTGTAATATGAAAGCTCCCCAAAATTAAGTTATAGTTATTGAAGTTGTTAAAGAACATCGAAGCTGGTGTTTTGGGACAGTTCCCCGTCATTCCCCAGTACTTTCTAACACAAAACAAGTGGTTTAGTACCTATTTTGAAGGCTATTTCCATCCAATTTTATTCTCTAAGCATAGCAAGGAAAGCCCCTAAAAACAACACAGTTTATTAGGGGTGTTTAAAGTAGGGATTCTTCTTTTGAATGAATGAATGAGTTTATTTGTACTATAACCAGGATATAGCAAAAAAATGCTAATTTCCACCTGCAGTCCCTAGACAGATGTTACATTTGCAAAAGGTCATGAAATACATGCAGTATCATACATGGAAACATTATTTCACTCACATCAGTGAAATCACTAAAAACACCCTCCACTTCATAATTTGACAGAAGTTATACAAGAAAAACCTTACTTTACTCACATCATAAAAACAGTCTCCACTTCCTGAATCTAGCACTCACTCACTCACAGTCTACATTGTTCATATCACAGTCATTTAGTGCTTACAAGTTTTCTTTGCTAATAGCCACTGTCTGGTCAGGCGTGTAAATGTGCTATAGTTTGTACATAAAATAATATCATTTGGAAGAGTGCTCCAAAGGCTTGCGGCTTTATAAAAGAACGAATGTTGACCACAAGTGGTTCTGCATCTTGGAACGCTGCACTCTCCTCTGACTGTCGACCGTGTGGCTCTATTAAGTCTATCTGAATTTAGTGTGACAAATTTTCTCAATGGGGAGCAGCGATATTATGGATAATTTTAAATAAAGCAGAAATTTGGTTGTGTTTAATGAGGTTCTCAAAACTCAAAATATTATATTCACTCAGTACATTACAATGATGGTACTGACGAGGCTTTTTATCATGAATTTTTATTGCCCTTTTATGTAAGGTTTCTAGTAATTTTAACGATGTTTTACACGCCTGAGACCAACTAGACATGCAATACAGTAGATGCGGAACAATCATAGCATTATAATAAATATTCGAGGCTTAATGTGCTTAAAGTTAATAAATTTCTAATATGTTTATAATTCATCAAATTAAATTTCAATTTATTTTAAGTTTTTTGATATGACTTTTAAAACCTAGATTCGAATCAATAATTAGACCTAAATGTTTTGTTTCCTTTACATTTTTTATATTTTGGCCATTTACTTGAATATTTTGAATTAGATGTAACTTACATTTATTTGAGAAAAACATTGAGACCGTTTTATCAAAAAGACGTCTGCAACCATTCTACAACTTTTTGCATTCCTTTTGATAATTTGTCAGCAACCTCCAGCTCGTTTTCCCCATAAGTGAAGATCACAGTATCATCAGCATACATGATTATGTCAACGTCCAAACACACTCTAGGGAGATCATTTATATAGATGCTAAAAAGCAAGGGTCCCAAAATAGACCCCTGCAGCACTCCCATCGAGGTGGCTCTAAACGCAGATTTGAGGTTATTTACTTGTACACACTGATGTCGGTCACTCAAATAAGATCTTATCCAGTTTTGGGTGTGCTCAGAGAGACTATATTGATTTAATTTACTATAGAGTATCTGGTGATTAACAGTATCAAAAGCTTTATGCAGATCAAGGAAGACCGCTCCCGCCACTCTTCCCTGATCCACATATGCCCTGATAGTTTCCAAGAGGTAGAAACATGCAAAGTCTGTAGAGTATTTATGCCTGAAGCCAAATTCCATTGGATTTAAGCGATTAAGAGCTTGTGATTCAAAGTGGATGGTAAAGTCGCCGTCTTTTCGAGTACTTTTGACACAGCTGGGAGAATACTTATTGGACGGTAATTGTTCATGTCTTGTTTATTTCCAGACTTAAATATATGGGTTACAATCGCAGATTTTAGAGCTGCTGGAAAAATACCCTCACTAATCGATTGATTGATCATTGTTGTCAACAGATCAGAAAGGATGTCCTTATATTGTTTCAGAAAAGAAGTATCAAGTCCATAAATATATTTTGCTTTGCTGCTATTTAGCACCGTGATTTGTCATTGATTATGAAAGGGGGATGAACAATTTGAAAATTCTGAACTGAATTTTGGACACTGTTAAAAAAATTTTCTTTAAAATTTGTTGCTATTGCAAAAGAGTCCTCAATAATTTTTCCATTAATATTGAGACAAATATTCTCACATTTTGACTTTTCATTTCCAATCAATTTATCAATATTATTCCATATTATTCTACTATTGCCTTGTGCATTTCTAATGATTTGAAGAAAAAAACTGGCTTTGGCCTTTCTAAGCTCGGCTGTAACTTTTTTTCTTAGATTTGTAAAAGAAAATCGATCCGTTGTTAGTCCTGATTTTAGAAATGTTTTCAGCGCCACATCTCGTTTTTTTATCATATCCCAAATAACTTTATTGAACCATGGCAAATTTCGTTTTGTATGTCGCTTTCTCTGCTTATTTTTTGTATATTTGTTTAAGATGTCATTTACAGCTAGCATAAGATCATGACAGCCCTGTTCACAAGATTTTTGTCTGCCCACTTTATTTGTTTTAAATCTTTTTCAACAAGTAAATCTTTCTTTGGAATTTGCATTTTACTGTTCATTGAGTTTTCGTTTTTAAACCTCGTTTTTATCAGTTTTCTAGCTACTAGGGTTAAATTGTAATCGGACATACCTGTAACTAGATTATAAGTTTTAATTATTCTTTCAGGTTTATTTGTCAGTATTAAATCTATTAATGTTTGAGAAGTTCTTGTTATACGAGTTGGTTTCCTTAGTAGTTGTGTCATTTGAAACGATTTGGTTATTTCTTTAAGTTTGTTATTACATGATTTCTCAAGACAATTTAAGTTAAAGTCACCTAAAAGAATGACTTCTTTTCCATCACATTGTTTAAGAAAATTACCAAGAGAAATAAAAAAATCACTAGTAGCTTTAGGAGGTCGATAAATTGCTAATGCACAGAAAGACATTTCAGGTGATACAGTAAAAGTAGTCCCCACACACTCCAAGTTACAATCACTGATGCCCAGTTGTTTACTTTGGATGTGATCTTTTACGTAAATCAGCACACTGCCGTCTTTACCCTTGTTTCTATCGTGTCTGTACAAGGTATATCCCGAGACTTTCAGTATAGAAGAAGGAATAGTGGGATTTAACCAAGTTTCCGTTAAACAGAGATAATCAATATTTGAGTCCGTTAACAAATATTGGATCTGTTCAATCTTTGGGATAATGCTGCGGATGTTTAAATGTCCTCCGAAAATGCCCTTCTGCTTTGTTTTCGGGTTCCAAAGTATGCTCGCATGATTCGCAGTCTGAAACAGTCTCATTTGCTGCTGTTTAAGTACGGCGGCAGTATTTGCAATTGCTGCAGGCTTAGCGTAGATCACTGATGTTAATATTTTCTCAGGAATGAACTTAGGGGCAGAGTTTGTCAGGTGGTTACCTTGTTTTCCCACGCTGGAGCCAGAGTTTTCACAAACATAATACAGCTATTTAAATATTAGACCCGTTATTAAAATGTGTGCAATAATATTATTAAAATAATATAAAGGAACTTAAGATCATAATTTTTGGATGCCACTTTTCTTTTACTTACGGTGTTAAAGCACAATATTAACATGCAGCTCTTTTGTTTTATTATAACAGCTGTGTGAAATAAAATCCATTTGTTTTATGTATACTACATGGTTAAACACCTAAAATTACATCTGCTTTTTAAATATGATTTCTTTGGTTGTGGATATAACAGTAGCTTTTTAAGAGTTTGGAAATGTTGCAGTCGTTATGCTTGGCATGTGAGCTTTTACTGGTCATGTACTGTGGGCTTTTGTGGAGCTGATCTGTTTTTTTTTTTGCTTTAAGAAGTCGTCACCTCACAATATTAGCAGTTGCAGTTGACTGGGGCAGCTCAAGCAGACATTTAATGAAAATTGTTGAATAGGTGATATCCTATGTCAGTGGCATGTTGAAATGCGCGGCATTACAACCCTCCTGCACGTGTTTGTGCATGGAAATTGCTTCGCTGGTTGTTTGATTTTATCCACCGGTTTGCAATGGGCATGACTTAGATAGCAAAACTGATTCCAAATAAAAATAGTATATTTGCATCTGTAATGTATGTTTTGTGAACTGCAAGTTAAGGAAAGGAGTGAATTTATGTTTTATGTTTTATGATTGTTGTTTAGGTTGTAAATCTATAAACTATTATACATCACTGGAGCAAAACTCTAGAGGTAGAACTAAGGAACAACTCTTAATCTCAGCAGCAGGAACTGCAGAACAAAAGAACACAATGCAGTACAATGCAAAGTAACATAAATGTATCAATGGTTGAGGGAGAAAAATGTATCTGTAACCAGTTGGTTATAGGAAATAACTCCCAAAAGGGCTGAGCTGGGAAAAAACAGGATGCAGTAGGTTCTGAAATATTCTTGGTGTAGATCTATCTTAAAGGCCTAAAAAGACAATCCAATATCTGCATAGTGCATGTGTTTGCTACAGCTCACATTTATATTTTTATATGTTGAGTTGTTTATATTGATATTTGTTGTAAATAAAAATGGTGTGTTCCCAGATTGAAAGAGATCTCTGCATGAAGTATGTGTCTAAGCAGCCCATTAAATTTACCAGTGTCTTCTCTGCTTCCTGCTTTTAGCATTAGACTGGGATAATAATAAAAAAAAAAAAAAAAAAAAAAAAAAAAAAAAAAAAAAAAGCACTGTTTTAGGCTTACTTGTGTACCAACTTAGCATGGCAATGTTGTCTTCTGTAAAACTGAACCTTGCGGTTGTTGCTGTTGCATAGCTGGCACAAAAACATGCAGAGCATTTGGAGTTTAAAATATAGCTGGATTGTAAAAATAACTACAGTGTGTGATTGGATCATAAAAAAATACGTTTCACTTCATAGACAATTTTTTATAATAGTTTCAAGGCACTGCTTTACTGCAAACTGTCTGTTAATAAAACCTCTTTGAATGTACTGTGTTGTACACACTCCACTGTCAATCACTGGCCAAACCTATTATAGAGTCTTCCCAGGAGAGAGAGAGCTAAATAAATGATGTATCTTATGTAGCCTATAGAAGCTCACACTGGACTTCTGTGATATTGATTTGTCACTGGTATTTTGCCACAAATGCAAAAAAGAATGAAAAATGCATTTTGAATTGGTTGTCTATTTTGTTTATATGAATGACATGTTTATAATGTTTAACATAAGGTAAAAAAAAATAAAATAAATAATAATAATAATAATGTAGTTATAAGCATTATAAAAATCTAACATTATGATAAATAAATAAGTAATACTTAACCTAAATCTGTTTATAATAAGATCTCACACAAACTCCAAAATGCATACACTCACCTCACCCTCAAGGCTCATAATTTCTTATTCCGGAAGCGCAACCTGATACCATTCATCCCTGTTGTATAAACACAATGACACTGCTGAATTGATACAATATACAAAACAAACACTACAAATATACTATACATCAGCCTTGTTTGTATGACACTACT
Source organism: Silurus aristotelis (assembly GCF_946808225.1). Lineage (NCBI taxonomy): Eukaryota > Metazoa > Chordata > Actinopteri > Siluriformes > Siluridae > Silurus > Silurus aristotelis. The sequence continues at coordinate 26,682,908 of NC_139577.1, read as the reverse complement.
TAAACACAATTAACTAATGTTTCAGACACAGTTTGGTCAAATATTTTACTTATTTTTGCTCTGATGGTAAAAATACAGTAGTTCCCAAAGCAGCCACAGCTGAACAAAGCAGACCTGAAGACAAGTGCCTATCCCTTAACCAGTGTTTGTACTTTTGAACATCAAAGTAAATTCCCTGCCCTGTTTTTTGTCCTGCAAAGTTTTCTTTTTTAACTATGTATGCAAAGCTAACTGATATAAACATGCAATAAATCCAAGCACTAGTCCTGGCTGTTCTCCTGTATGAATGCTAGAATGTCTTATGGTAAGAAGCTCCTCCTGATTATGTCTATGCTAGCCTTTAAGGAGCACAAGAACTTCCTTGATTGGAAGAGAGAATAAACAGCCTTCCTGGCCCTGGTCCAGCTCTGCTTGCTGTAGACAAACTGCAGGTCGGGCAGCTCAGTGTGGGTGGTGCCCTCTGTAGAACCCACTTCTTCTGCTTGGTGCTGTTCCTAAAACTTTCTGATGTTTGATGTCTTTCCAGACTTTCTTAAGTGTCTTAGCAATGTAGGGGGAAGTTTAAAATTCCTTAAGAATCTAAGGTGGTAAAGACACTGACAATTCTCCTTCATTCTTGTGTAGATTTAACATTACCATGTCAGATCCTGCACAATGTGAAAACAGGTGTTAGAAACTGCCTGGTGGTAAAGTTAAAAGTGGCCACAGTCCTAAGTGTAAAATGAGCATAGCAGAAGCCTGGGACACAACCCTGGGTGGGCGCTACTGCCAAAGATAAGGGTCAGTGAGATGTCTGTCTAGCTGTACTGCTTGTGGCCTGCTTGTAAGGAGGTCTTCTCCTGACACAGGAGTATAACTTAACAAATTTGAAGGGAATTATAGTGGGAAATGTCAAACTGTAGTAAACATACACCATTTGAAATAGTATACCTACTCATTTTCAACAAGAGCATTAGGAGACAAAATCATTTCAGTTTCGACAGGGACAACACCAGGTAGTCAATAAGTGGGTAAGACAACTTTTTATTTTCTTTTACACACAGCACACAGAAACAACATTCTAATAAAGCGACCAAAATTGTCTGTCAAGTGATTCATTTGTAAAATGATTCGTCATAACATTTTTAAGGCCACAATGTACAGAACATCAAAGATATAGGAGAGAATATTGGTTCATCAAACCTAATAAAAAAGAACAAATAAATAACTGCAAAAAGGCAAACACTGCAGACAGGATTTGAATTTCACATCAAATCAGATTCAACTTGCTAAACTGCCTGTACGAGAGCACTCAAAGTACAGCGTAACATCTGTGCACTGAATAAAAAAATTAATCCAAATATACCTTTACCTTAATCAATGCTACCGAAATGCTCCTATGTCAGTCACAAATCATGGAAAGTAAAATTTAAATCCATTACAGGGGTGGTTGTATTGATTCTTTCTTTTCACATTTTTATTCACAGCATTAACATAACAGGCTGTATATTAACTTACTGGGCGGAACAAAACAGTAGTTCTTTGTGAAGCCCAGACATTTAACATCCCCAAAATAATCAAAATAGCAGAGATCCTTGTTTCGGAACACCTCTGCGAAGATTTAAATGTGAGATTAGTAGTCGAATCAGGCTGTTCCTCTCAAAGCATTGAATATTTGACTATTAGGGGTCACCCATATAAAAACACAACTTAAAAAGTCAAATTTTAGAATACATCATTTACTCTATCAACATTTGATGGGACCTTTGTGCAATGGGAAAAAAATGGGTGCTAAAGGGAACCTTTTTATTGATGGGGATCTGGCATCTTTTAACCAGCTGCAACAGAAATTTTAATTCCCCCAGAGTAATTTTTTTAATTATTTTTACAGAGTAGGAATTATATACATGCTCACACACCTTCATTGGATTATAAATCACCCTCAATTATTGATAGGTGTCTTAAACAGTGTAAAGGAAGTGAAAAGGCATTACCTATAAGTTATGATCTGCTACAATCCTCTACTTCTCCTTCAACAAGTTTTCTTAAGGAAGAATGGGAGAAAGAACTAAGAGTAGACATTTCGGAGATGTGGCAAACAAGTTTAAAGCATATTAAAGAACATTCTATCAACTCTACTCACTGCTTATTCAGTTTAAAGTGATTCACAGAATACATTAATCAAAAAAGAAACTACGTAGAATTTTTCAAAATGTCTCTCCTCCTTCTTCTTTCAGCTGCTCCCATTAGGGGTAAAAGATCATCTGTCTCCATCCCCCCCCCTCTCCCCTCTACATATGCCTCTTTCAAACCAACTACCTGCATGTCTTCCCTCACCACATCCATAAACCTGTTCTGTCCCTCTAATAAACTAATTTCTAATCCTGTCACTCCCAATGAAAACCTCAACATCTTCAGCTCTGCTACCTCCAGCGCCACCTCCTGTATTTTACTCAATGCTACTGTCTTTAAACCATACAACATCACAGGTCTCACCACAGTCCTATAAACTTTCCTTTTCACTCTTACAGATACTCTTCTATCACAAATCACTCCTGCCACTCTTCTCCACCCACTCCACCCTGCCTGCACTCTTTTCTTCACAGATCTGGTATTTTTCATTCTGGGATTCTCTGAACGTATGCATTTATTATCAAGAGCACAACATAAACTGCTTGCATACAGTTTAACAACAATTAATAAGTTATTACTGTTGTACTGAAAGAAAAAGGAGGCTCCTACATGTAAGCTATGGCTTGGAGAGATGATTTCTACTTTACATTTGGAACAAATTAGGTACTGTTTAAAGGGCAAATTTGCCATCTTTTTCTCTGTTACCTTGATGGAAAATATGAGTTAATGCATATTTCTTAAAATGATGTTTTAATATTTTTGTTCAGCATACTTTATAATGTAATGTATACAGGTCTTGTAAGGAATGTTTTTGGAATGAGTTTGTTTTTGGAATAATTTTTTTTCTCTTTTTTTTCCCTTTCCTTTTTGGTTTTGATCATGTTCTTTGTATATGTAGTGGAGATTGCAATCCATTGTCAAAATCTGTCTTTCAATAAAACTTATTTGACAAAAAATTTTAAAACTTTAAGTAAACATTTACAGCATCATTAAAATGTACAATTTGCTTGAATCCGGTTGCTTGAAAAGACATTTCCATATTTCACTGCAAGTTATAGGCTGGTAATTAATCCATGTAGCCATAATACTCTTTGTTTAAAGTAAAAGACAATAGGCAAGAGGAACTACAGGAAGGAGACGGGACTACAGGAAGGAGTCATTTCACTTCATGTTAAATTGGATGGCGGCATCAGAGGTGTCAAGGACATCTTTGCCAGTGTACTGGGCTGGATTCTGTGCCTAGAAAAAGAGATAGAAGAGAAAAGGTTATTATTTTAAGTCTAATATTTATATTACTTCTAAACATTCTATTCCATTATTAAAAAAATCACCAGATAGTACATCATTAATGTCATCATTCAACCATCTTTAATGTTTATGTATAGTACAACCTGTAGTCTAACCATATATAGGTACAACTCTGTAGTCGGACATATATAGAGGTTAATATGAGTAAGTTGAGGCACAAATCTAAATTCTACAAATCTAATGAACATTACATTTTAAAATCTAAAATTTAACATAAAATATTGTAAAATACCCATTTTCTCTTTATTGCCTTTGCGATCACAACAGCCATGTCAAGAATTTACATTATATGTGTACACCAGATTTAAATCCAAATGACTACAGAGTTGGTTTTTCTTTTCTGTTATGAAAGAAGTAATTCAAAGCAATTGAGTGTTGCTGTGGCTGAAGTTTTGTTGGTCATGTGCTGTGATCTTGTGCCTGTTGTGTCCAAACTGATCCGTCTTTGCTTTCAGGCATATTTACTTCGTAATATTAGCGCCAAGATCTAACCAAAAATTTCACGAAATTAAAAAGGTGGGCATCTTATATCAGTGTCTTTCTGAAGATCATTGAGCACATGAGTAGACTAAATGGTTAGACTAGTTTAGATCAATTCATTTAGATAAGGGAGTGAATCTATGGCAGTGAATTGCTTAAATAGCATTTGAATTATACATCGTGCTCAAAAAGACCTATAAGCTAACGATCAAACACTCTGTAGCAAAGATTTCACTGAAATTAGAATACTAAAAGAAACATAAATGAAAATAAACTATTTAAGGAAGTACCTCAAGCTGTGGCAGTGAGAGTAGTGGAGTCATTGAAGTTGCAGGAGCATTACACACCATTGGAACAAAACCCTGCAAACAAAGACATGGCCACAACAGAGGACCAACTTATAATGCATATATTTTTAAATGACCTGTGAGAACTGCAGAACAGGGAAACAGAATGCAGTGGGGGACAGAGTACAATCATATATATTATAGAAGAAAACTCGTACAGCCGGAGCAGGTTGATTATATGGTACACCGCCATATTGAGGAGGCTGCGCTGAAGGGATGCCAAAGTCCTAAAAAAAAATGACATAAATCCATTACGATGTCATATCTATCCTGTCTATTTGTTTAATTAAAAAATGTGAGATTTCTAATATAATTAAAAATGTGGCAGAAATTACAAAACTACTTTATAATTTAAAATCCAAATAAATCTTGTGTGTGTCTCTTACAGAGTTAGAGGGCATAGCAGGTGGCGCATATTCACTGTAGGGTGGTTGAGGAGGAAGTGTTGGATTAGGAGGAGGATGAACAATACTTCCACCTAAACCAGGGTAACTAGGAGTATATGCCTGTAAATCAGAAGCACAGATACTATATACTGACGCAAGCATCAACAATTGTTTAATGGATTATATTGCATCTTTAGTTAACGGATGTTAGTTTGACATTTTTCCATGCTCTACCACAAAAGCCGCATTAGTTTAATGATAATTATAATAATTATAATTTAACACACTGAGATCTTTGCTGCCTGACTGAAAATGGCATCACTCATTTCAGAATCTGAAGAGAATGTAGGGATCTCTATTGTTTTCATCTTCTTGCTTATCCCATCATTATTATCACTTTACAATTAAATTACTTGCAGGGAAATAAATTAATAAATAAAAACTTTAATATTACAGTGAAATAATTTAATTTCATAATTTAATAAAAGTTAATCCATACAAAATTGTGTGTGTAAAATGTAGATCCAATGCCAGGGACATTTACATGACTTTTACACAAGGCTGTGCTGAATTGGGATCTAGCACATTACCGGTACTGGGTCTGTAGGAATTGAAGGACCGACATAAGCTGGTGGAGGTTCAGGTGGATTAATTGAATTGTTGAACTTTACGGTAGAGGTGGAAGCAGCAGTAGTGGTGGAATGGCTGTCCTTTTTACAAATATTTTTTCTATGGCAGCAGCAACAGTAAATACAGGGAGGTATGCCAAGCAACAGCAGCACAGCTGCCAGTGGTGAGGCATTGATCCTTGGATGGTGATCTACAGAGGAAAAAAAAAGAGATAAAAGAAGAAAAAAAAGAGGGGGGTCAAGAGAAGAAGAAGAAGGGTGGACAGAGTTATTACACAAACTGAATTCTTTAAAAGAAATACAACTGTTGAGCAGTGACAATCCTATATAGGGCAAGAATGGGACGACATTCCTCTCGCACAACTGCAGCAACTGGTTTCCTGGACGTTCCTAGACGTTTACAGCCTGTTGTTAAAAGAAAGGGGGATGCTACAACATGGTTTAAAAAAAAATAAATAAAAAAGGGGGCGTGAGACATGTTGCTGCTTTCAATTTCTAAATTACCTTTTTTTTTTTTTTTTTTTTTTTTAATGGTACATTTTTTAATTTTAATTATCTGATATAAGCCCCCCAGCTCAGCCGCCAAGCCCCCCAGCTCAGCCGCCATGTGTTGGAGTTTACCCCGGTGAACGAGAGGGTCGTTTCCCTGCGCCTACGGGTCGGGGATAGGTCTCTCACTGTCGTGTGTGCCTACGGGCCAAACCGTCGTTCTACTAGGAGACTTCAATGCACACGTGGGCAGCGACAGTGACACCTGGAGGGGCGTGATTGGGAGGAACGGCCCCCCTGATCTGAACCCGAGCGGTGTTCAGTTATTGGACTTCTGTGCTAGTTACAGTTTGTCCATAACGAACACCATGTTCAAGCATAAGGGTGTCCATCAGTACACGTGGCACCAGGACACCCTAGGCCGCAGGTCGATGATCGACTTTGTGGTCGTTTCATCTGACCTGCGGCCGTATGTCTTGGACACTCGGGTAAAGAGAGGGGCGGAGCTGTCAACTGATCACCACCTGGTGGTGAGTTGGATCCGATGGCGGGGGAGGAAGCTGGACAGACTCGGCAGACCCAAGCGTACTGTGAGGGTCTGCTGGGAACGTTTGGCCGAGCCTCCTGTCAGAGAGATCTTCAACTCCCACCTCCGGCAGAGCTTTGACCAGATCCCGAGGGAGGCCGGAGATATTGAGTCCGAGTGGACCATGTTCTCCACCTCCATTGTCGAAGCGGCCGCTCGGAGCTGTGGCAGTAAGGTCTCCGGTGCCTGTCGAGGCGGCAATCCCCGAACCCGGTGGTGGAAACCGGAAGTAAGGGATGCCGTCAAGCTGAAGAAGGAGTCCTACCTGGCCTGGTTGGCTTGTGGGACTCCTGAGGCAGCTGACGGGTACCGGCAGGCCAAGCGAACTGCAGCCCGGGTGGTTATCGAGGCAAAAACTCGGGCCTGGGAGGAGCTCGGTGAGGCCATGGAGAAGGACTATCGGCTGGCCTCGAAGAGATTCTGGCAAACCGTCCGGCGCCTCAGGAGGGGAAAGCAGTGCCCCACCAATGCTGTTTACAGTAGAGGTGGGGAGCTGTTGACCTCAACTGGGGATGTCGTTGGACGGTGGAAGGAATACTTCGAGGATCTCCTCAATCCCGCCGTCACGTCTTCCATTGAGGAAGCAGAGGCTGAGGGCTCAGAGGCGGACTCGTCCATCACCCAAGCTGAAGTCACCGAGGTAGTAAAGAAACTCCTCGGTGGCAGGGCACCGGGGGTGGATGAGATCCGCCCTGAGTACCTCAAGTCTCTGGATGTTGTGGGGCTGTCTTGGCTGACACGCCTCTGCAGCATCGCGTGGCGGTCGGGGACAGTGCCTCTGGAATGGCAGACCGGGGTGGTGGTCCCTCTTTTTAAGAAGGGGGACCGGAGGGTGTGTTCCAACTATAGGGGGATCACACTTCTCAGCCTACCTGGGAAAGTCTATGCCAGGGTACTGGAGAGGAGAATACGGCCGATAGTAGAACCTCGGATTCAGGAGGAACAATGTGGTTTTCGTCCAGGCCGTGGAACACTGGACCAGCTCTATACCCTCTACAGGGTGCTGGAGGGTTCATGGGAGTTTGCCCAACCAGTCCACATGTGCTTTGTGGATTTGGAAAAGGCATTCGACTGTGTCCCTCGCGGCGGCCTGTGGAGGGTGCTCCGGGAGTATGGGGTCGGGGGCCCTTTACTAAGGGCTGTCCGGTCCCTGTATGACCGAAGCAGGAGCTTGGTTCGCATTGCCGGCAGTAAGTCAGACTTGTTCCCGGTGCATGTTGGACTCCGGCAGGGCTGCCCTTTGTCACCGGTTCTGTTCATAATTTTTATGGACAGAATTTCTAGGCGCAGCCAGGGGTCGGAGGGTGTCCGGTTTGGTGACGACACGATTTCGTCTTTGCTCTTTGCAGATGATGTTGTCGTGTTGGCTTCATCAGACCAGGACCTTCAGCATGCACTGGGACGGTTTGCAGCCGAGTGTGAAGCGGCTGGGATGAGAATCAGCACCTCCAAATCCGAGGCCATGGTCCTCAGTCGGAAAAGGGTGGCTTGCCCACTTCAGGTTGGTGGGGAGTTCCTGCCGCAAGTGGAGGAGTTTAAGTATCTTGGGGTTTTGTTCACGAGTGAGGGAAGGGTGGAACGGGAGATTGACAGACGGATCGGTGCAGCTTCTGCAGTAATGCGGTCGATGTACCGGTCTGTCGTGGTGAAGAAGGAGCTGAGCCGCAAGGCGAAACTTTCGATTTACCGGTCAATCTACGTTCCTACTCTCACCTATGGTCATGAGCTCTGGGTCATGACCGAAAGGACAAGATCCCGGATACAGGCGGCCGAAATGTGCTTCCTCCGCAGGGTGGCTGGGCGATCCCTTAGAGATAGGGTGAGAAGCTTAGTCACTCGGGAGGAGCTCGGAGTAGATCCGCTGCTCCTCCACATCGAGAGGGGTCAGCTGAGGTGGCTCGGGCATCTGTTCCGGATGCCTCCTGGACGCCTTCCTGGGAAGGTGTTCCGGGCGCGTCCCACTGGGAGGAGACCCCGGGGAAGACCTAGGACACGCTGGAGAGACTATGTCTCCCGGCTGGCCTGGGAACGCCTTGGTGTCCCCCCGGAAGAGCTGGAAGAAGTGTCTAGGGAGAGGGAAGTCTGGGCATCTTTGCTTAGACTGCTGCCCCCGCGACCCGGCATCGGATAAGCGGGAGAAGATGGATGGATGGATGGATGGATATCTGATATAATTTCTAGATTCTACTGTGAATTCTATTGCACATTCTGTTTTTACATTTTACACAGCATCCCAATTTATTTTTTTTATTGGGGTAAAGACACTTGGTAGGTTGCTAACTATATTACATTAGCACAATCTAATCACTAGAAAAGCATATAGCTGGGGCTAACTACTGCTTCTTTCAGCTGCTCTCATTAGGGGTCGCCACAGCGAATCATCCGTCTCCATATCACCCTGTCCTCTTATTCTGCCTCTTTCAAACCAATTTCCCGCACATCTTCCCTCACCACGTCTATAAACCTCCTCTTTGGCCTCCTTCCTGGTGGCTCCATCCTCAGCATTCCCTCTACCAATATCCCCTACCTCTGTCTTAGGCACATGTCCAAACCATCTCAATCTCCTAACCTTTCACTCTGACAGATATCCTTCTATCACAAATCACTCCTGCTACTCCACCCTGCCTGCACTCTTTTCTTCACTTCTCTAACACACTCTCCATTACTTTGCACTGTTGACCCCAGGTACTTAAACTCATACATCTTCTCCACCTCTTCTCCCTGCAACCACACCACTCCACTACCCTCCCTCTCATTCACACACATGTACTCTGTCTTACTCCTACTGACTTATATTCCCCATTTTTCCAGCACGTACCTCCACCTCTCCAAATCACAATATCATCCGCAAAAATCTGTCCATGAACTCCTGTCTGACCTCGTCTGTCAACCTGTCCATCACCACTGCAAACAGGAAAGGGCTCAGAGCCAAACCTTGATGCAGTCCCACCTCCACCTTGAACCTGTCTGTCGTTCCTACTGCACACTTGCTGTCACACTGTCCTTATACATGTTCTGACTTCCTCATACAATACCACAACTCGACTCTCGGCACCCTGTCGTACGCTTTCTCTAAATCCAGAAACACACAATGCAACTCCTTCTGACTATTCTTCTCCATCAACATTCTGGCATGAAACCATATTGTTGCTCACAGATGATCACCTCTTCTCTCAGCGTGGCTTACACTACATTTTCCCATAAACCTCATGGTGTGACTGAAACTTTATAAATGGTGCTAACTGTCCTTTCAGTTAATTCTAAGAAGCACACTTTTAGATTTTATAGAAATGTTTTTGGGAATGTTAAAAATTTCCAGACTGGAACTCACCAACCAAGGTCAGAGAGATTATCCTGAGTTTGCGATTTAGATGGTCTCTGAGTGTGTAGTTCCCCACATCTGAGACATTGACATTGAGCACCTCTATGCTGTTGCTAGTCACCTGCACACGTCCCATGTAGTCAGTATGCAAGTTGCCCACAGGCAATCCATGGTCCACCAGAGTGAGGTTGAAATCTTCTCTTAAAAAATGTAATGTAGCATCATTCTTCGAAAGACTACCCAGTGGAATTTTAAATGTTTCTCCTGCCACACATTTCTCGGAACTTGTTTTAGCTTTAAAAGCAATGAACAGAGTTAGCATTGAATTCTCATTTTATATATAGATATTTAGATATATTCTAGATATAAAAATAATATATAATGATACAGAATTTTTTAGTGAAATTAAAATAAATGTTAACAAAAAACGATTATCACTTACTGGCAACCTTTAATAAATAGATGGAAATCTTCGAGTTCCAGACGTTCAGCACAGTGTAGGTCCCTTGATCTGCATATGTGACAGATTGAATGTTAAATGTTCTGTCATGTTCTTTTCCTTTTACTACTCCCTTTTTAGTTTGGGAAAATCTGGACCAAAGGACAAGCTTCTCTGTTTCATCCACAGAGGTAAACTCCAATTTCTCAGCCCCTAATGCCAGCTTTATACTCAGCTGTTCACCATAAAGCCGTTCTACATAATATGTATTAGAGGAAAGAAGACCATCACAGGAGCCTAAAATAAGAAAGAAAAAGAAAATTAAAAACTCTAGACCTTCAAAATGTGCTTAATGACTCCAACCACACCATATCATATATAATTACAATGACAATTATTCTGTTTTCTTTGCAGTTGGTTTTAGTTGCAAATGTTTTTGTTTAGTAATACTTAGTAGTGTATGCAAACCTGTGGCCTAAACCAAGTTATTTACACTGATTGTCTTAGTAGAATGTGCTACTCTTGTGCTCTAAATGATCTTAGTAGAGGCATTGCAGATCTTGTAGAGGCATGTTCTTGATCATGCTTAAGAATGTATGGGAGTGAGATGATTTAAAAAAAAAAATCTTACTCAAAATATGAGCAGCCAAGAGCAGAATCCAGAAACCTGCCATTTTCTGTGGGTAAAAGAATGACATTTAGCAAAACAAAAGACAGGACAGTTCAGTAGCCCAGCACTCTTTTGCAATATTGCTCCAATTGTGCTGCACTTTTTTCCAGCCTTCTCTGATCCTCTGTGGTTTCGATTCAGCTCGCGTGAAATGTCTTCTGCTACGGAAGTACAGTAAGAGTGGAAATGGTCTCGACCTAGACATGCTTAACATAGTCTCCGGAGACCACTCTAAGCTGGGAAGTTAAAGCAGCTTAATGTGGTTAAATTTTGAGAATGGCCAGATGTACCTTATAAATAAACTCCTTTTGAACACATTACATAGGAAATATGTAGAAGTTGATGTCTATGATGCCTTCACCACCCAAAAGTCCTGCCCTTCATGTAACTTCATAACGTTGCTGAAATATATTTCAGAAATCTGGGCTGTATTTGGCTAAATCAGTTCATCTACTGATTACAAATGCCAACATTCAACCACTTGTTCTCGAGATATCACACAAACAGGAATCCTGAACAGATGCATAGATGGACTAATAAAAATAATAAAATTATTATAGCTATTGATGAATAACTAGACCTTAACACACAAATTGGGAGAACATAAGAAAAGGTTTTAGGAAACAAGAGTTAATAGTATGCAAATAAATGGCAATCACAAACTAACTTTTGACAATGCTGAGACAGAATGATGAAATTTTCAACTTGTTTAATCCACCCAAACTAGTCTGCAGCAACAATTGGGATAAATGTTGATGTGTAAAACATTTAGAAATATCATTTAAAGTGTATACCTATTAATATGTGAACATATGCAGCTTTTTGTACATTTAGCAAATAATTTAGTCCTTACACCTTAGTCCTGAACCACATGACTTTCAAAACAAAATCCCAAATACTTGAAAACAAAGCTGCCACTGCATTTTTATTTTTGATAATTAAGAAGCGTCTGTTAAAACCCTTCCTTTAAACACTGCTATTTAATTTACATAATTGTATAAGTAAGGTTATGCAAACTATTGCACTCATGAATTGTATGTGCCATTTGAACGGTATATGAAGGACATCTTGACATGTCCTTGCTCTTGACATCACCTCAAGAGATTGCTTTGCAACAAGAGGCAGGGGGAAATAAGATTTTTGTTTAAAACAACATACTAGGCCTTTGCTGATGTAACACTCTAGTGTTTGTTTCTAGTGTTTGGGAGATTACTGTTATTACAACTATTGCTTGTCTGGGAAGAAGAAATAGATACTGTATACTGAGGAAGTGCACGAAACAGATGTTTGGAACACACTATGCAACATCTCCATTTTACAGCATGCAAATCGAATGTTTAATGTTTGTGTATCCTTGTATAGAGAGCTTTAAAGCAGTTAATGAAACGTTGCTCAAATATTAAAAGAATGGTACAGAGAACTATCTACAGTCTATCTCCTACTGTTTACTCACAAACAGCCCCTCAGAGACAGAATATACAGTAATTTATAATAATTGTTTTTTTTATACTCACCTATGATGTGTCCTAATACTAGAGGTAATCAACTAAGAAATACCAGAGGAACGATGTCGTGCAAAATTAGATCTCCTTTCACTGAAAACAAACCTGTCAGACTGGATAACTTGACGGCGTTTAAACAGCAAAGAGACAATTCAGAACATGCCAACTTTTACTGAGCACATTAACATGGGATTGGCCAGAAGGAAATAGGTGAGGTCTGGGGTAGTCCTACTACACAAGTGCATGCTTTTCAGAGAGATTAATATCTGCATTTACGTTTCTTCCTTTAGTTTAATTAATTTGTTTGTTTTTTAATCACAAAATGAAAAGATGAGCGTGAATGCATTTAATAACAATTTGACACTATAAATTTAATTTATACTTAAACATACTCTGCTGCCACCTACAGTGTCTCATAGGCATGGCATCGCAAATGGAGACTCCAAAGATGCCGGCCACGCCCAGTCCCGGAAATGCCATTTTTTCCTTTATCTATTTAGAATTTACGTAATTAAATAGAAAGTTTTGAGAATGACTCATACATTTTCAAAGTCTGCTTTCTCAGTCTTTTTTTATGGCAATTTGCAAATACTCCAAAATGTTGTGAAGAGTGATTAGATAAATTGCAATTAATAGCAAAGTCCCTCTTTGCCATGAAAATTAACTTAACCCAAAAACCTAGTTTCCACTGCATTTTAGCCCGAGCACAAAAGGACCAAATGACATCATGTTGGTGGTTCTCTCATTAACACAGGAGAGAGTGTTGAGAACAAGTCTGAAGATCACGCGGTCATGCTGAGTGAGTTATAATAACAGACTTCTTCTTCTTCTTCTTTCGGCTGCTCCCATTAGGGGTCGCCACAGCGGATCATCCGTCTCCATACCACCCTGTCCTCTATATCTGCCTCTTTTACACCAACTACCTGCATGTCTTCCCTCACCACATCCATGAACCTCCTCCTTGGCCTTCCTCTTTTCCTCCTACCTGGTGGCTCCATCTTCAGCATTTTTCTACCAATATAATTCATGTCCCTTCTCTGCACATGTCCAAACCATCTCAATCTCGCCTCCCTCACCTTGTCACCAAAACATCCTACATGTGCTGTCCCTCTAATAAACTTATTTCTAATCTTGTCCATCCTCGTCACTCCCAACGAAAACCTCAACATCTTCAGCTCCGCTACCTCCAGCTCCACCTCCTGTTTTTTACTCAATGCCACTGTCTCTAATCCATACATCGCAGGTCTCACCACAGTCCTATAAACTTTCCCTTTCATTCTTGCAGATACTCTTCTATCACAAATCACTCCTGTCACTCTTCTCCACCCACTCCACCCTGCCTGCACTCTTTTCTTTACTTCCCTAACACACTCTCCATTACTTTGCACTGTTGACCCCAGGTACCTGAACTCCTCCACCTTCTCCACCTCTTCTCCCTGCAACCGCATCACTCCACTGCCCTCCCTCTCATTCACACACATGTACTCTGTCTTACTCCTACTGACTTTCATTCCCTTTCTCTCCAGCGCATATCTCCACCTCTCCAGGCTCTTCTCAACCTGCTCTCTACTCTCACCACAAATCACAATATCATCTGCAAACATCATAGTCCAGGGAGACTCCTGTCTGACCTCGTCCGTCAACCTGTCCATCACCACTGCAAACAGGAAAGGGCTCAGGGCCGATCCTTGATGCAGTCCAACCTTCACCCTGAACCAGTCTGTCGTACCTACTGCACACTTTACTGCCGTCACACTGTCCTCATACATGTCCTGCACCACCCTCACATACTTCTCTGACACACCTGACTTCCTCATACAATACCACAACTCCTCTCTCGGCACCCTGTCGTACGCTTTCTCTAAATCCACAAATACACAATGCAGCTCCTTCTGTCCTTCTCTATACTTCTCCATCAACATCCTCAAAGCAAATAAGGCATCTGTGGTGCTCTTCCTCGGCATGAAACCATACTGTTGCTCACAGATGGTCACCTCTTCTCTCAGCCTGGCTTCCACTACTCTTTCCCATAACTTCATGGTGTGACTGATCAACTTAATTCCCCTGTAGTTACTGCAGGTCTGCACATCTCCCTTATGCTTAAAGATCGGTACCAGCACACTCCTTCTCCATTCCTCAGGCATCCTCTCCCCTTCCAGAATCCTGTTTAACAATCTGGTTAAAAACTCCACTGCCATCTCTCCTAAACATCTCCACGCTTCTACCGGTATGTCATCTGGTCCAACCGACTTTCCATTCTTCATCCTCTTAATCGCTGCTCTCACTTCCTCCTTACTAATCCTATCTACATCCTGCTTCACCAACTTCACATCCTCCAACCTTCTCTCTCTCTGATTTTCCTCATTCATCAGCTGCTCAAAATACTCCCTCCATCTTCTCAACACACTCTCCTCACTAGTCAACACATTTCCCTCTCCATCCTTTATTGCTCTAACTTGCAGTACATCCTTCCCAGCTCGGTCCCTCTGCTTGGCCAATCGGTATAAATCCTTTTCTCCTTCCTTAGTGTCCAACCTCTTATACAGTTCCTCATATGCCTTTTCCTTGGCTTTCGCCACATCCCTTTTAACCTGCTGCCGCATCTCCTTGTACTTCTGCCTACTCTTCTCATCACTCTGTCGATCCCACTTCTGTTTTGCCAATCTCTTTCCCCTAATGCTCTCCTGCACTTCCTCATTCCACCACCACGTCTCCTTGTCTTGCTTTCTATTTCCAGATGTCACACCAAGTACTTTTCTAGCTGCCTCCCTCATCACTCCTGCAGTAGTTGCCCAATCATCCGGCACCTCTTCACCACCACCAAGCCCCTGTCTGACCTCTTCCCTGAACCTCACACTACACTCTTCCTCCTTCAGTTTCCACCATCTTATTCTTGTTTCAAACCTTACTTTCCTCCTCTTCTTCTTCGCCTCCAAAACCATCCTACAGACCACCATCCGATGCTGTCTAGCTACACTGTCCCCCGCCAACACCTTACAGTCTCCAATCTCCTTCAGGTTGCATCTCCTACACAGAAGATAATCCACCTGTGTGCACCTTCCTCCACTCTTATACGTCACCCCATGATCCTCCTTCTTCTTAAAATACGTGTTCACCACTGCCATTTCCATCCTTTTAGCAAAATCTACCACCATCTGCCCTTCCACATTCCTCTCCTTAAAACCATACCTACCCATCACCTCCTCATCACCTCTGTTCCCTTCACCTACATGCCCATTAAAGTCTGCCCCAATCACCAATCGTTCTTTCCTAGGTACACCATCTACCACTTCATCTAATTCACTCCAGAATCTTTCTTTCTCCTCCATCTCACAAGCTTAACAAGGAAACCTGATCAAATAAAGTGGAGGACAAATTAGATCAAATGTAAAACTAAAAAAAAAAAAGAGGATTGCCATTTTACAAATACTTACGCCTCTTCTTCCGCATTCTTGGGAGTATAAATCTAATCTATATATTCAGAAATGTACAACATTTTCAGAGCGACATTCAGTCATACAACCGAGCACCTATGGAGTTAAGAGGCCCAGAAGTGGCAGCTTGGTGTGGCTTGTATTTGAACTCAAACTTCTATTTGCCACCGGCTTGCTCATCAGGGACAAACCTACTTATAATAAACATATTCACTTTTAATCACCACATTATCTGTGTAAAGCTGCTTTGAGACAATGTTCATTGTTGAAAGCGCTATATGAATAATTAATTGAAATGAAATTCTAAAGCCTTAACCACTAATTCCCCCCTCCCCGATTTACACCATGTACGCCGATCAGCAATAATAATTCAAAACACTGCCAAGTGAAAAGTAAACAGAACTGCGACGGCTAGACAGCTGAGCATCTTTAAACCAGCAGGTCTTAAGGAATCTTCCAAGTATATAGTTATTTTTTACTTGACCAGTGGCCCAAGGAAGGACAAGCAGCAAATCAGATGGGGAAAAAAAAAAAGTCTATCTCCAGGGTTAAGTTTCAGAAAAAGTTAAAACAACCCCGATACATAAAACAATATTTCAATTTGAGTATTTCTCCCTGAAGATTTGGTCTCAAAGTTTGAATGAGTGACATGAATCCCTGCATGTCTCTTTATATAAAGAGGAGTTACACCATACTGATTAATAACCATAAGAACAAAAGCAGTTACATTGTGCCACATATCTCAGAGGAGATGTGACTTTTTATTTTAACATTTTCTTGAAAAAAAAAAAAAAAAGATTTGAGAAAAATGTTTTGCTACAGACTGCACTTAAGACACTGCTTTAGAAGAAAAAAAAAATACATGTGCACTATAAAGAACCCAGCAGATTATGGTGAAAGAAAACTGACAAACACGGGTAAAGCGGTAGATACATGAAGATAAAGAACACACAAAGAAGAAACTAAGGGAGAAAAGCAGGAGGGAAAGAGGCCAGAGTCAAGCTGGATGCAATTTTCTAGGTCAAGCAGATATGTTGGTAAAGCTGTATAGACAGAAAAGGTTATCCAAGACGTCAAAGTTTGACATCTCTGAAGACAGAAATGGATAAACAATGCATGTGCGTTTTTATGTAATTGTGACTGTGTGTCAGGTCAGTCAGAGTTACATTTAATAGCACTCAAGTTTTAGTGCATGTCATTGCCTTCTGTTTGTTGGCAAAATGTCATGTACCATGTCAAGGTACAGATGGTTTACAGTATCATAACTAAAACCATATCTGAAATTGCTATATGTAACAAATGTTCTTTAGAACCTCTCCTCACTTTACTCTCAAGATTGTGCTCCTATTAGTCACCTAAGTAGTTTGAATCAATACATTTTGATTTCCAATTCAACCACATGAGCCTTGGAATCTTTTCAAGTTGCTTTGAATGAGCCTGAATGCCTGGCACAAAAGAACATGTCTCTCCTCAGATTCTGTGCGTTCTCCCTATGGGCGCAGCCTCTATCCACTTGCCCAACCAGACTCTGTGAGGGAGCTCGGAATCTTCTCGGAGCGTTATGATGGAGCCCGTAGAGCACACGAGTGTAAGAGCATGTGTGCCGTGCATGTGTGTCTGTGTTAAGATATCCTCTGGATGAGTTTATCCTCAGTCAGACAGAAGAAGGTGCAGTAGGAAAGGTCCGAAATGAAGTTTTCACAGCCATGTCTCGTGATACTCCTACAGCCCCGCAGGTCCAATAAAGTAAGAGCGGAGAGTCGCTTCATATAATTCAGGCAGACATCTGTCAGCTTTTTACAACCTAGAGAGAAAAAAAATAAAATAATGCTAGTTTACTTAAAAACTACCTAAAATGCAAATCTGCGACTACATTTTAGGTACTGGAAAACTAGGATGAAGCCAAAAATGAGGAGTACCGTTGTATATTCAATCAACTATCCCTGTTAAAATAATGCTCAACACTGAAAAATCGAAGATTATATAGTGAAGTCTAATTTACACAATACTGACAGGGTTACATGTAAGTAATGCGTTTACCTGCGAGGTTGAGCTCTCTCAGGGTGTTGCGTGTGTTGGAGCCACTGGCTGTAAGCAAGCTAATGGACTGGTCGGTTAGGACAGGGCAATGCGACAAGTCTAACCTCCTCAGCAACGGCAGGTGTTTGATTATAAGCTTCAGTATGGAGTCACTCACATTCAGACCAGATAACCCCAAAGATAACAAGCCTTTAAGCCTGCTGCGATTTTCACTACCTGCAAAGAGAGTTTATTAAGCAAAGAGAGTAATTAGTTGTATACTGAACAAAGATTATTGTAGGACTACAGAAGATTTTGGGTTTAACATAAGCCAGTAAGAATTGTGCATGCAGTCAACCTGATAGAGTGATGAGGTCTTTAAGCTGAGAGTCTTTAATGCTCTCAGCCCAACAGAGGTCCAGCGTGCGAAGACAAGGTAAGTTCTGAGAGCTCAACCCCAAAAAACATGATGAAGAACAGCCTGCTAAGATCAGATCTTTCAGTCCTGACAAAAATATTCTATATTAGCTACATAGTGTACATTTATACATAAATAAAAAAATGACCTGCATATACATAAATATTTTGATAAATATTGTTTTCCATAAAGAAGTGTCTGGATTCTGAAGTGTATACTGCGATGTAGCATCAGCCGGAAGGAAATACCTGGGAGATTATGGATAAGCCAGGTGATCTGTTTCTTAGTCACAGGTGTCCAGGACAGGTCAAGTGTGACAGGCTGGCGTTTGATAATAGCTGACAGAGCCTGAGCACTGAGGGAGCGACACCTACTGACATCTATCCGATTCCACAATCGTTTATCGTAACACCTAAAGAAAAAGAGAAGAAAAGGTTCAAAGACATATGAAAATCTTAAGTGTCTAGCTTTTGAGGATCTTTTGGTCTACTTCACTTTGTTAGGCAGGTCCAATTTAAGAGATTTCTTGATTGTGAACAGGTGTGTCAGTAATCAGGCCTGGGAGTGGCTAGAGGAATGTAACTCAGGTGTGATAAACCTGTTTTAACAGGAGGCAAACACTTTCACACAGGGACATGTAGTTTTGGATTTTATTTTCCCTCAATAATAAAAACCTTCATGTCGTGTTTATCTTTTACTAATATTTAAATTGGTTTGATGATCTGAAAAACTAAAGTGTGACAAACATGCAAAAAAAAAAAAAAGAATTCAGAAAGGGGGCCAACACGTATACATACACACAATATACAGTATTGTTCAAAATAATAGCAGTACAATGTGACTAACCAGAATAATCCAGGTTTTTAGTATATTTTTTATTGCTACGTGGCAAACAAGTTACCAGTTGGTGCAGTAGATTCTCAGAAAACAAACAAGACCCAGCATTCATGATATGCACGCTCGTAAGGCTGTGCAATTGGGCAATGGCACCGACTGGTAACTTGTTTGCCACGTAGCAATAAAAAAAATATACAAAAAACCTGGATTATTCTGGTTAGTCACATTGTACTGCTATTATTTTGAACAATACTGTACACACTATTTATATATATATAAAAAAGTGTGTGTGTATATTGTGTGTATGTATATGCGTTAGCCCCCTTCCTGAATTCTTATTTTTTTTTGGCTTTAAAGCTTATATATATATATATATATATATATATATATATATAAAAAATGTGTGTGTATGTGTGTGCCGTGTTCACCGTAATTTCCAGACTATTAAACGTACCCAAATATAAGCCGCACCCACTGAATTTTACAAAGATTTTAATTTTTAACATTAATAAGCCACTGATGTCTACACTGAAACTAATGAACTTTACACAGGCTTTAACGAAAGACAGTGCCTGTTACACGGCTTGTATCTAAACAGTAGACTACAAAGAAAGTCATTGGTCACTGTCTTCACCAAAATCACCTTTGGTGAAGCTTTGCTCCCGATGCCGTGCAGCTCAGAACAGTGCGTTTTTTTTTCATGCCCGGTTGTTTTCAGCGTAACAAATGATTCGCATTTCCTGTTGACATCCATATTTATGATGTGGTGCGGCCCGATTCAGTGGGAGCGCACCTGATTTGATATAAAGAATTTCATTGGTTCACCTGAACCCGTTCTGCAATTTCATTGGTCTCATGTTATGGGGCTCAGTTTTTTGGCTTGAAGCTTGTGATACCAGGAAAAACCCGGGAAAAACCCATAAATTAGCCGCTTCATTGTTTAAGCCGCGGGGTTCAAAGCGTGGGGAAAAAGTAGCGGCTTATAGTCCGGAAAATACGGTAAATATGCTTTAATGCCTTTGTTTATTAAATGAAAAAACAAGCAAGCAAGTAAGCAAGCTCGTACTCACCATTTGTACCAGGCTTTGCAAACCCGCATGCAGACAGCCAGTTCTGTTCGGCTCAAGTAACGAAAGACTGACACCCACACCTCCTTCTCACACCCTGGCTCGTTGCCCACATCCCGGAACGAGGGATGAGTAAGAAGGGAAGGAGGAGAGAAGCCGGTGGTAGATGTCAGGTGGGAAGAAGGAGGAGAAATGCATGAGCGAGAGTAGGTGGAGGAAGGTGAGGCTCTACCATCAAAGTTCAAATTCCTGTGGCGTGTATGACGGACTGATGATAAACTGGCTTTGGGCTGTGAAAAACCATTTCCAGTGGAGAGAGAGCTGCCATTTTTCTGCCGATACTTTTGAAAGGATTTGCGCTGGAGTAAATCGGCATTACCAGGATTGCGAGGAGACATCGCTGCCTCCAGCTTAGGTACAATAGAACCAGGATCGCGTTTGGCTTTTGATGGACGCTGTAACGTGACTGTCAGATAAGAACCATTTAACAGTTCATCGTTTAAATCTGAGACAAGCAGAACAGGGGGGTCAGGGTCCGAGTCTGAACGGTTCTCGCCGTCGTCATCGTCATCTTCCTCACCTCCATCATCTAGGTCTTCCATCTCTTCATCCTCTTCATCAAAGTCTTGTTCTTCACTTTCGTCATCCTCATCGTCGTCTTCGTCATCCTCGTCACCTCTGCGCCGCCGATGCCGTGAACGGTGATCTTTTCCAGACCTGCCCATGTGCCTTTCATCGTCACTTTCATCCTCTTCATCCTCCTCGTCATCATCATCCTCTTCGTCGTCATCATCTTCGTCATCGTCGTCATCATCGTCGTCCGTTTCATAACGTCTTCTCTGCATTTTGGACCCACCGCGTAAACGAACACGACTTCCGCGCTCACCCCTTACACCAAGTCCACGCCTCATTTTCAGGGAAGAGGAATTTGTGGTCATGCCACCACTCCCTCTGCCCCCTCGTTGTGATGAGCTTCTTAACAGACCCCGCCTACTGGATGCAAATCCACGATGTGCAGATACTGCACCCTTCGATTGGATTGATAGCTTTCTTCTTCCTTCTCCTTCATCGTCCTCACTGCCCGAATCCGGTCTGCGGTAGATTTTAGCCACGCGAGGATCCATCGAGGATGACTTGCGTTTCTAAAAACACAGAAATTGCATGTTTCAAGTTCATTTTCATGTTCCTCTATCTTTAATAAAGCATCAACTATGAAGGTCACACCTGAACAATTCACAAAGGGTATCTAAAATCATGTGCAACATGCCACAACAGTATAGACAGCCTAAATCTAATTACCAGAAGTTGCTTTTTGCTAACAAAATTTGTATCTGGAACCTTAAGTACCAAAGCAGAAAGTTTGGGGGGGTTTTTTTTGGTGCCACAAACTTCGGTACTTAAAGCCCCTATTAGTTTAATACTTACATGCATTTTGCCTGGTTCCAATTTGATCTGTTAGGAAAACAAGTTTTTTAATGAAGGTTACAAATACAGGCATACAGGATGAACAACATGATCAAAACGAATGAAAAATCAAAAAGGGTAGCAGACAAAGCTGATTCTGAGGATCTCCCCCCCCCGGGTCAGTCCGAGCAGCGATGGGGCAACAGGATGATGATGAAAAGGGGCGGGAAGGGCGGGATAGTTAAAAACAAAAAGAGGGACAGGAAAATGGCAGCAGGTAATCAAAAAAGGGAGATACAGAGAAAAGGGGATAGCAGGAGATCGGGTGTATGTGCGGCAGCCATGGCGTGAGGAAGGCGGAGCCTCTCACCCTCTTCCTGAGCCGCTGCTCTGTGGCCGCCACTTGTTTCCGTAGCGACCCATGTGACAGAGCGGAAGGGGGCCGCCCGACCCCAGGCCACACCCCGCCCTCGCCCCTCAAACCCCCCGACCCCTCCTGAGTTGTAAGGTCATCACCGCTGCCCGATGACTGACACAGAGGGGAAGAAGCAGCACTGTTAAATACTCAGGAGGTGTGCGTGTGGATATATCCAATAGTACTGCTTTAAATGGGCTATCCAAAACAGTATCAATTCTATATATACATACAGCATATTATACATATTGGAACAGGATAATCTGTGGTAATCAAAGCACTGTTAAAAAACCAGGCTTGTATGTTTTACCTCGGAGTCTGTGTCTTTGCCTATGACACATTTTGGACATTCCCAGCAACTAGGCAGATCTTTGTTTACTACACCCTCACCTGAAACCTAAAAAAATAAAAAAATAAGGGGGGGGGGGGGGATGATACAAGCACAATTAAATACAAGTATAAAAAAGATGAAGTTTAATATGGTCCTGGTATTGCACTAAAAAGTGCAGGATTTCTTTAATTTGTAGCCAACTAATAAAAATAGTTTTCAAAGATTATTATATTAGTCTGAAATGAAATGATCATATTCCATATAAATACAGTGCAGGGCAACAATATTCGACTTCAAGACCTCTCAAAACATTGCATAATGTACTATGTTAAGATGTATGATCTCTAAAACCAAATATAATTTGGTCTTTTATAACTCGGCTTAAAATTTCTCTGATGGCGCCAGACATAAAACTGATAAGAACCAGTCATGGTGTCCTCATAGAATTATGATCCAAGTACCAAAACAATAAATATTTCTTAACATGTGTACATGCCTTTAAGCAGCTAGGGTGGGCGATCTGCGCACAATTGGAACATTCCATAAGTTCTTCTCCAGTATCCTGGCTCCCTTCTTCACAAATTTCACACACCGCAGACAAAGGCAAACCAGGCTACATGTGAGCGAAAGAGAAAAAAAATTATTTTATATTTTGAGGCTCTGGTTGTGAGTTACTTCTAAGTCTCTTTCGCTTACAGTTTTAATTTGCTGTGTTGGGATGTGAACCATTTTACACTGTTGAATATGAATTTATTTATAATATATAATATATATAAAGAATACATAAAATTATCATTGGATTTAAACAAGGAACACAAATCTATCTGTATACTTAAATTTTATACATTGGTATAAGTAGTTTTAATACCATGGTGATATGTGAAAATAGCAATCCCATTTGCAAGTTACACTACACTCACAGCAAGACATTGGCGAAGGACACATGTCTGTTTCAGTTTGCCAGGGCCACCAAACTTCTTCATATCTCTGCAGAAATTGCACTCGCCACATTCTGGCCGCAGACATGCCTCACATCGCTTACAGCGCACGCGCCGTCTCCTTAACGCAGACATTGAGGAAGCTGGTTTTGTTGGACGAGGAACGATAGGAGTGGTGGCTAATTTGGGACGACCTACTGGGACAGGGGGCTGGGGAGGCTGGTACCAGGATGGCTAGATGACAAAGTAAGAGAGATTAAGAAAAATCGTAAACTAAATATATAATAATCTTCAACCAAAGTAAAACGAATCAAAGGTCGAAACTAAATATTTATTATGAAACACATTAAAGAACCCATGAAAAAGGTCTTAACGACTACAAAGCACGACAAGTATATATATTAAAAGTATGTTTTAACCGTAAAATCTTTCACTGGTTATAATATTTAAAGTTTAGAATGATCTTACCCTTTTTGGCCATTTAACAATGGGCTTTCCAGTGTATGAAAGTTTAGGGTTATCATTTGCATGTTCTTTAAGTAATGCCTGTAGGGGAAACACAATGGCCATATATGAGAATTATGGTAACTAGCCAAATTAATTATTAGAAATAAAATTTCTTTAGCAAAGATAAACTGCTCTGGTATGGTATTAAACATGCTGAACATAACATTGCTTGAATTTAATAGTCATAGTATCACAGATATACACAGCAATTAAATGATCAAAGGCCATTAACATTACATTTAATATACTTCATAACGTCGTTTTAGCATCATTTCCCTAAGCTTACCCGCATGTCATGGAGCAAGGCAGGTGCGTTGTGTATTCCTGCAGGAACACACTTTTTTTGTGAGGGAAGAGATTCGAGTTTTCCTAGCAAATTCCATAAACCCTCCAGCTCAAAAGGAGTCATGTGAACTTTCATCCCTGGCCGAGTTGGCGGTGAGGGAGGATCATCTTCTTCCTTTATATGACCATTCAAGACTTCAGAACTGGAGGATTCTCGCTTGAGGCCTGAAACAAATGTATATGCTCACTATAATTCTTGATAAAAGAGCTTGAAAAAACAAAAACAAAAACAAGCAAACAGCAAATGTGTCTAACAATGACAGAGTTAATGGTGTGTATTTTGTATCTATCTGCTTTATGCCTACTGATAAAGTACTTTTTATTCACCAATAGCGATTTTAGATTAAGTGTTCTTGCTGAGATACCAACCGATGCCTAGAGAGTGTTTCTGAAACTCAGGGATGAGGTAGGAGGTGTTGGTCAGACTGTACACATACCGTTCCAGCACATACCAACACATCTCATAATAAAATGGGTAGCGAAATTTAGCTGGCACCTAATTTAGTGAACAGAGAAATAGAAAACATGTTAACATTGTATGAAAAGAAAAAAAAAAAAAAAGCTGTCAAAAGTTTCATTAATGGAACTGAAATGTTATTCAGAACGAGTTAATAATGACCAATACCTTTAACAGTACCAAAAAAAAAATTACAATAAAAAAAAAAAATTAAAACATCTAATGCATGCTTATTTTCGATTTGTATACATAGTTTAATCGGATTACATAATTTCGCACACCCTTGTTCTGTCCTCAATGTTGCAGATATTAAGCTGCATTGGGATGTTAAAACTGTGTAGGAAATTTCCACCAAACACAAGTGTGTCCACAGGTGTGTACACTGCATGAATCCAGCCTGTGGACGTAAGCAGATATCCACATAAACACAAGTTTTAATAAAAAAGAAATTTTTTAACCTGATATTTAACTACTTTAGTAAAATTACTCAATGTCTGTACAATTTTCCCACCTGAAGGGATAATAAATGTGTAGCCTTGCTTGAGTTCAATCCGCTGGCACTCTGTGGCCTTGTCTCCAAGGAAAATGTCACTTTGTTTTCCAGATAAAACCCAGTTCTCATACATGTCCAGGTTCTGCGGTGTCGGGGGAATTAGCCAAAATATCTGTGGCACAGAAGGTAAAATCCCAGCTCATGTCAGGTCAATTACAATAAAATTCACAAGTACAGTGGCATATTAAAGCTATTCATTTACTGATGTCTTGAGTGACTAAGCTTTCAGAGAAACTAAAACAGAATAATACATTTCATTACATTTATAATGGCTAATAAACGACTAAATCACGCTTACACCATTTCACTTATGGAGAAAAAAAATAAATAATTCATGCTTTGTTACATCGAGATTATACTACTGTAATGCTTTACTGTCTGGATGTTCTAGTAAGTGCATAAATAATCATCAGTTAGTCCAGAGTGCAGCAACAAGAGTCCTTACCAAAAACAGGAAATATGACATCACCCCTGGTTTAATCAGTAATCACTGGCTCCCAATTAAATCTCACATTGATTATAAAACTGCTACTGGCATAGCACTGAACGGTCTTACGTCACAGTTTTTGAGGGAACTTTACAATAAATTATGATCCACCATGCCGAATTAGATCAAAAGGTGCAGGCTATTTGTTGGTACCTAAAATAGGGGCAGAGCTTTCTCTTACAAAGCCCCACAGTTATGAAACATCCTTCCAATTACTGTTCTGGAGTTAGACACTGTGTTCTAGACTGAAAACATTTATTTAGTCAAGCCTTCTGTCAGTAGGTCCTTCCTTAGGTCTTCCTCTACAGAGCCCAACTTACACACTTATCACACTAAATAATTTATTTAAACAATAAGAATTCCCTAATCTTAATTTTCTCTCGCCCAGTCGCCCGCCCTCTCTCGCCCGCCCTCTTTCTCGCCCAGTCGCCCGCCCTCTCGCCTTTTCTCTCTCCCCCCCAGTTGCCCCCTCTCCTCGCCCTCCTCTCAAGGTTTCTTCCTCACAACATCTTAAGGAGTTTTTCCTTGCAACAGTCACCACTGGCTCACTCATTAGGAATAAACAATGAGGAACAAACTCAAAAGAATGTGCATTTATTGCCTATTTAACCCCATTACCACTATTTGTGTAAAGCTGCTTTGAGACAATGTCCATCGTAAAAAAGCACTATACAAATAAAATTTAAGAACATTAGGTTGATTAACTAATTATGTTGATTGGCAACAGGTCAGTAACATGATTGAAATAGTATTTTTATGCCCAAAGATATAGAGTTTCCCAGAAGTACAGAAGGGCAGAGCTTCACCAATGCAAAATACTGTGTCTACAAATTGTGGAACAATTTCAAAATAAAATGTTCAGCATAAAATTGTGAAGGCTTTGAATAACATTTTTTATCTAGTCATCTGCAGTACATAGTCAAAAGATTCAGAGAACCTGGAGAGGTTTCACTGCCAAAGGGAAAATGGCAAAATAAGGGAAAATCAATGCTGGTTGCCTTTGATCTTCAGTCCATCAGGGGCACAGCATTAAAAACAGGCAGGCAAAATGTTACATTTCCCCAAGTTAAAAATTGTATACGTTTTCTATGTTCTATAAATAAAAAAATGGGTTTATTCGATGTACTGTTTTTAAATTTTCCTTCAACTTTTTTTGGCATTAGGGTTGTAGGAATAACAATATAAATACCTGGAACTTTTATTTGGCGAACAGATTTACTACTATAAGTAACTGATGCGTTCACGCCACAAACTTTATTTTATCGACTTCACACACCGAGCTCAGATATGAGTGGAAGTATGGGCAAAGTATAATTAAAATGCCACATAGTTTCAGTTTAGGAAAACTTTAATAAACATAGAGAATTTCTCCACACATACCTTGCATCCTCGCAATATGTGGTACCACACAGACGTGCCTCCAAAGTCTATGTGGAAGTCTGTATAACAGCCCTGCACGCTCATCAGACAGTATCTATTCACACAAGAAAACAATGAAAAAAACAATTTGCATGAGAAGGAGGGTGATTGGAGGCAGAATACTGATGGAGGATACGCAAAGATGATTAGGTGGAGGAAAAGTGATCCTCTAGTTCATGAATGAAACAGTAATTTTGTATTATTTTATATATTATGTACCGTAATTTCCGGACTATAAAGCGCACCCAAATATAAGCCGCACCCACTGAATTTTACAAAGATTTTTATTTTGAACATAAATGAGCCGCACCTGTCTATAAACCACAGGTGTCTACATTGAAACTAATTAACTTTACACAGGCTTTAACGAAAGACAGTGTCTGTTACACGGTGTAACGGGTAAAATATGTTGTGGCTCCTTTAAGAGCAGAGCGCCATTTTGGGAATAGCCTGCCACCGCATTTTTCCGCTATTACTGCATGTGTGCAAGACCGAGGAATATGTCCTTATTATTTTCTGATGCTCATTTCTAAGTTTCTATGACTAACCCGTAACGCTGTTGCCAAGAAAAATAAAAAAGCACGAGTTTCTCGAAACCTGTCTGTGGTTATATGATTTCTGTTGCAACTGGAGTGAGCGAGCAGCAGGTCAAACCTCAGAGGAATCTCATCTATATTTATGATGTGGTGCGGTCTGATTCAGTGGGAGCGCGTCTGATTTAATATAAAGAGTTTCATTGTTTCACCTGAACCCGTTCCGCAATTTCATTGGTCTAATGTTATGGGTCTCAGTTTTTTGGCTTTGAAGCTTGTGAAACCGGGAAAAACCAAAAATAGCCGCTTCGTTGTTTAAGCCGCGGGATTCAAATTGTGGGAAAAAAGTAGGGGCTTATAGTCCGGAAAATACGGTAGTATTTGTAAAAAGGTGTTTTTTGTAACAGCTGTGTTCTGAGGACTTTCCAGTGCTAGAAATCTTTGCATTGTAAGTGGCACAGACAGCTCCTTCCATAAATGTCAAATGAATGCCTCCTACAAAAAAACTACAGCAATTAGACTTCTCTTGTTGTTGCTGAATATAAAGAAGCATTGGCTTTGTAAAGGTTCTGATAATCCTTGAAAACAGCTGACTCCTGTTAGAGAGTAAGAGCTAGGAGAGTTTATCCACACAAATTTACTGATCATTTGGGTACCTCGATGTGGATCACGTATATATGGGTATGGTTTGTGGGTGAGTGTGGGTTTTCTGTAATGGATAAAACGGATCTCTGTTTGTTGCATGATCAAAAAGTTTGATGCTCAATAGATCGTGTGTGGTCTTTGCTGGTGTTCAAGCTTTTAAGCACGCGAGGCCAAGAGCAGCCCA
The DNA here is from genome assembly GCF_946808225.1 of Silurus aristotelis. Taxonomy (NCBI): domain Eukaryota; kingdom Metazoa; phylum Chordata; class Actinopteri; order Siluriformes; family Siluridae; genus Silurus; species Silurus aristotelis. The sequence continues at coordinate 26,654,645 of NC_139577.1, read as the reverse complement.
CAATGACATCACAGAGATAACTTGTGAATTCACTGTAAATCTCCCTCTAGTGTTGAAGCATGGAAATACCACGTTTTCTAAAAATGTTTATATTATTAGTCTTATGTTATGTGGAGGAAGCCCCTGTAAATGAGTTAAGCTAATAACGCTTTACCTCATGTATAGTAAGTGCCTTATTTACACCTCTAAGTCATATAGCACCTGGAACTTCTGTCTACAGGTATACATAAATAACTCATGCCTCCTTACCACAGATTTAACCATTCAGTGGAACAACAAATGTACAAATGAGATGCAATTTTAACATACTTTTGAACTTTAGGGTACTGCATATCAATGATTGAGTTGGTGGAGTCTCTTTGCCTTTCCTTTAAGTGCCGTGGCCACATATTGTCAACCCAATCTATCATGTCCACCTGGGAGACAACAAGAAAAAAAAATCAATCAGACTGAATGTGTGGAAAGAAAAATAACCTGGTGAATTGAGTCTACATGCACTTACTGTTGTAGGTCGACTGACTAAATTTTCCAGTTTGGTGTGGCTAAACTCCAAACTGATGACGTTGTACAGCTTCTCTCTCTGGGATGGCGGGGTCTCATAGTATCGCCTCCACTGAGCCATAGACATCTCTGTGCCCTTCTGAGTAGCCACATCCATCACGTCAATCATTCGCCGACTGCCTACCATAGAGAGGGTTTGGCATTCTCATACTGGCACATGATAAATTTTACACCAATTGACTTCCTATTTTTCATTATCAACACTATTCAAGACACACTCTTAACATGGGTACAAAAAAAAATGTTTCTTACCCACAAACATCTTCACATCGTTCACACTGAAATCTGAACCTGGCATGCTAGAGAAACATAGCAGAAAAAAAAGAAATGAGAATACTGGAGTAGAAAACAAAAACAAAAAGCAGTAATACAAAACACTTGACTTCACATTCAGCTATGGAGTTAATAGTGAGATTTCTGCCTCCCCATTGATACTGTGCATGATTCATGCATCAAAGAAGATCCCAAGATAAATGCTTAATTAAAATATTAACAACAATGTTATTTACAATGTACAGAAATATGCTTACTTTTCTCCCCCTCCATACAGGGACATGTGTCTACCAAATCACCCAAAGGCCACAAATGTGGTGGCTATAAGTTAGCGTTAAAACACTGAGGTATTCTTTGAAACAGGTTGGAAGAATTATACTACACATCATAAATACAGGACAAGATTCATTACTTGATTCCAAGTCCATCTGGTCGTTCAAAGATAATTGGATCCCTCAGCCCGCCTTTCTGGATGAATTCAAAAGTGAAATCTGGGAATGAAAAATTGCAGATCATTTATTTACAGCACAAAATACAATAAAGAAATGTCTTAGTTTGCAGGCTGTAAAAAAAAAAAAAGGCAAAAAAAAAAAAAAAAATGCCATGTAATTATCTTTCCAAAACCATACAAAACAGAAGGTTAACTAATTTGATGAATTACCATTGGGCCAGGTTTCAGTCTTCAACAGACTTTCAGAAATGCACTACTACCTCTTGTGCTTTAAACTAGAGGAACCCAAGGTCTCAATTTTTGTACACCAGGTTTATGTAGCATGAACACACTATAAATACTAACGATTCAAAGAGCAGGCAAATGTGTCCATCCAATTCTGAGCATCACTAGGACTTTTTTCCAATAAATACTGGCCTTAACCTTATACTCAACATTCAGCACATGTTCCTTACGTTATTTTGTATTTTATCCTATGAAGCAAAGGACTGAGACAAATGTCACTTGAACACAATGTCTACAGTGTTTTACTCCAAATGTTCAAACACTCAGTAGTGACCAGTGAGATCTTCTACATGATGGACTGAAGTAGTAAGGTCAAGGCAATACACCAATAACAACATGCTAATCAAAAAAGAAGGGATTCATTAAAAACGGAAACGCTGCTTAATGACAAAACAGTAGGTTTGGACAGGTAAAAAAAAAAAATTGTCACAATATAGGTTTTTATTGAAATTTACTGATCTTATTGGTGTTGGGACACTAGCAAATTGGCACAAAAAGATCGGTCTTCTGCCACAAACTGTCAAAGCCTGTTATTCTCAAAGAATTATTCCTATTTTGTATAACATTAGTACAGTCATTCTAGCTGGATCATACTGAATATGGGGGAAAACCATTAGACTATGAACTTTATAGTCTTCTTAATTCCTGTTATTGACAGTTCCTCAAAATATGCCTAAACCTCAATGAAAAACAGCAATACAAAGAAATACAAGCTAAAGTTGCAACATTGTGATGTGGCTTTTGCTATTGCTAAAAAAACTTCAATTTCACAGTCCTATTCACTTTAAGGTAGACCATTTTCACAACCAAAAGATGAAGACCACAAACAATAAAGTGTTCAGTTAATTGCTTAAAGTTAATGCTAGTTAGTTTACTGTTAAGACTGACCAGGTTATTTATGCAAGTGTGCAAATGCTACAAATTATTGTAGTAGGATTAACATACTCGTCCATTTTATTCTCACTTCTTTCTCAATTAGAAGGCATATGAAAGTGCAAATCAATTAATCCCTTCCCAAACATTAAACAATATGGTAACTTTACTACCATTTTAACAGCCATAATCTAATAGTGTTCAACGTGGAAAATAAAAAACAGTCACGTATTTTACTGGTATAAGAGCTAGAACAAAGGGGAAAAAAAATGTTTTCTTGATCTGTGCAATTCACTTTGTAAGTGGGACATGCGCAAGCATTTCAGGTGGATACCGGTCAGCAGTAGTTTAAGTTATGACAAATGTTTTACTGATTTACTAAAAAATATCATTTTATATTAGTAATTTTATTGCCATAAAATGTATTCATAGGAGCTTCCCAGAAAATGTTTTAATATTTTAAAGTAATGGAAAATGTAATAGAACAGTATTTGTTTTCCATTTGGAGTAAACCTTTAGCAAACTACCTAATCAGCATTTAACTACAAATTCCAGTTTACAGTGAATTTTTTTCTTTTTTGATTAATCGTATTTTTTACTAAATAAAACCCTTGTTCAGGGAATTTAAGTATAAATTGTACTTGTTTCTGTAAAAAAAAAAAAAAAGAAGATAAAAAAGCAATTTATGTAAAACTATATTTAGATAATTACATATTGCAAGTTGACAACCATACTAAAATAAAATAAATAAACCTATTAACATTGTTTTGATATGTTTAAAATTAAATAGACTTTTTGTTCAGTTAAAAAAATCTAGCATCTAGAATATATAATGTATTTAGTTTTGTATTATAATTAAATTGTATATGCATAAATTAAATGCAGTGGAACCTCGGAGCTCGCGAGGGTTAGGGACCAAGACCGGTCGCGAGTTCCGAATTTTCGCGACCTTTTGATACGCCCCTTCCAACCCAGTAAAAACTCAAAGAACAATATACGAAATCGATTTAAATGAGTAAATAACATTATTTCACTCCATAACACTTAATTATTAGACAATTTTAATGAGATAAACCTTGTTTAGAAATGTTAAAACTAGCGTTTTGAGCAGCTCGCGGTTGCTCACGAGCCGATCTGAATGAGAGTCGCCGGTCGGAATGAAAGTCGCGAGCATGCGAGGTCGCGAGCGCTGAGGCAGCGAGCTCCGAGGTTCCACTGTACACAAACATTGAAAACAAGCATTTGAACGTAGTAAATCACATTTGAAAACAGATTGTTTTCTGTTGTGTTGACTGTTGTAGTACAAAAAAAAAGAAAAATACATACGCATTCTCTGAAAACCATAACAGTGACTTAAATGTAATTGTTTACTGATGTTATTTGCTGTTTTTAAGTTTTGTTTTTTCGCACTAGTTTAACTGAATCACTATGTTGCGAGTGAATAGATTGCGAAGTTATCAAACAAATGGTTTACACAATAGCAATTCATTAAACTGCACCATTTTCACATGATTAGGATTATACAGTTTTTGTTTTCCGTGTAGATATATTATACCTTCACCCGCGACACCAGTGTGTTTTCTTTTCATGTGCTCATGCATCACTGTGGTACTTCCATGCCACACAAGCTCCGCTTTGCATAACTTGCAGGTTAAAATCTTCTTTGTTGCGTTGGATATAAAATGCTTCCACGCCGTGGATTACTAGGAACACACACTGTCCTGTGCCAGTTGACCTGTAAATTTCCGCCATTTCGCAAACGGGTGTTTTATCTTGCCATCACGCTAACCCGTAACTTGAGGAGCCTAACTAATCGATACGGGCATTTGTTGAAAACGAATTTAATTATCGATTATTAAATATTTTATCGATTATTTGTTGCAGCCATAGTGTTAATTAATAGAATGTTTAATTTATAAAATTACATGCCTTACTGACCTTAAGGCAAGGAAGCTCAAGCTAAGCTGTAAAATTGGGAGGTACCTTTTCCTTCCATACGTTTGATTCTGTCCGAACCAAACCGTTCACTGTACACTTTCTCCTCCAGGCCAAAGGTCCTTTTCCCATCGATTTCATCATCAGAGATGCCATCATCGTGGTAACGTCGCCGCGTGCCTGACCGCTGGGAAGATGGGGGAGAAAGAACAATTAGAAGCCTATTACTCATTCAACATACAGAACATTCGATATCACGTCCACAATTCAACACTGCCTACTGCCTGTGTAACCAACTGTGCAACACAAACTCGGCTGCTTTGTATCTATAACAAAAAGTGTATACTTATGATAAATCTTATTTTAAACCTGAAAGCATGATACCATTGCTCATGTGCCCTTTGAATAGACAAATTAAAGCAAAAAGGAATCAGAACAAGCTTTATGTATTAATATACCTGCAACAATCACTGTGCTTCAAATCAATTCTTTTTTTTATGTAGGTTGTCCATTAAATTATTATAGGTTAATAATAAAGATTGCAAAATGTATTACTAAACAAACCCGTATTTAAGAGGTAAGCAGTATTGATTATATTTGAATAACTAGTTATTCTCTTGCAAAGCAAAAAATACTGGCAACATTGTAAAAATGAGATATTTATTTTAATAATGGATTCAAATAGCTCTTTGCAAAAAGACTTACTGTTTAAGCACAACTACAACAAAGTAGATGTGATTATAAATTGTGGGTTGATTGTGGCCTCATTCTCTTAAGCCCCTGATAAACATCAACCCATAAATGAACAATAAAAACAAAGATATAAAGCGTGTCCCCTGAGATGTTACACTACCAGTCAACAGAGAGCATTTTATAGACATCATCACAGTCTGTCTCAAACCCAAATTATAACAAAACCTTGCAATGACTCAGCAACATCCATATGAATAAAATGTTACTGATAATTCGGCTTTATTGATATGTTCAATGTAAGCGGGTAGACAGAAAAACCTTATTTCTGAACATTAAAATGTGACAAATCCAATTTGACCAGTGACCTAATAAAAATAATAATAATCTGACTAAATACCACTATGCCCTATACACTGACCCATGACCAAACACATTACTTTAAGAAATCAGACAAGATTGTGAGATTTATGTGGTCTGGATAAACACAAATATGGCTAGCTGATAAATATTCCTACAACATAATCATTTCCTATGTCCATCTTCAACCAAGGCCATTAATACTGCACAGTTCAGTGAGCAAGATCGAAGCAAACAGACTGCACAGATCACCAGGAACATTGTGTTCTTACTCAGACAACACCAAAAGGACAAATGTAACTGCTTAGTTTTCCAAGAGTTAACAGCTGTTTATTAGGTCAGCAATACACAGACTAGCAGAGTGTAGTAGTCCATAAAGCAAAAAAATAAATACCTTAAAGTGCACTGGTCACCAAAAAAAAAAAAAGGAGCACTGCAAGCAAGGATGAGAAAACAGCTCTTTACATTTAAGCCACATCTCCACTACAGCTCTGTTCTCCTTTCTTTTAGGATCCTTACTATTCTATATCTGAGGCCTGAAACTGCCGTGCCCCTAAACGTAGCCCTTGTAAAGGGCAAGAAAACACTACACACCTCGCACCTTCAGTGTCACATCTTCGTCCTCGTTCTTTCTCTTCCTCTTTCTGCCTGGCTTCTTCAACACACCGCCATCTACAAGTCTAAGTGTCTCCTCTCTGTCCTCCATCGCTCCGTCTGCCCTTAGGTTTTCCTTTCAGTGCTGAGACCAGTGTCCCGTCCTCCTCTTGTGATCCTTTACCTCTGCAGTGTCCCCTCCCTCCCACTCCCACTCATTACCCTTCCGCATCTCCGCTCACATGGCTAGCTCATCCAATCACAATGCTCCTATTCTCACTGCCATTCCTTTGAAAGAGACAAACCACTAACAGATCAAATCGCCTTGTATCATCGCTTAATATCTTTTGCGCTCTCTTTTTTCGACCCGAAACAAATCCTCTCTACACATTTCTTTCTTAGGTTTTTTTTTTCCAACCTTAGCAACAAGATGCACAAGTTTGGAATTTGGCAGAGAATGTTAAATGTTTCAAGAACAGAAACAGCAAAGAAATGCACCATGTTCAATTCTCTCACAATCCAGAACAAGTAAACGCTGGTCATCACACTATGCCCAATCGAAACAAAAGAACAGACTCTGAAAGACTAGACAAAACCAAAACAGTGTTTTGTTCCTGTTTTAACTAAAAGACTTAAACAAAACCAAGAATATAACCCAAAACAGTTAAATCAAAAATACACCAAGTTCTGACCAAAAGATTGAACAACGATCATATTCAGTCTCTCAAAACAAAAACAAGGCACGAACTACTATTGTCTGCTTGTGCTCAGACTGAATCCAACACCGACTGACAGGTTGAAGATACTTGCATTCTCGTGGATCTAAGTGCAGTAGGATCAATGTAGATGTATTAAACCTTATCCACCTACCAGTCGTTTGCTGTAGCGTGAATTTTGATCGTCCATATCCAGAGTCTGTGTGGAAATGACTCTCAAAGACACGCCTGTACTTTTCTGTCACAGCTTGGGCGACTTGGAAGAACCTACTTGCTACCTAGAAAATGTTAACTAAGATTTGGTACAAACTTTCGGGAATTGAGTTACTTTAAAAAAAAAAAGCGTAATATTTTATAAAATTATGAAACGTCAACCCAAATTGTACACTTTGTTAGTTATGTGCCTATACGTGTCAACTTTAATAACAAACTGCAGGCAGCTAGATGTGTGCCATATTAAGGCACCACTTGTCACACACTTGATACTAAAAAATAAATTTAAACCGCTTAAGCTTGAATTAAAACTTCAAACTTGAATAAACAAGTTGAGGTAAACGCACAGACTAGCTAACTACCCTCCACTGAAGTGAACCATTGCTCCGCCAAAACAAAACGATTAGCATTAGCTCACAGAGCAAAAATAGCTAACAAATTGCTTTCGTGAGATTTATTTTCTTCAGGTGTGATAGCTGTCAGTAACGTTTATTACGGATAAAAAGCCAAGAAGATATGAAAACCCAGGAGAAAACGTAAAAAATGTCACTAAAGTGGCGCATCTCGCGTTGATTTATCCAAGCTAACTCAGCTAGCTAGCGTTAGCTCGGGTTCAGATACCTTTAAGTTCTACCGTTATTCCAGTTTTATACGTTATACTTCGTTCACTTGGCCTTAAAAACTCCCACCGCCCCGAATGCGCCTCTATTAAGAACATAAACGCGCCGGTGAGCATCCTTTGTCAACTTTTTTCAGTGCTGAGGGGGAAATTATGTCGCTCGGACCGGACCGCTCTCCGTGCATTTACGGTCAAGTTCCATTGGTGAAGCCGTTACGCCGCCATTTTCAAAATCGTCACGAAGCCTCAGCGGCCCCTCGGACCAAGTCCCGCCCACTTGTGCAGTTGCTCCAATCACAAGTGAATGCGACACACTGGGGACAGTTACGAATGGTTGGAAAATGTGTCAATCTTCAACACGGACCATACAAAATCGACATAAAGGTTCAGCTGCGTTTACGATTAAGTCCCGCCCATTGGCGCGTTTGCTCCAATCACAAGCAAATGCGACACACTGGGAACGTCTACGAATGGTAGGAAAATATGTCAATCTACGCCACAGCCTGAGCCATACAATAGTGTCGTGTAGATTCTGAAAAAGCAGTAACAGACAGTGTCGGTAACCACTAAGGAAGCAAATCTGAGGAATTACTGCGCGGACCAGTGATGTCGATCAATATACCAAGAAACTATTGGCTTTCAAGCTAATAATTCGCTCGTAACCAATCAAAAAGGACCCCCATGCGTAGCGCGTGGCTGGTGGGGAAACTTGGTGAACATTTAGAATACACTCATCACAAATAAATTAAATAAATGTACATCCACTGCGTATAAAGTCATAATTTCGTTTTCTACCTTTACTCGCAAGGCGCTTGACATCGCATCGCTTTCCGCCGGTCCGTCCATACTCTCATGTAAAGGCTCGATTTATCCCGGATAATTTGCAACTCCCTTCAAATGGGCGAAAGACAAAAGAAAACACGTTCACATTATAATCCAGTTAAAGCCATTCAGGCAGGATGGGCTCTATGACCGAATAAAAATAAGAGGTAGCCATGTACTTTGTTCGTCCGCATGGTCTCACCCCAGGAGCACCAATGGTGCGTTTTTGAACAAGGAAGTGATTTCTGATTGGTCCACCAAAAGAATGGTAACGCTGATTGGCTAAAATATCTATTCCCTGAATTAACATATTTTTTTAAACAGCAAAAATGAGCTGGAAATGAGAAATATTAGTATTTTTGTTGTATAATAAAGTGTGTTTAAGAGTTACGATGACTATAAGAGGACTGGGAGAACCATTCGTGTTTCTTTCACAGCCTTTACAACAAAATATAAAATGTTATATTCTACATTTTAAAATAAAGGCATTTCATTTTATTCATGGATAAATCTATATTTCTATAATTAAGACCCAGATATTATTATATTTATTATCCCATCCGTCGTACAGCAACCAGACAGCAAACTAAACTGAGCCAAACTAAACATAGACAATGATTAATGTTAAGCCAAGAAAGTTAAAGCTTAATACACAATAGATTATATATATATATAAAACAAGAACAATTCAAATTTATTTCCAATTTCTTTAATTTATTTATACAACTTCATAGCATACCTTTTGTTTTGTTAAATAGGTGAACCCAAAAGTAAGAAACTCTCATGTTGTACACAGAGCCATTAAAAATTCATAAAATACACAGATAATGGCAGATGATGTAGGTGCATTACTTAAACCTTGAAAAATATAGTTTTCTGATTATCTATCTCCCAAAGAAGAACAGGCTGTTTACAAAAAAAAATAACTAGACCTTATAATCTATGTAGACTGCTCTGTAAGACCTACAAGGAATAATTAAAGTGAGTTAAACATTTTGGATAAAAAAAAAATGAAAACAATAACAAACAGTGGAAATAAAAGAAAGGAAAGGCAAATAAGCCTGTGAGTCTACAGCATCGTCTTTTGATTGATGTCTAAGCCTTCACTTTGACTTGGGTCTTGGGCCAAATCTCCTCTTCACCTGTCATAGGGAAGAAATGAAAGCAAACAAAATAATTACATATTTCCTTAGAGATGGTTCAAAATTTGTATGATTTCATATCTAAGATAAAGCACAGTGCATACCGAACCATTGTGCCCAGCAGAATATTTACTTCAGCCAGCTATACATGAGAGAGCCAATGATGACTGCGAGAATGATGCAGCACAGCGTGATCATCATCTGTTTCTGTTTTATGTAATGAAAAAGTTAAAGCAGAAAGGTGAAGAATTGAGACATTTGGGGGGGAAACAATATAGTTACAACGAGTGATAGCGAGCAAGAGAGAGAGAGATGAGCAGGATTAGTCAAACAAACAAACAAAAGACAGAGAAAAACCAAAGCTAGACAAACAACAGGGGAAGAAAATAAGAAAATATACACTATGTGGCCAAAGGTAGGTGAACCCATGATTATCACACCCACATGTGCTTTTTAAATATCCAATTTTAGGGGATTTTGCTCTTGTAATGTCTTCTATTCTTTTGTAAAGACCTTTTACCTGAGTGTAGAGCATTACTTTGGGGATTTATTGTCTTTATAAGACTGCTCAATTGCATACATGGTTGTGATAAACCTCCAATACACTGAATTTCCCAATTTACCCTCCGGGCTTCCTGCTGAAACTTGGCTGCTTTTTTGGTGTCAGCCACTGCTCGCTCTACAAAGCCCACAGATTGGTCCATGTTGCTTTCAATCCTGTCAATTATGCTTCCCTATGCACAAAAACAACGATACAATAGAGGTCAAGGTAAAAATTTGTATACTATTTTAATACTAAATCAATCAATATATAATCAGCTATAGTTTTATTAGTATTGTCTGCCTGAAAGTAAAAATGTACAGAAGACACAGAATCATTAGTGAACACTTAAAACTTTGTTGTAGCTCTGGGAAATTCAAAGCTGTTGATGTTGTACCTGATTCTCCACTAGCATGGCAATGTCCACAAACATGTCATGCAACTCCTTAATGCTGCTCTCCAGTCGTATGATGTCTTTGTGTCTTGCTTCAATTTCACTCAAGGCCTGCTTGGAGATGGCTGAATCCATGATCTTCACACAAAATAAATATAGGTTATATTTGTTTCTTAAACAACTGCTAACTCATCTATGAATGCATGTATGAATGTACACACAAGAGTTCAAAAATGTAAACATTAAAAAATCTGAAAAAAACGAACAAAAATGGTGCTGTGGCTTTAGGAAACACACACATACCCCTGCTGTGAAGACAGCAGCATTGCCACCATCCAGCATCTCCTCCAGCTCCTCATCAGTGGTGCTTTTTCCGGCTGTTACATCAGATAAATGAAATCATGTAACGTCCCATTACACACTAGATTCTTAAGGTATCATTAATTACTATGAGACTGCATAACAGTCTTATTTGCATTAACAGTAATCTAATTTCTTGTAGAGTATGTGACATTGGATGCATACTGTGTGTGTTTGGAACAGGTGTTTGTGGGACTTACTGATCTCTAGCTGTCTCTGGATCCTGCCTTTGCTCTTCTCTCTGAACTCTACTTGTGCTTCATTGTACCTGGTCATAACCTCCACAAATTTTCTTGCTAGGACAGCATGCTGGGAGAAATGATAATTAAATCTTTGTAGCACTGTTACATAACATTTGCATCAGTAACAAGAAAGGTTTAAATCTCAGGATTGCACAAAACCCGGTTAGGACTTTTAATTGAGAACCTTCTGCCCTGATTAATTAGATGTAATTACCGTACATTTTCAATGCATAAGGTACTTGTTACCATCTACTACAAATGTATATATGTTACCTGCGATTTTTTTATTCGTGTATCAGCGGAGACCCTCTCCTCTGAACTTAACTCCAAAGTCTGCTCGATGCCTAATGACAACAGTAAATATTCACTATTTTCCCAGAGGAAATATCTTAGGAAGAAACTAAGTTATAATATAACAGCAAATTTCTGTGGTATTAAAGGAACAATACACATTGGGATTCTTGTACAGTAATCCCCCGTTTATCGCGGTGGTTACGTTCCAAAACCGTCTGCGATAAATGAAAAACTGCGATAAATGGACGCCACCCCAAAAAAGCTTTTTTGTGTATCTTATGTATACAGTACTGTACTGTATTAACATTTTACAATTAATAATTCTAATTGTATTAATAAATTTCATTATTTCAACATAAAATTCCATAAAAACAATATAAGTTATATACGTTTTTTGGTCTATCATGCTATCTGTGAGAGACCAAGAAAATCTGCAAACAAAATAGTTATGAGGCAAATGCAAATCTGCAATTAACCATGGGCACGAGATTCAAACCGTGGTAAAGAGGGGGATTACTGTAATGTAAAAATAGTAATAAATTCATAACTTTTGTGGCGCTAAAAAGGCAAAATGATCTATTTCTTTATTTATACAGTAATCATTCTGTTCATTAATTTGACAAGAGAGTATCAGGATCAGTAAACATTTTCTATTTTATATTCCCCTATTTTATAATGGTTCATACTACAAACCCGATTCCAAAAAAAGTTGGGACACTGTAAAAATTGTGAATAAAAAAATGAATGTAATAATTTACAAATCTCATAAACTTATATTTTATTCACAAAAGAATAAAGATAAAATATAAAAATTTTTGAAATGTCATGCCAAATATTGTCTCATTTTGGATTTCATGAGAGCTACACATTCCAAAAAAGTTGGGACAGGTAGCAATAAGAGGCCGGAAAAGTTAAATGTACATATAGGGAACAGCTGGAGGACCAATTTGCAACTTATTAGGTCAATTGGCAACATGATTGGGTATAAAAAGGGCCTCTCAGAGTGGCAGTGTCTCTCAGAAGTCAAGCTGGGCAGAGGATCAACAATTCCCCCAATGCTGCGGCAAAAAATATAGTGGAGCAATATCAGAAAGAAGTTTCTCAGAGAAAAATTGCAAAGAGTTTGAAGTTATCATCATCTACAGTACATAATATCATCCAAAGATTCAGAGAATCTGAAACAATCTCTGTGCGTAAGGGTCAAGGCCGGAAAACCATATAGGATGCCCGTGATCTTCGGACCCTTAGACGGCACTGCATCACATACAGGAATGCTACTGTAATGGAAATCACAACATGGGTTCAGAAAACATTGTCTGCGAACACAATCCACCGTGCCATTCGCCGTTGCCGGCTAAAACTCTATAGGTAAAAAAAAGGGGCCATATCCAAGGCTCATTTAAAATGGACTGTGGCAAAGTGGAAACCTGTTCTGTGGTCAGACAAATCAAAATTTAAAGTTCTTTTTGGAAAACTGGGACGCCATGTCATCCGTACTAAAGAGGACAAGGACAACTCAAGTTGTTATCAGCGCTCAGTTCAGAAGCCTGCATCTCTGATGGTATGGGGTTGCATGAGTGCGTGTGGCATGGGCAGCTTACACATATGGAAAGGCACCATCAATGCTGAAAGGTATATCCAATTTCTAGAACAACATATGCTCCCATCCAGACGTCGTCTCTTTCAGGGAAGACCTTGCATTTTCCAATATGACAATGCCAGACCACATACTGCATCAATTACAACATCATGGCTGTGTAGAAGAAGGATCCGGCTAGCCTAGGAAATGGCTAGCCTGCAGTCCAGATCTTTCACCCATAGAGAACATTTGGCACATCATAAAGAGAAAGACGCGACAAAAAAGACCAAAGCAGTTGAGCAAATAGAAGCCTGTTTTAGACAAGAATGGGACAACGTTCCTATTCCTAAACTTGAGCAACTTGTCTCCTCAGTCCCCAGACGTTTGCAGACTGTTATAAAAAGAAGAGGGGATGCCACACAGTGGTAAACATGGCCTTGTCCCAATTTTTTTGAGATGTGTTGATGCCATACAATTTTAAATCAACTTATTTTTCCCTTAAAATTATACATTTTCTCAGTTTAAACATTTGATATGTCATCTATGTTGTATTAAAATTTGAAACTTCCACATCATTGCATTCTGTTTTTATTCACAATTTGTTCAGTGTCCCAACTTTTTTGGAATTGGGTTTGTATACTATTGATACAGTCTGTATTAATGGTCCATTAAACCATTTAACCATTACCCAGTACACATTATTTAGTTGTGGGACGTGGCTTTTGATATTTCTTTTTGTAAACGAAAACCCACTTTTGAGTTTATTGCGAACATTGTTGGCCAATTTCTTGATTTCATTGGTGATAGCTTCCAGGTCATCTTGTGTCTCTAAAAGCAAAGAGAACATTAGGTCAAAAAATGAAAGTACTGAAGCTAGGAAACGAGTAAAATAGCAACAATTAGCAATTATCAACAGTAATTTCTGGAGAAAAAGAAGGAGATGACTTTAAGGGATAATGAGAAGCAAAACTGAAACTATATTGTGAGGATATTTGTGATTGATGAATAGAAAGTTTTACTTTGGTCAGAGGTAGGTGCAGAGAGGATGACAGAATACAGCCGCTTGATCTCAGTCACATGCTCATCGATCTTATCAATACTGGTGCGGATCTCCACAATCTAATAAAAATCACACACACACACACACACACACACACACACACACACACACACACACACACACACACACAATTAATAAACATATGAGCCCCCCCCTTAAAGTATATCTGCACTGCTAAGACTGACCGACATACCCGAGAAAAGAACTCATCCATAAATTCCTTATTTTCCAACTGGATCTCCACATCATCAGGTGATTGATCTGTTTTCTGATAGAAGAACTTACAGTCAAACACAAACTCACCAAAACATACTACCAGTGACCCATTTTGGAGCAAATCAAAGACAATGGCTTAAATAGGTCTGCACTGTGGAAAAGATGGTGGCCACATCATATGCCATTTGCAAAGGTCTAGAATGGGAGAAGTCATTCCCCCTAATCTCCTAAATCCTCTCTACCCCCTTTACCGCACTATGTTGTATAGGAGGAAACTGGCAGAATGCCTGAGAATGCCAGTGTTGTCGAATTGTTTTTTATGAAAATACCACATTCAAATGAAATTGAAATGAGAAGAAAAACTTAATTAGGCTGATCACGATTCATAAATGACTAGTTTACAATAAATGGGTTTCACCTCATAACAATCACACCAGTCTGGCATGATCCTTTATTTAACCCTGAAATATACAAGTTTCCTTTTTATTAATATAAAAAAGTTTACTTGAATGAATGATTTGTCTACATTTTCACTCTCAGAAATAAAAGCTATACACTGTACATTTCTTTACATTTCCTTAGAATGGCCTCCTTTTTTTTTATAATTTTTTTTTTTTTACCTGTAGTGTATCTTGTACACAGGAATGTAATTGCAGAGTACCATGATAATGATTATTAAAGAACATAACTGGACATTAAAAGCTGTTAATGTACTTTTAATTAACTTTTGGAGTATACAACAGTCACCTTTCGAATTACAATTTATTAACTATTTGTACAAAAGATGTACCTTTAACAGAAACATCTTGTAGTGACCACATTACTGACCCTTTTCTGACATTGTAAAGGATAGATATCGCATTCTAAATTATTTAACTGATTGAAACAGAAATGGAAATCTTACTTCTTTCAGCTGTGCCAGTCGGTCCTTCATCTTGGTCTAATTTTAAATAAATGATTGTAAATTTCAATCAAAATTTTAATAAATATCAATGGTCAGACTGGAAAAAATATTATCAAATGAAACCACATATTATCATTTAACTTTAAACAGATTTAATGCCTAAATTATAGGCAATGTTGTTTATTTTCAGAGTCAAAAAATAAACAATATGACATGCAGTGCCTTCTCCATGTAGTATTTCTAAGCCTCTCACAAAGGATTAGAGTAACAGTTGTGAGTTGCCAGATTTGGACTTCAGTTTCCAGTCTAGATTACACAACGACTTCTGTATAAATAAATGATGACTAAATTCCAAAACACTTCTTTTGTTCGAGTAAAAATCTTACATTTATATATTTTTTTATAATTAGCATTTTCTTTTTTGCAATGTTTCACAGATTTACAAATACAACGTGGGTGTACTGTATGCATTATTTATATTATTATTTTGTATTATGTTTATGCAGTTCAATTTAATTGTGTTTTATGAAAGTTAAGAACGTTTTTCTTGTTAAATAAAGTTATATTTTTATATATATACCGGGTGAAAATGCATACTGGATCCGATTGTATTCTTTGGATCTTTTCCTATGGAATGATCTATATTAAATAACTAAAGAAACAACAACCTGGCAACCCTGCATGGTGCGTTTTAATCTGTCTCTTCATGTACGCCTCTCAATTACCGACAAATGACGAAAAAGCAAATACGGCGCATGCGCAGTGCATACATTATAGCAAAAAATTCCTTTAGTCCCCCAACAGAATATTTGAGAGGGTGTTCGTTTCCATGAATTCATAGTTCAATTAATAGTGGTGATTAATTATAAGAATAGATTAGTCATGACCAAATATCACAAGGTGCACAATATTATTATATTATTTTCCCCCTTGAGTCTTGACAGCTTTCAATAAATTTTTTATGTAAATGTTTATACTACTAACCCCATTCCCAAATTATTTTACATTTTACACTAATGCAAAAATGTTAACTATAGAGGCCATCAATTAATCTTTGTTATACGCATTCAGATCAGGTGACCAGTTTTTACCCCAACAATGCAACATGTAAAGTCTTTACTTGCACTCATCATACTGCAGTGTTCTTAAATATTATGTTAAATAATACGTAAATGTAGTAAAGCAACCAAATAATAAATCTTTCTCTCTGTTGAGTCAAGCATGCTTTTAAAGCACCAAATGATCTTGCCTCTTTCTTCTTTCCGTTCTGATTTATCCTGATATGCTACATCTGCATGAAGTTCTTTTCAGTTGGAGATGAACAGTCTAAAGAACCATGAGGTTACTGTGGAGGGTTAACTCAAGAACCATGAAGATGGATTTGGACTGTAATTAAAATAAACAATCTGTTCAAATGGCCAACATTTTTCCTTGTTACCATCTCCTTGCTCGCTTGCTCATTATTGATCAACTTTGAGACAATGTCCAATGTTAAAAATACTGTGCAATTAAATTAAACAAAAAACAAACAAAACAAAAAAATTTATTATATTCTTTTGTCAACCACATCACATGATGATAAAAGAAGAAAGCTCTATTTTTCCCAACATTAATTTATTCAATACAGGTATTTTGTACAGTTATTTTAAGGACACACAATCCTGTCTGTCATTCTGTAAGTCCTAACATCAGAGTAACAACACAAATGTTCTTTCTGCAACACTTCTATTGCTGAGCTGTGCGTGTAATGTAAAGTATTTTTTGTCTCACATGTCGCACCCCTCCGAGGTGGGCTTCTGGGACAGCGTGTATGTGTACAATGTGTTGAGGAAACTGTACTCCTATGTATGTGTCAGCCAGTGGTTTTGTACCGAAATACAGTATCCAAGTGCCATGGGTTTTTTTTTTTTTTAAAAGAGCTTTTAGGATTGATTGGACTTTCTGAACATACATTGTATTTTTACCATATTAATTATTAAAGAGTCACTCAGTATTCCATGGTGTCTGTGCTGAAATCCATTTGGCCTCTTAACCTTAATTAGGAGTAGATGCTGACCAATTTATTAATGATCTTTATTGATGGATAGCTGATATTTGGTTGGTCGGTCGGTCAGTCAGTCAGTCAGTGTGTGTGTGTGTGTGTGCCAGGACCCAGACAGCCTGTCTATCTATAAAGATAGTCGGCCTGAATATTCCCTGCAATTTCAGCCTCCCATTTGTCTCCATTATTGAGCAGCTTTTCCTTGTTATAGAGAAGTTCCTCGTGAGTCTCTGTACAAAATTCAAAGTTCGGCCCCTGAATAAAAGATAGAAAGGCACAAGGGAGAAAAAAAAAAATAGTGAAACATGGCTGTCTTGAAAAACACACAAATAATCATTGTGACATTATACATCGCTACATTAAAACATATATTGGGAACAAGCAGATTGACTAAAGCTTACCTCTACAATTGCATCCACAGGACAGGCCTCCTGGCAGAAACCACAGTAGATGCATTTTGTCATGTCAATGTCATAACGCGTTGTTCGCCTGCTTCCGTCAGCACGGGTTTCAGCTTCGATTGTAATGGCCTGGAAAATGACAGCAGATAGATGCACATTTTATACATTTACAAAAAATTTGGTAAAACGAAATTTTCTTTTAATATTACACTTGAAATGTGTAATATGGACAAAAGTATTAGGACACCTGACTATTCCAGACATATGTGGTTCTTCTTACCACAAAGTTAGAAGTGCACAATTGTATTGGATGTCTTTGGAAGTCATAGCATTCAATTTTTTCCCAGCATGACAATGCCCTTGTGCACAAAGCCAGCTCCATGAAGATATGCTTTGCATGGGTTAGACTAAAATATCTTGAGTGGCCTGCAATTGGGCTCTGACCTCAACCCTATTAAACATCTTTGGGATAAATTGGAACACTGACTGCATCCCAGGCCTCCTTATCAAACTGCCTTTTGCAGAATAAGAACAAATCTCCACAGCCACACTCCAAAATCTAGTGGAACACCTTAACAAAAGAATGAAGGTTAATATAACAGAAAATGGGACTTGTGTACTGTGAAATGTGAAATGTGAAATGAGTCTACAAACTTTAGTCAATATACTGTGTATGTATATTAAACAAAAAAATGTTAATAAAAACTAAAACTAATCTCTTTTTCTTAAGGAAATTTATGAACATCCACTTGTTTAGTGCATATAACCGCACCATTCAATGTACATTTTACTCCCATATTCATAGATAGATAGATAGATAGATAGATAGATAGATAGATAGATAGATAGATAGATAGATAGATAGATAGATAGATAGATAGATAGATAGATAATTTATAATCCATCAAGGATTGTTTTTACTATTATTATTATTATTATTATTATTATTATTATAAGACTGTCCAAAGAACATTACTCATTATCTTACACTCCAGTGCTTATGTTAGTTCTCACTCTCCAGTGTTCTGTATTGTTTAAAGACTATAATCACACTCTCGATATCACCCAAATGAGGATGGGTTTCCCTTTTGAGTCTGGTTCCTCTCAAGGTTTCTTCCTCATTACATCTAAGGGAGTTTTTCCTTGCCACATTTACCATGGCTGCTCATCAGGGATAAATACACATCATTCACCTCGACTTGTTAAACTCTGTAAAGCTGCTTTGAGACAATGTCTGTTGTAAAAAGCACTATAAAAAATTGTCTATCATTATTAGTCACAAATGCAACAAAACTCCTAAAAAGTAAGGCTATCATGCCAATCATGTAGTTTAAAGATTATTAAGCTATAGAAGGAGCATGTCCGTGAGTATGTTTGCGTATACCTGTGCAGGACAGATAGCCTCACACAGCTTGCAGGCGATGCAGCGCTCCTCTCCAGACGGGTACCGACGCAAAGCGTGCTCTCCCCGGAAACGTGGGGACAGTGGACCTTTCTCAAACGGGTAGTTAATGGTGGCAGGCTCCCGGAAAAGATAACTCATAGTCATTCCCAAACCTCGGAACAGCTCTGTCCAAAGCAGGGTCTGAGCGGCTCGATCTGTGATGGACTTCATATCATTGAGAGGTTCCTGAGCATTCACAAATTCTACAGAGAAAGAGGGATTATATAATGCACAGAATGAATGCATGGGTTAAATCTAAATTTTTTGTAAGTCAGGTTTTTGTTGAAATCAAGACATTTATATATTCTGCCACTTAACATCAAATAGATACAATCAACATAAAACATAGAAAACAAACTCCTGCTCATTTATCCCATTTTTATACTTTTATATGTTGCCATAAGTGATCCCTGTTTTTTTTCTCCCTTCACTATTCATTCTTCCCAACTCATATGGATCCATTAGGAGTAGTCAATGTGCAGCTTGTATAGCAGTATAGATTTACTGTCCTACCAGTTTTTCAACCAATAATGGCTGCTTAATGAGATATTTTTAGAGGACAGTAAATCTGTACTGCTATACAAGCTGCACACTGACTACTCTAAAATATATCCTAATGTTCATTTCTATAGTATTGTCCCATAAGAACATATAATAAAATGGTTGCTGAAATGTCAGGTTGTTCTTTTTTTTTGTGTGTGAGATACTGTATATAATATTCTCATTTGTATTGAACTTGTTTTTGACATAGTGCCTAATTTTCTGATTTTGTGTGCATTGATTAATACGATTAAACTTACTGTAACCCTCTCTTTGCGCTGATAAACTGAGAGGCCGCACAAGATTGTGGCTCACTACAAAAGAGCCTGATGAAAGGGGAAAAAATAAACACAATATAAAACATATTCAAATGTACACAATAAACCAGAATGCATTTCCAGAATTTAAGCATCATACCGGGCCTGGATATAGAATAGAGAAGACGTAACGTTGCAGCCATCACACCTGGAATAAAACACACTATAGTCAAAAAGCAGATTGAAATTTTACTATATTAACATGTAGTACATGGATTTTAGGACCGGGAATGGGATATGATATATATGAATCTAGTTGTTCTACTCTAACATTACACACCTTTTTGTTGTTGCTTACATGCAAGTAAACTAGCGTAATATAAGGGTGAGTCAAATGAAAACTTTAATAGGGTTAATTACATTAGTAAAAAGGTACATTAAACTCGAATCTGCAAGAGCAACTGCTGTTAAATAGGTCACTCATAAAAAAATTTAGTAAGAGGGAAGAAAATAGGGGGAAGATTATGATTTCATAATATAAAAAAAAAAAAAAAAAAAAAAAAAAAAACGAATGCAGGTTTATAGATTAGTAAAACTAATACAGTGAAAATACACAATAGAGTTCAATGCCTATTACAGCTATATTCAAGCTATATGTAACACTGCCATGTGTTTGTAATATCGTTGACCTTTAATAAAAACTTTCTTTTCGGCTTCTCCCGTTAGGGGGCGCCACAGCGGATCCTCCGCACGTTTGATTTGGCACATGTTTTACGCTGGATGCCCTTCCTAACGCAACCCTCCCCAATTTATCCGGGCTTGGGACCGGCACTAAGAGTGGCTGGGGATGGTTCCCTGACCGGGAATCGAACCCGGGTCGCAGCGGTGGGAGCGCTTTAATGAACCTTGACCTTTAATGAAAGACATAAATCTGGTCCTGATTTTTTTAAATGCTATAAGACATTCACTTATATTCCCTACATTTACATGATTTGCAGCTTATAACTAAACAAAAATGTTAAAAACAAAGCTCTGTGTGGGTGGCATTTTCCTCCTTTTATCCCATTCTTCTTATATATATGGCATAAAGATGTTAAAAATAAACCCTGCGATCATTTGGTGTTGGCATGTTCTCTGGATTTTTAATTTGCGAATTTACCCTATGAATTTGTATAGATTACAATTTGATGATAGTCAGGATTACTTTTTTTTTTCACAGTAATTGTATTTGCACGACTCTCAAAACTGTTTGCTGCTGCCCCTTGTGGTCAGACGTGGTAAATGTCACTATTTTCATATTGTTATTACTGGAACATTTTCCTCAGATTCCCTGCAATACAAAACCATTTGGAATTCAGCAACTATGAATCCTGCTTCTTCTGCGCTGCATTGTTCAGAAACGTTCAATGTTTTTAGAGATGCTTATAAAAAATGGGGGAAAAACTACACTACACGACTCACACGCCACCACACGGGCGCGAAGTTTTGTACCGGTGGAAACACAAACACAACATTAGTTCCGCTGAATCAGGTCCCATCATCTGTTTCCCAACCATATTTAAAATCATATAACAGCATATAGATACTTTGTTCATCCTAATGTGCTTGCAGGCGTGAAAATTAATAACATTCTGGAAGAAACACACCCACACATATATAAAATAACGTGGGGGGACAGGTTTCAAAAACGATTAGCTAGTATAAGAAACATTAGCTTGTTAGGATGATCAATCAAACAGCAGTGCAATGACAATTTTTCTGTATACATTAACATTTAAGTTGATAAATAGAGGATTTAATATATCCCCTGTCCTCTGGGATGAGATTTAAAACACCGCTTTACACGAACATACACACAGACTGACTGCTGCACTCTCAAGGACTTTCAATGACTGTCATGCTATTGCACCCAAAATCCGCAGTTAGCATCAGGTTTGTCTGGACCAGATAATACACAACGTGTTTTAGCTACAAGATGAAAAATGGCCACTCGTTAAAATCTTATAAAGACCAAGCTGCACAATTTAATTCAAAAGACACTCACCGGGTTGTCGCTATTTGGCCTTCTAAACCAGAACAGCGGACGGGTTAGGAAACGCACATCCCAGACGGCGGAAGTATCACTGACCACGTGACCAAGTTTTCCTTTTTTTTGTTGTTTTGTTTGTCTGCTTTTTATTTTATTTTTTTACCCCTCTCTTTTTTATTGCAAACAGGAAACGAACAATAAACAATCACGAAACAGATGTAAAAACAAAGAAGAGGAGTGAAGGCATACAGACATTGCAAAAGCATAAAAAGCATACCTTTGTCACCATAAAATATCAAAGGTTTTGAACAATGGGTTCAAGAACAGTATACGTTTTTGGGGCCTTTGAGTTAAAAGGTTCTGGCGTGTACTTAAAGTAAGCGAAAAGGGACTTAATATCAGATTGTCTGATATGTATTTTTTTCATTGACCTTTAGATTATGAATCTTGTTCTGTTGTCTTCTTTGCCATATTATTGTACTGCTAAGTACTTAAATTCAATAATTTAAGCTTAATTATTATTAATAATTATTATAAAAATTTATTAGAGAGAAGTGGTAGTTCAGTGGTTAAGGTTGGGTGTTCAAGCCCAAGGATAACCAAGCTACCATTGCTCCAGGGTTACTGAATAATGGCTGGCCCTTTGCTTTGAACCCAACTTCCGAACAAGCTGGGATATGCAAAAAAAAATTTCACTGTGTTATAGGGTATATGTGAAAAGTAAAACACAGGCTTCTTCCTTATAAATAATTGGAGCGTTATTTTCGCTTTTCACACACAAACATATACACATAAGGAGGTGGTAGCTCAGTGGTTAAGGTTTTGGACTCTGAATTGGAAGGTTCGAATCCCAGAACCACCAAGCCCCCACTGCTGGGCCCTGAAGCTCAGTTGTAAGTCACTCTGGATAAGGGGTTGTGCCAAATGCTGTAAATGTATATAAATAGAGTGATTTATAAATTTCAAATGAAAGTGTACAATTTTGAAATATGCCAGGGAAATTGCTCAAGGGCCTAACAATGGCAGCTGGGTAGTGTTATGGCTTGAACCTTATGATAAAAAAAAAACCCAGAGCTTTAACCACTGAACCACCACAACCACACTTACTGTTCACTGCATGTTATACTCTTTTTATGTATACATAATTAACTGAATTATGTTTTGCATGTGACTGTTGCAGTACCCTTTGTGACTACTGAAGGGACTAAGGGACTAATACTAAGGGACATTTGTTAGGTTCTTCTTGGTTTTTGGTTTACATTTGTAAAGCACTGCTACATAAATTTGTGTGTATATATATATTACTTGCGATCAAACCTTTTAAAAAACATACAAATGTCAAACGTGGCGGGATTGCTTTTTTTGTCGGGACTGTCAGCATGCTGCATGTTTTCATATGATGTAAAAAACAAACCTTCTTCATTCTTGCTATGCTGTAGAAGACTTTTTTGTTACACACAATGCAAATGTGTTTTGTGATTTAGATGTCACCAAAACTTTATAAGCAAAAGCATGAAAAATTATAGCGCTGGAAGGTTCTCACAAGGATAGTAACACAAACATGTACCTGTGTGCGTCATGAAATGAAGTAGAAACAGCAGAATAAGGGGTTTATTGCTTATGCTTAATGAAGCAGTATACGTTTAATTAAAATCAGGGGCGGTGTTTATCCCACTTGCATTGATGTGTGTATGCACATCCCTTTTTAAGCATTTGATATTACTTATTATTGGACTGTGGATTGAGAGACTGCTTCTTTACTAAGAAAGTGAGTATTTAAATAATAAAGTTTTATTCTATTATTGGAAATCTGGGGTTAGGTTTAGGACTGCCAGTGCCAATAGTAAATATAGTTACAGATCATCACATTTGTTTTACTGTCATTTATACTGTTGTTATTTAAACGACAATTTGAAATGATCCAGGAAAATAAGTGTAAAGTTCTTGTGTATTGTGTATTTTACTGCTGTGTGTATTTATTGTGCTGACTTTGTAGTTAACATTAACCTTGCATTTAAATTGTTATATTGTTTTCACTGACAATATCACACATTAGCATTTTGCCGTTCATGTTTCAAATGTTTGGATATTTAATAAAAGTGTTAAATAATGTATATTAATGTATGTTAATAGTGGGGAAAATATTATTTATCATTTGTGTTTTAATTTTTGAATGTGATGTAGAAAACATTGACTGATGCAAATTTCCACTCACATTAGAATTATTTCGTTAACAGTAATAATAACTGCTAGAATGAAAATCTCTAGATTATTATGATACAAATATATTATACAGTAGTATGCTGCTTACATTTCTGCCATGTACACATATAAATTTTCCCTTTCACCAAATTATAAAGTTATGTACATTATATTAGCTATACGTTTTCAATCTGTGGCAATTTCCAGATAAAAGAAAACAATATATACTTTCTCTGGGGTGCCCTTAAACCTTAAAATACATTTGATGATCATTTTGGACTATTTTTTTTTTTACCATAAGAAAAAACATGGCCTAAATCATAGAATAAACAAATATAAAATAACCATTTAATGACTATCTTTGCTGTTCTCTTTTTCTAGTGGCTACAACTAACACAAGTGAATTTATGGAAGAGCCATGGTCCAGTGTGGAGAAGTCTGTGCTTGTGGTCATTCTTAGCATTGAGATGGTGCTGGGAATTCTGGGAAATGGCCTGATCCTGATTGTTAAAATAATGGTGAGAAATATTATGCATTTATTAGTTCCTCTTAACTTTTCTTAAATCTTTTTTTTACTTTTTTCAGGAATTTAAGCAGCCAAAGGATTGCAGGGACAAGATTG
Source organism: Silurus aristotelis (assembly GCF_946808225.1). Classification (NCBI taxonomy): domain Eukaryota; kingdom Metazoa; phylum Chordata; class Actinopteri; order Siluriformes; family Siluridae; genus Silurus; species Silurus aristotelis. The sequence continues at coordinate 26,629,985 of NC_139577.1, read as the reverse complement.
TAGACCTGCACAAGGCTGGAATATGCTACAAGACCATCAGATTGTTGCCTTGGCCATATGTTTTGGGTCATTGCCATGCTGGAAGACCTGTACACGACTTTTCTTCAGTGTTCTGGCTGAGGCCAGAACGTTCTTATCCAAGATTTTACAGTGCATGGCCCTGGTCATGTCGTGAAGGTACAGGAGGACTTCACAACATGACCGGGGCCATGCACTGTAAAATCTTGGATAATATTTTATTCAGGTGTTCGTTGGAAAACTTCAGATGGGTCTGTTCATGTGCATTCTTGAGCGGAAAGACCTTGGTGTGTTACCAATGGTTTTCTTGGTGACTGTGGTCCCAGCTCCTTTGAGATCATGAAAAAGCTCCTCCTGTGTAGTTCTGGGCTGATCCCTAACTTTTTTATCCTTAACCCATGAGATTTTGCACGGAGCTTCAGAGCGAGGACAATTGACTTATCTTTTGATTTATTTTGATTTAATTATTGATTTTTTCCATTTTTAAATGATCATGCCAACAGTGGTGTATTTCTCACCAAGCTTCTTGCTGATGATCTTGTAGCCCATTTCAGCCTTTTGCAGGTCTTGTCCCTGATGTCCTTTGGCAGCTCTTTGGTCTTGGTGGTGGAGAGGTTTGAATGGAAGAGGTTGATTTTGTGACTGGTGTCTTTTATACACATAACCAGTTGATATTAGGAGTTTTTTTCCTAAAGGTACAGGACTAATTTGGGTGTGTGGTAGTCAGATTTCTTGCTGGTTGGTAGACCTCTTGCATGCTTCAAATTTGAAATGCTTTAAACATTCATGTTCTCTATGTTCTATTGTGAATAAAATATTAGCTCATGTGATTTGAAAATCTTTTAGTTAAAATAAACCTACCATACAAAATCCAGACTGTTAATTTTCTTTGTAAGGGGTTAATTTACAAAATCAGCAAGGCATCAAATAATTATGTTCCCCAATGTACTAAATTTGCCTATTTTTAGTTGTTTGGATTCCATTCATATATTATTTTATTAATAAATACTTTTTATTGTTTGAGTGTTGCATTTATATTTTTGTTCAATGTCATTTGAATGTAGTTAAGTTTGTGTTTTTGCAAATAAAATCCAAATCAAATTGTTTCAGAACAGTGATTATATATAACAGTATTAGATTAGATTAGATTAAACTTTATTGCCATTGTGCAATGTACATGTACAGAGCCAATGAAATGCAGTTAGCATCTAACCAGAGGTGCATAAGTGGCCTACGTACAATAGATAACAGTAGATAAATAAGGTATGAAATCCATATATACAGGGGTGAGGGTGAATAATGTACAGAAGGTGCAGTAGGTAATAATATATGGTATATATTGTAATATATAAGATTATGCATAGACAGACATGTCAGAAGATAATATACTCAAAAGACATGATATATTTAGTTAAAAGTTTGAATGTATGTATGATACAGTATATACAGTATAAATATGGGTGGAATGTACAGTAGTGCAAATGTAAGTTAAGGATGGTGTGAAAAGAAATGTGAACTGGATAAGGAGTGCAAAATACACAGAAAGTGACAAGGCAGTATTGAATCAGCTGTCCAGTGCAGTAACAGCCACAGGAAAAAAGCTATTCTTTAGCTAATCTAACTTGACCAATAAAGTGACTAAATGTTACACATTTTCTGCATCATTTTTGGTCTGTACCTCTGTCTCTCACAGTGTAGGAATCAATATCAGTGTGTTTACTGGCTCCCATTTGTCAGTCTCACACTCTCTGACTTGTGTTGTGCCATGCTGATCATGACCGGTTCTTTACTGGCTGTCCTGACCGGAGGTCAGAGTTCACCATGGTGTGAGGTGGTCAGCCTGTTCAAGTTCACCTTCATCACGTCCTCCATTGGAAGCATAGGTGAGAAATTAAACCATTGGCAATGGTAGACCAGTATAGCCACAATGCCACATGTGAACTTCACATAGCTTCTTCATAAACACTAACAATTATTATTATATAGTTTTCCGTTTTGCTGTTCTAAAAGCAAATTAGAAATATATTTATATAATGTCATACATAATGGAATCCTAATTTGAATAAAAACAACAAAGCTTATTCAAATTATTATTTCATCTTATGTTCCACAAAAGTTTGATATTTCTCTTTAATCAATACAAAACTTGTATTGTTGGCCAACACTTTGAAACCTGCTGTTATAATGACTTCTGTTTTGTGCTGAGCTTCTACACACCAGTCAATATAGTTTTCTTAGAACATGAAACCTTACTATGTTTTATTTATTATGTACATATCATATCATATAATTTTAAAATTGCCAAAATGCGCATATTGATCTTTTTTTATTTAATCGATTCATACATTTTCTTTTCTTCTGTCTGTTGAATGACAGCTCTGCTCTGTGTCCAGCGATATACTGGCCTGCCCTCTACTAGAAGATGCTTCTCTGTCATCGTAATATTGGGATGTTTGGCTACCTGGTTGTTAGGTGCTGTGTTTGGCGTGGTTCCAGTGATCTATGATTGGGTTAGGTAAATTTGATTCATGAAAAAACTTTTTCTCCAATGTTTGGTTTAAGTTGTTAACAAAGAGAATAACATTTTTGAATCACAACTGTGTGATAGGTTTGACCCTGCAGAGATGCTGTGTGCTGTGTTTTGGGAGAGCAGTTACTCCGACATGATGATTTACATCCTCTCCTCCTTAGCAGTCACGATATTCCCATCTCTGCTGCTCATTATCGCCTGCTCCTTTTTAACTTGGGCTGGCTATGGGAAGAACTGTGCCAGGTATGATAAATCCAGACACTCATAATTATTCTAATTATGAAGGTCTTTTTATATGACTTAAGCTTGTAGTCTCTTTTAGGAAGATGTACTGACAGTACGCATGCACAAATATTTACGCACATTTTATCACCATTTCTGATACTATATAGTTTTGATTAAACAATCAAAAATGCACGATCATGACCAAGGATCAAAAATGCACGGTAAACACGATCATCTTTCAGAGATAAAAAAAAAATCCATGAGTTTTTTAATATGAGGTTTAATTGAAAGAATTGACATTAGATTCATTGCTATTAATAAATGCTTTAGGAATTATTTAGAACTTTTGTGGAACCTAGCACTGCCAATAGCATGTAAAATTATAAAGACACTCTGAACGTAGAGTATGAGTTAATTCTTACATATATGTTGGAGTGGAATCTGTGTTGAGGCAGTGTGTAATTTGTTACATGTAATAAGAAAAATACATAGAATTACAGCAAGGCATGGAGCTGATTTCTTTCAAGCCCAGAGTGTACACTGATTCAGTGAATCAGTCTAATGACAAAGTAAAAAGCTTTAAAAAAATATTGGCACAAATTTAAAGTGAGTAGGTTGCACAGTGTTTTCCCATTTGAGACAAAAAAAATGGCTTTCATAAACTCTTTTCTCTGTTCTGTAGTCAGACTGATTTGTCATCTGTCACGTCACTGTTGGTGGGAACTTATCTGTTCTGCTATACTCCTTTTGCTGTGTCAGAGGTGAGTGGTCCTTCACATTAACTGAAAATGGATTTTGTAACCAACCCCAGCCATTAGGGTTGCACAAGCCTTAGTGCCGGTCCCAAGCCCGGATAAATGGGGAGGTCTGTGTTAGGAAGGGCATCCAGCGTAAAAACATGTGCCAAATCAAATATGCGGATGGTCCGCTGTGGCGACTCCTAACGGGAGAACCCGAAAGAAAGAAAGTTAAATGCAGATGCATAAAAATATAAAATTTGTATAAAACATACAAACAAAAATCTGTTTTTGAGGTGTGAAACAGTTCTACCTTTTTCACAGTGAATTATTATATTATATTAATAATATATACTATTCTAACTTTGACAGTTTTCTAAGGGGGACAAACTGAAGAAGTTTGTTAAAGTGATTAAATGAACCTTCTTAGTTTTTTTCCTACTGCTATAAACATTATATTTATGTGCTGGGAGCTGTGTTTTATTACCTTAATTACACTTTAAGGTCATGACATTCCCTATTGTGATTTATTTGATGTCAGATTTTGCACTCAGGTTTATACAAACACTCAGCTGCAAACAGTTAACTTAATTATTACAATTATTTATTATTGCACTAACAAATTCAAAATTTTGTGTTGTCATAAACATATTGTAGCTGATTCTTCTTGGGAGGCTGGATCTGTCACCATCTCCTGAGTGGCTGAGAACATTTTCAGCAATAATGGCATATCTGGACTGTAGTTTGAACCCCATCATTTACTGCACTAACCAAGAGTTTCGAGAGGCAGTACTTGCACTTCTTTGGACCAGCAGAAAGTCTACCATCCCTGAACCAGTACTGACTAGCATAACAAAAATAGACACATAATATTGGTGTGAAACAGAGACTAAGATTAATAAATATCATATTGTTGGAAAGCCAAAATGATGTTGCCATTATTATTATTATTATTATTTTTTTTTTTAAAGATTACCACGTTTTTTTATTAAAGTAATACACTGTGGGCTTTAAAACCTAATTGCATGAGGTTTTAAAGCCCACAGTGTATTACTTTAATAATGTAAAGAAACTAAATTAAACAATCATTAAAAAAAATTAAACAACCTATACAAACATTCATAAATATTCAAACTAGGCCCATCCACATTTTGTGGTTATTAATCATTAGTGATATATGACATTATATAAACTATGTATTTTTGAACATTAATGTTAGGCAAACACTCACTTATTCGTTAATTTCTCATTTAGAGGATTCAATGGACACCATCTGCGGAGACACAGAGATGTGAGCCACTGGTTTTTCTGCAGTGTTTTTAATGTGATTTTTTTATTACTTTTATTTATGCACATGAATTGCAAACTTAAAAAAAAAAAAAGGACAGAATGTCAAAATATTGTACTAGAAATCTCTGTACTGGGTAATAAAAATAAAAAAGATGATTGCTCTACGTACAAAGTATTTTATTGCACTTAATAAGACTGAATGTAAGTCTCCTATGTTTATTTGTTTAATCAATTTTAATTTCATGCTAAATGAATTGATACAACCATTTAGCAATTACTATAAGGATAGCTCATACTTACCCAGCTTTAGCATTATTATATTAAGAATTGAACTTTGCATTTTAGCACATTACACATTTAGCTGTAGGATGAATAAACTTTCACTAAGGTAATCCATAAGAAAAATTGCATTTTATTGGTTTTGTGCCATAATTAATTTAGTTGTCATGCTTCTTCTGAAAACATTGTATTACTAATGTATATTATTCAAAACATTTGAGTGTGTACCATAATATCTATATTATCACTTCAATTATTGTTTGTGTATTTAGTTTGCATGAACAGTTCTGCAATTAAGCACCAATCAGTGAAAAGTTGACAGCCTCAACTGAAACTATAATAAATGGATATTCGTGGAAGGCTATTGAGTCTGGTTGCTCTCAAGGATTTTTCCTCGTACCGTCTTCTGGAGTTTTTCCTTTGCCACAGTCAGCTGCTGGCCTGCATATAAATTAAAGTTGTATAATCTCTGTAAATCTATTTTGGGACAATGTTCATTGTTAAAAGTGCTATTCACTTGAAACTTGAATTGATCTAAAGTGATGTATATGTGTGTGTGTCACTTTAGATCAAGTCAAGTTGCAAGTGAATAACTTGAATTATACATGTGTGTATATATACATATATACTCTGATTTTATGAGGCATGTTTGTGCGCATTTTGCGTAAGGTGCGTCAGAAAGCAGAAGCTGTAGTGGAACTGCAGTATATCGCACACTTTGGACCAAAAGTGTCCAGTGAGATTTTGGAAGAGCGAGAATTTGGCCAGCTCGTGGTCCAGGAGCTTTAAAAGCACGAATCCTGCACACGAGAGCGCAGCCTGGATGAAGTAACGCAAAGACACCGCGTCTCCGGCGGTGCGCTGAGCCGCGGCCGCCTGCAGCAGCGCCGCGGCGATGTGAGCTCCGAGAGCCACCTCAAAGCCGCGCTCATGCAGCAGCGCCAGCGCGTAGCTCGCCAAGGAGCACACCTCCGCGATCAGCGCGTAGCGAGCCGACCAGCCGTGCGTAATGGCCCGACACCACACCGGCACCCAGGCGAATATGGGCAGCGTGAACCACTGATCCAGGACAGAGGGCGCGCGGCGCAGCGTGGCCAAGCGCGTCCACTGAACCGGGCCGTATGCCAAAGCCATGAGCGCGAACACGTCCTTTGCGTACGCCGCACGGGGATCCTTTATCCTCCTGCTCAGCCAGTACACACCAACCACAATATAACCCACGTTCACCAGACAGTTAAACGGCATGGCCAGAAACGCAGGCAGCAGATCCACTCTCTTCTCTGCGTAGTGATTGTAGGACATGTCCACCAGCACATTGTCAAAAATGTCAGTGTTTGCCAAAGCGATGCAGAGGAAGAACGGCAGCAAAACGTGCACGACTGCTGACATTTTCAATAATTACCTAATTTAAGATATTAAAAAAACAAGTGCGCAGGTTGTTATTCTTCCGCACTATCCGGACAGGAAAACAACATCCGCTTGTATAGGAAGCACCAGAGCCCAAGAGTATCTTTAATATACAATTTAATTCCTTCCCTAAAAAAGCTATATAATTTTAAAGGCAACGATAAATGCAAATGCAGATTTGTAAGCAATACACTTTTCCATGTATTTTCAACAAGCACAAATACACACATTAACACAGGAACCAACTGAGCTTTACTACAATTTCTATATATTCAGAGAGGACTTTTATTTTCCGGATGTACGCAATGACACTGGCCAGGTTAGATCTGCTGATTATTTAAAAAAATAAAAGTCAACTCAATTACTTATAATATATGATATAATACAATCCACATACATTTGAAAAATGATAGCAAAAAAAAAAAAAAAAAAAAAACCACGCATAATTTTTAGTTTTATCAAAAATAAATTGAAGCGTTTTTCTGACACATGGTGGCCACCAGAAGCATAGCCTTTATTTCACATTGGAGTAGAATGATCAGTACGCAATGTCAAGAAAACTGTTAATTTCAAGATTAGATGTAAATGCAGTTGATACAATTTTCTAATGGTCGATTGGCAGGACACTTGGTTGACTCTACTCCTTGTCCTTAGTGTTCTTTCAGGCCTGGATATTCAAAAAAAGACCAAATTTGTTGGAATGTGCATATTTTTAGGCTAATCATATTAAGCGTTTAACGTTCTTAACAACAAATTGTTGGTCAAAAAATGAGCAAGAATTTAATACATACTTTAAATGTCTTCCTGCTCTATCCATCCTGGTTCCATTTATGCGCTTGTTATTGGGCTATCGATCAACTGCTTCAGGTGTGGCAGAAAGCTAAATAATGACTCCTAATCTTAAAAAAACTTTCTTTTCGGCTTCTCCCGTTAGGGGTCGCCACAGCGGATCCTCCGCACGTTTGATTTGGCACGTGTTTTACGCTGGATGCCCTTCCTAACGCAACCCTCCCCAATTTATCCGGGCTTGGGACCGGCACTAAGAGTGGCTGGGGATGGTTCCCTGACCGGGAATCGAACCCGGGTCGCAGCGGTGGGAGCGCTGCATCTTAATCACTAGACCACCAGGGGACCAATGACTCCTAATCTTAAAAAAAAAAAAAAAAGGATTTTAATCATTATCATGATTTTATGTTTGCATTTAAAAAGACTACAAGTGAAATTGGTACAAAACGTCTCAGGAGTGCATCCATTTAATTCTAGGACATTTTTACGTTTTCGCCATACATAATGACCAGAAAATTATCTTAAATGATTGTAAATGTGTTTATAAGCTTGATTACACCACTGAACTTCACCATATTTGATTATACCTAATGCTACAAAATGCATAAAAACATATGTAGGATTGTGATTACTTTGTGTGTATAGAGTAAGAAAACATTATTTAATGAGGAAGGAAGCAAACAAGTGCTGTAAATCCATCATCTTCATATTCAGGGTTTGTTTGATCCTGGTCAGGGTCTTGGTGGATAAATTCATAATTCATCATTGCTCTACTCTGCAGCAACGGCTCAGATTTACCATGTTACACGTTTTTATAACTCAACACACTGTCATATTTTGGTGTGTAAAAGTTAGCCATTTGACAGAAAACCTGTATGGGTGGTTTTGAGAGCAAGGTAAGAGGTTAATAGAGTTATGACATTAGAGGCAGTGAAATGGGAGGTGATGAAGCCAAGAAGTCTTGATCGTAAGTCTGTTAAGCCGCAGAAGAGGGAACTGGGAGCAGAAAAAGATTTAGTAAAGCAGGACACCACAGAAACAACAGAAACGGTAAGAATGGGCTTGTTAATTGGGTGTTTTGTTTTAAAAAGAAAATGTAATTGCAACACAATAGAAGAGCATATATTTACTTTAAAAAGGTTTATTAAATTAAGCAATATACTTTAAAAAACAGTGCATTATAGAGGCATGAGAGGTCCAACCTTGTCAAGCCCACATTACTGAACTATAATTTCTAAACCTAAAAACGTACTACACTAGCAACATTAAAGTGGATAAACTTCACTGATTGGTTTTGTGCCTTCACATTCAGATGACTGAAGAAAGACAAGCACCCAAGGGCATCTGTCTGCTTCAATCTATGCTGAACAGAATAAAGTCTTCAGAGAAGCTCCAAGATCCTTCTCATGTAACAGCTCAACACTGTAGACACGGGGTCTACACGAACCAGTGTGATGATGTGCTTATCGCAGAGTTAGACAAACCGGAGAGGAATTTTGAAGAGTCAGATCATTCAGAATGTTAAGTCAAACCTGATTTGGAATATTTCACTCAGAGGACAGTTGTTCACGAGTCCAATCCTACTTACACCACTATTTCTCAAAGGGACCCACCATGTGGTTTGCTTCACAATGTAATAAGAAAAACGTGGCATAATTTACAGCCCACTGAGGGTCATCCCTTATTGGAAGACGTGAAAGAGAAGCAAGCATCACAAGCTAAATCCGATTTTAGCATTCTGAATAACAGTCCACCTCATGAACTGTTTACTCATGAGCCATCAGGATCCTCCGATTCAGACTCAGAACATGGGTTGGTCAAAGAAACAACTGTAAAAAAAAAACATGATATAATGAAGCAATCTTGCCGGAGTGAAATACAGTAAGTCATTGTGTTTATTCAGTTAGTCTACATTTGAACAAAATCTTTAATATGAAAAACTTTAGAAATGCAACAGAAGTCTCTATTCATTTCTATTGCTTCCAATCAAATAAATAAATCATTATCTAGGTCACATCTGTAGAGGAAGCAGGGCCTCCACCCCTCCCTCCTAAACAGAGGAATTTCAACCAGATGCATGTCCAATTACAAAGGCAAGTATCTATATCCATATCTACACACACATTCTGTTCCAAAAGCAGAACCTGATACTTAGTCCTGTAAGGGAAATTGAATTATCAAGAACAAAGCACCATAGAGCACAGATCTAGTAACACTCATTGGCCGGCAATTATTAAATATAGCAAATACAATGCACACAAAAGAGAGAGACAGCCAGCCAGACAGGCAGAGAGAACAAAAGTGAGAAAGAGAGAGAGATAGACAGAGAGTTGTATATTTACACACAGTGCATTTTACAAAAATGTATTGAAAATCAATCATGTAATTGTTTAGTGCACAGTGCACACATTTACACTTCATCGTCGATTGAGATAGTTTGGACATGTGCAGAGGAGGGACATGGGGTATATCGGTAGGAGACTGCTGAGGATGGAGCCGCCAGGAAGGAGGAAAAGACTAACTGAATAAACACAATGACTTACTGCATTTTCACTCCGGCAAGATTGCTTCATTATATCATGTTCTTTTTTTACAGTTGTTTCTTTGACCAACCCATGTTCTGAGTCTGAATCGGAGGATCCTGATGGCTCATGAGTAAACAGTTCATGAGGTGGACTGTTATTCAGAATGCTAAAATCGGATTTAGCTTGTGATGCTTGCTTCTCTCTCCCTTACCTTGCCTTCAAAACGTCCTACATGCGTTTCTAATCCTGTCCATCGTCGTCACCCCCAACAAAAACCTCAACATCTTCAGCTCTGCTACCTCCAGCTTCATCTCCTGTCTTTTTCTCAATGCCACTGTCTCTAAACCATACAACATTGTTGGTCTCACCACAGTCCTATAAACTTTTCCTTTCACTCTTGCAGATCTCCTTTTATTACAAATCACCCCTGCCACTCTTCTCCACCCTGCCTGCACTCTTTTGTTCACTTCTCTAACACACTCTCCATTACTTTGCAATGTTGATCCCAGGTACCTGAAATCCTCCACCTTCTCCACCTCTTCTCCCTGCAACTGCACCACTGCACTGCCCTCACTCTCATTCACACACATGTACTCTGTCTTACTCCTACTGACTTTTATTCCCCTTCTCTTTAGCGCATATCTCCACCTCTCCACAACCTTCTCTTCTCAACCTGCTCCCTAATCTCACCACAAATCACAATATCATCATAGTCCAGGGAGACTCCTCTCTGACCTCGTCCGTCAACCTGTCCATCATCACTGCAAACAGGAAAGGGCTCAGGGCCGATCCTTGATGCAGTCCAACCTCCACTTTAAACCAGTCTGTCGTTCTTACTGCACACCTCACTGCTGTCACACTGTCCTCATACATGTCCTGCACCACCCTCATATACTTCTCTGACACACCTCACTTCCTTATAAAATACCACAACTCCTCTCTCGGCACCCTGTCGTACACTTTCTCTAAATCCACAAACACACAATGCAAGATATAAATCAGTGACTAATTAATATAATGATGTTAATACATTGGTGTGCAAAAAGTAACATTAGTCTTTTCACATAAACTGAGTTGATTTAGAAAGAGTCTTAAAAAAAAATAATAATTATATAATTATATTCATAATTAATCAGTACTTTGTATACTTAAGTAAACTTGTAGGTAAATACTTTTGCACTTTTATTCAAGTGAAAGTTTAAAGGGAGCACTTTCACTTTTACTGGAGTCATATTTTACCTACTGTATCTCTACTTTTACTCAAGTACATGGTTTGTGAACTTCGTCCATTACTGCTCATTGTCAAAAAGCCTGTTTGTATAACACTAGCATTTTTCATAATTAATACTTCCAGAGTAAGATTTTTTCCCTTCCTTTTGTATTTTTTTTGCTGGAAATTTAGTGAAATATTGCTCTAAACATACATGTACTTTATAATATTCTTACCCAGATGATTGTTATCTGACATAGTCTGTCAACTTTCAAAGCAGTTCATTCATCTGTGTCCAACATTTTCCAACCTGAGAGTTAGAGTAACCTTTTTGTAACACACAAAGTTTTGTCATCTTAGGTATGCCACATTTCTAGTATGGTTACATTTGAAAATTTTTATAAAACAGCTGATTCTTTACTGATAAAACTTTTCTGTGATAGGTTTGGATAGCATTTCTAGACTATTTTGTCCAGCTTTGGTAAGGGTGGCCCTTTATTATAGGTCTTTGTGTGAGAGCATGCGCTCTGTTTTAAAGTTGTTTTGGTTGCCGCTTAGTAGGGGCAGATTTAGGCAGAGGTGACATAGGCATGGGGCAAAAAAAGAAAAATCTATGTTGCTTTTTTAACCACTCATTTGCATGGTCGTGTCAATTATTATATCATGTCATGGTAAATTAATCTGGACAGAACTTGGAGTGTGCACCCACTGCCTGGAGAACTTCCCTCATTCATACACTCAGAAAGAAGAGACGTTGGGTGACATCATATCAGTAAGGAGAACTGAATCCAATTTAAAATAGATGACAACAAAGCTTAAAACTTAAGTACTTTGTCATAGTTCTTTTATACTTAAGTACATTTAAGGGCAAATACCTTTGTACTTTTACTTAAGTGAAAGTTTAAAGGGAGCACTTATACTTTTACTGGAGTCATATTTTACCTTTTGTATCTCTACTTTTACTCAAATATATGCTTGTGTACTTCGTCCCCCACTGTCAAATCGCAGCACAGTACCACTGCCAAGCCTTTAAAGAGCTGAAGGTTTGACAGTTATGTTATATGTTATGTTATGTTATGTTATGTTATGTTATGTTATGTTGTATTGTATTGTATTGTATTGTATTGTATTATATTATATTATATTATATTATATTATATTATATTATATTATATTGCTGACTATATATTGATTATATAATATATGATTATATATTGCTGACATTATAATATAAAATAGACAGCCATTCCTTTTATCTCTGACTATTGGTGACACTGGAGACTGGTGACCAGATCAACCATTAATGTTGTGATCAGAATGGTATCATGGTATAGACAAAAAAAAAAGGTCTTTGTGACTTTAAGATCAACACTATCGAAACATTGCAGAAATGTTATTTTATACTTCCTACATCCCTATGAGCTATCAAATCTTCTGTTAACGCTTATTGTTGTCCGGAAGAAATACCAGTGTTTGCATTGATACTGTGCTGATCAGGTTTATTCTATTTTTGTTGACTGGAATTGAATCCACAGTCCCTGACTATTAGTCCCTTTAATGACATTTTAGCTCCAGTGTGTTTGTTGTAATAAATTTTAGTCTTTTTATTCTTAATTATAATGAATTTTTTTTTCCTATCATATCATATTTCAAAGTGCTTTTGCTGCCATTTGAGTTTGCGATCATATCTACTTTGAAAAGCATTACGAAACCTTGATTGAGTTTATGTAGTTAACTCAGTTTGTAATACAGGTGGTAATTTAATGTCCAATGGACCAAATGATTATTTTAGATGACCTTTTACTGAAAACTGTCAAAAATCTAACTCTAATATGTTATGTTTTTATACAGGACTTTTACACTAAACGATTTCAGGCTTGACCTCGAGCCCATCAACTTGCTGGAGGAGGTTTGTACAGGAGATGAATGGGCAAAATTTCTGCCTGTTATAAATCCCTCAGCCCATCCAGATGCCAAAGACGATTCACAAAGAGAGGATTCTCATAATTCGAGTGATGATATCGGACCATGTAATACAGTCATAAAGCTGGCACTATCAGCAGACAAAGAGCAGTCAGAAATTAGTTCTAGTCTAGTCAGTGTTACTGACAGTCAGATAGACAGCGTAATCCAGACCAGACAAGAAACATCTCCTAAAGAGTCACCCTTTTCTGACCTTCCCAAAACACCACAAAAAGGTTTTGCAGTTGCACAAATGCCAGACATACTTGAATATGAACAATTACAGGAAAATTACTTTATGGTAGTATATGTACATGATAAAACTAACCTGACAAAAGTCAAGGACATGCCACTTGATCTGTCTGTTGTCAAGGTGAGAAACACTGTAAAAATAGGAACAATTATTGTAATATCACATTTAATGAAATATTTAAATACTAACAAACACCTCCACTTATCTTTTACAAAGTCATCAGGAATATTAGACAATTCAGCACTGAAGAGTCGAATTCATCTGAATAATAAAAAAAAACATCAACCATCAGGAAAGAGAAAAAGAGGTAAAAACTTTAAATCAGTAAAAAAGCAGAAGTGGAAGTTAAATGAATATGTACAGGCATATCTGTGTTTGTTTGTGTGTGTGTGTGTGTGTGTGTGTGTGTGTGTGTGTGTGTGTGTGTGTGTGTGTGTTTCTGGAGGTGGAACACTCAAATAAAGTCTTTTCTGCACATTTTAGGAAACATCAAACTACTCTTTCTTCGCAAACGCAGTGCCTCCACAGCATCCACTCAGTCTCCCACTTCTTCACCTGCAGTTGTCTCCTTTCCCTCCTCTAAATTTCATTCTTTACCAGAATCCAACTCCCAGACACAACAAGATTTCCAAACATCTGTAGATTCTAATGAAAAGGTGAGTACATCATACCGACCTGTCTCTACTGGACAAAGGAGTTTACTTGGACCAGCTGCATCACTGAGTATTGTATTTTTCTTTTTCTTAAGCCACTAGTAACAAATACTGCTTCACTACAAATGATATCAGAAGTGACAGAATCCTACAGCAATGATAATGACTTTGCAGAAAAGACTGTGCTTTCTAAAAATGATCAGCTATCAATCGAGGCAAAGTTGATGGATGTGCACCATGATTTCTCTTTTGTCAAGGTGAGGAAGAAGTTTGTATTGTCCCTTTTTTAGCATATTAGGTCCCAAGATTTATATGTTAAATGTGAAAAGATTTTGTGTAAGAAATGTGAATGTTATTTTAGGTGTAGGATTGCACTAAATCTCCAATAATTTGTCATTTACTTTTGATTAGAAGACACAAATCCTAACATCAGAAGTATTTCTTCTTCTGTTTTATAAAGTCTTCAAGGTTGCTAGACAATTCTGCTCTGAAGGATCGAATCAATTTGAGCAAAAAAAGAAAACATCGACCCCCAGGGGAAAGAAAAGATGGTGAGAAAATGAGTTTGAAACAACTAACAATAAAAAAGCAGTAAGGTGGAGTGACGTGAATTAATAAAATGAATTTATAAAAATAAATAAATCTAGTATATTTTTTATATATTTTAGAAAATACCAAAGAAAAGTTTCTCATAAAACGCCAACCGAGTGCCTTAAAGTCCCATCATTCTCGCCCTTCCTCACATGCTTCTGTCTTCAGCTTCTCTGCATTTTATAATATACCATGCTCAAAATCCAAGGATTTCCAGAAACATGAAGACTCCCAAACAGCTGTTCTTGGTAAAGAGAAGGTGAGAACATCCACACCTTATCAGTCTGTCTGTACTGATCAAATTAACTCAACTGGACCAGTTGCACTGACATAAAAAATCATATACTCTTTCCTAAGATGTTAGTAAGAAATGCTGCAGCACTGTCAACAATATTGGAAGTACCAGAATCTTCCAGCAATGATAATGACAAGGCACAGCTGAGGGATGTGCCCTATGATTTCTCTCTTGTCAAGGTAAGGAGAAAGTCATGTGTGTACGACATGCATAAATGTGTATAGGTTTATGACTGTACTAAATATATACTAAATAATCATATGCTTTTTGAAATTACAAATCATAATATTGCAGTTTAGAATAAAAATTATTATAGGTATTTCTTTCTCTCTTTTACAAAGTCATCAGAGCTGCTAGACGATTCTGCTCTTAAGTATCGAATCAGTTTAGCCAAAAAAAGTAAACATCGACCACCAGGAAAAAAAAAAGATGGTAAGAATATGAGCTCAGGACATAAAAAAAAAACAGTGGGGTAAAGTGACAAAACATAAAAAAAAATGAATCAAATACATTGTTTCCTCTTGGCATTTCAGAAAATACCAAAAAGAAGTTCCCCATTAAACTTCTCCGCCAATGGAGTGCCTAAGAGTCTCACCAGTTCCGCCCTTCTTCACACACATCTGTCTTCACCTCCTCTGCATTTTATAATATACCAAGGTCTTATAATTCCAATGATTCCAAAAGCACACCAGTTCCTGCTAACGAGAATTTCAGTATATCTTAGATCTGATGAAGAAAAGAATTTGTCCTAATTTATAATGAATTTAATTAATTCATAAAAAATATCAACTGATCAAAAATCATAAACTTACATTGTATTTGTTCTGCTCCTGCCTCTGTGGCAAAAGACAAAAGACAAATTCTTGAAACCAAAGCTTTGGAAGATAAAAAGCTAATTTGTGTCCGGGTAATGTAACAGGAACCACGGTCAAGCAGTGTACATGTAACCTAGTCTACATGTGACCTGGAAAATAACTAAATCCATCAGTCGTATAAATATAAATACTGTATTAAACTTTCCTTATAAGCTGCTTACTTATAAGCTGAATTAGTAAAATACCTTGGCTGAAATAAAATGTACAATGTTCCCAAATGTATTTATTTAGCTAAGTTAAAATCACTGTATTAGGTTTTTTGATCCTTTTGTACAGGAGCAATTAAAAAACAAGTAATTTCCTTCGCCTGAATCACTGCTAATATTTTATTCTGCCTTAAATCTCTTTAACATGACTCAGATGTGACACAAAATATGTGATGTTTGCTGAGGAAGACAGCTTCAAGAAACCGTTTGCCTTCTGTTAAAATCCATTTTATTATTATAGCACTTTTAATGACAGAAATTGTCACAAAGCATCTTTACAGAAATCCTGATGTACAGATGTAGATGAGCAAAATAGATGTGACAGTGGCAAGGCAATATTCCTGAGACTTCATGAGGAAGTAACCTAGAGAGGAACCAGACTCGAAAAAAGAACCCAATCTTTTTTGGGTGACATCCGATAGTGAGTTAACAATCGCATACAGTTGTAGAAGAGTTATGTACACTTCTTCATTTTTAACATAACATTGTTTTTTACAGTGTCAGAAACCACATGGAGATATGAGCTGGTTTCAAGAAAGTGGTTTAGGCATGCATGTTGCACAGTCCTAAACTATCTTGGTGATCAAATACTTTCATTGTAAATGGGCCAAGCTGTATTTTTATGTTCAATTAAAGACAGACATTTGCTTTATAACACCAGATTGCTGTAATAAGAATAAACAAAGGGGACTTATTATAAACTCATATATATTATGTGTTCTTTTTTGTGGTATACCTAATTATTCTTGATCACATTTAATATCATTTCAATGCATGACTGGAAAAAGAGATTATAATAATAATAAAAAATATATAATTTACTGGACAGGTACCCATGCATTCTTATGTATAGTACACCATTTCTGATCTCTTTCTTACAGTTTCTCACTGAGATTAAAAAGCATTTGAATTGCAAATGCTAAAATCCACATCTTATTAAAAAAAAACCTCCAGTCCTAAAAATGACAAAACATGAATAAACAATGGTACTTCTGCATGCTACCAAGATGGTCAACATTACATAGTAAAATTATAAATACAGCTACAAAAATCTTATGTCAAAATGGATCCATTTCAGTCAATCATCACTCCTTAGGCAGAACAAAAGAGTCATTTATCATCACTCTGATAAGAGATGCAGAGACATATCAGCAACATATCTGGGAAACCATTAGTAGACTGGGTTTTTAATAGGCATCATAATTCGTGGTTTTCCTTTCCAGTTGTAAAACACTTTCCCAGCAATGGACATCTCTTGTGTGTAATAGTTGGTATGGAAACAATAGGGTAAGAAAAAAAAAAAAAAAAAAAATTTTGGGACCCCATATATTGAATGATATGTAAATCAGCAATCATTTGAGATATCTGGTTTTACTTCCTGCATCCCCAGAATTACCCTGCGCAGCTGACAAGGAGGGAATGTCAGTTAAACAACCTCTCTGTAAAACTTTGGTGAGAAGAAAACCATCTCAAAATGTGGATGAGCTGCGTAGATACCACATGAGGCTTCACTCCTGTCAGTCATGAATAGAAGCTTGAGGCTATAGTCAGCACAGGCTCACTAACACGAGTCCGCTGTTCAATGGCAAAAAGACAAGGTGATGTTTTTACAATCTGCATCGGTCTAGTATCTGTAAGCTTAATGTATGTTCAATGTAAGCCTTAGACTCCTTCTTGGCTGACAGTATTGCGTTCCTACTGTTGCAGCCCAGCCGGCTCAAGGATCGAAGTACATTCTAAAATGCATTAATTGAGTAAACATACACTTCCTATCAGTCCACTTGAGCCATTCCTCTCTGTACTCTATCATCAGCAGACCTTTCCAACCTCAAAACCATCATTCTGTATAAACTCCAGAGGCTGTTGTGCCTGAAATATGGAACCATATGCACATATTTTTCAAAAGTTTAATATAAGGAAACATTTACACTTATATTAGTGCATGTATTAATGAAATTAGATTGCACTAAATTAATTGTGTTGCTTGAAATTAGATATTTATCAAATAAGTTATTATTAGTCAGATTACACATACTATAGATTACACAAGTGGCTGATCACATGTACTAAAACATCCAACATTTAAACAACTGTCTTATTGCAAGTTGGACTGAAAGCATTGTATTTGTAATTTCAAAGTACTTTTCAGGAGTCAAATCTCTAAGTACCCCTTTTTAAACATCTCTGTTTTTATTAAAAAATTTTCATCTTAAAATCAATCAGCATCTTAGAAAATATAATGAGGAAAAAAAAGTAATATTGAAGTTCCACTTACCGGCCCAGTTTTTTTTTTTTTTTTTTCAAGAAATAATAAAACCTTACAAGGTGAAGCCAACACACACTTCTTTAAGAAACTGAGCTACAATTCTGTTCTTTTTCTCAAATAAATGTTTCCCAATGCTTTCAATCTCTAAAATCTGACCATTTTATGTAACAGATGATGTAACACATGCAATAGAAATAAGCTATCTAAGTGAAAGTAAAAATAATGAATTCAGAATCAATTAATTCACTTTCATTATTAACTCGTAAAAGCTTAAACCCTGTCATCAAATATGATTTACGATTTGTATTACTGCGATGCTTTCTATTACTAAATTGCTAAATAGTGGTAATACTTGTGGATATTTAAATGTACTTCTAATCACAGTGCTACTTTATGCTTTAAGTTACATTGGTCCTCTATTGCTATAGGCCTGAAAATGACCATGCAGATATTACAACTTGCACTGAAGCATTTATATACAAGGTGTCCTAAAGGTAATAGGGAGGTTACCAAAAAAATTGCAGTCACAGCAAATCCATTATTGTGATTATATATATTATTGTGAATGGATTTAAAAAATAAACTATCAATTTATCTAATAAAATAATAAATCTAATAATCTACTTTATCTATTTAGCATTTTTGGAAGTGGTGAGGAAAGAACTGTATATGGCTTTATTGTAGGTGATAAGAGAAACAAACTTTTTTTTATGGATTTTTAATTCAATGTATATCAAGCCTTAAAGTTAACTGTAGTATAAGAGGAATAACACACTTTAAGTCATGTTGTTATTGAAAAATGATCATCACACCATCCATCGCTGAGTATTTTTCCCATTATAAATTCAAGCCCTGGTGTGTTTTCTTCCTAACTAATTGTTATATTCATATACTGTTATAATCCTTACTATTGTTATTATTATACAACATATGAATAGCTTTTTAAGGGTTAGTTTAAATATATTTTTGAACGTTCAGGTTTAGTTTGTCTTAATTGTTATTACTGTAAAACAAAGCTAATTTCAACATCTAATCTACAGAAAAGAATTTGCAGAAAACTTTTATTCATGTCTTCTTATATTTTACACATACTGAACAGACAGAAATTTAGGCACCCATGATACATTATTTCTCATGATCTTAAAAAGTTTTTGAATTAGGACTGTAAGAAAGAGTTTAAGATACAGTGATTTTGATTTGTTTAACAGTCTTTAGGTATAATTGCATTTACACTGTGTATACTGTGTACTCTGCTGTAAAGCCTAATTGAACCGTCATGTATAGTAAATTGTTGATCGTTATTGTACAGTTTTTCTTCTTGAACGCAAAATCTGTGCTTTATGACTAATAGGACACCGTGTATATTAAAATCAGTACCAGAATGTGATACCTTACTGCTATTTACAGTGCATTTTCATATTAAGCTACAAGTAAAAGTGTGCAGGGTATTTAACTGTTACTAGAAGCAGTTCAGAAAATGGTGTTAACCATACTGGCCAATGGAAAAAGCCCCTGAGTCATTAGAGAACTTGTCTTCAGGTCTGACTGACAACTGGCTGTGATCTCTGGTCCGGTACATGCTACTGCTGTAGGAGGGTGATTTTTCAAGTTGTGCAACTGACACCTAGAGCAAAACAAATAAACCAGAAGCTGCTGCATTTGTTGTTATTTAAACAAAAGGAAACAAAAAGTAATCATTCTCTAATAAATTGACATACCTCTTCAAATTTTCTTGCCTTGTACTGATCAGCTCCTTTTAGGAAATTTAGGAGGATTATATCACAAAGAACGGCCCCCTAAAAACAACACGTAATTCGAAAAAAGAACATCAACTCAAAACAAGTAAAAAAAACACTTTCCATAGCTGCACTTTTTTTACAAGTTAAAATAACACTGTCCTTAAAAGGTTACATTTAATTTACATTGTAAGCACACACTTTTTTTTACAAAATGATTGAAAGCAATAAATGCAGAATTAATTTTTGTGGTAAATCTGTGATTGGTGCTGGTTAGTTAAAGTTCTGTAACTGCCCTTAGGTTTGCTACTGAAAGCCTTTAGTTGTACATAAATTAACAATATACTTTCTTCTCTATTCTTCTCATTTAAAAAGCCTGTAAACTGCTTTTAATAAATTAGAACTCATAAATACTAATACATTTGTAGGTCCGGATGTTTAAAAGGGAACTACTGTTCCCCATGCCTGCTCCCAGATTTTGTGTGTGGCGAGATCTGCTGTGTTGTATGGTTTAGAGACAGTGAGTAAAAGACAGGAGGTGGAGCTGGAGGTAGCAGAGCTGAAGATGTTAAGATTTTCATTAGGAGTGACGAGGATGGACAGGATTAAAAAAAGGTTTTTTAGAGGGATTGCGCATGTAGGATGTTTAGGAGACAAGGTGAGGGAGGGCAGTTTGAGATGTTTGGACATGTGCAGAGGAGGGACATGGGGTATATCTTTAGGAGAATGCTGAGGATGGAGCTGCCAGGAAGTAGGAAAAGAGGAAGGTTAAAGAGGAGGTTCATGGATGTGGTAAAGAAAGACATGCAGGTAGTTGGTTTGAAAGAGGCATATGTAGAGAACAGGGTAGCATGGAGACGGATGATCCGATGTGGAGACCCCTAACGGGAGCAGCCGAAAGAAAAAGAAGAATTAACCGGTTTTTTTTTTACTTCTTACATTTTTACAATGGAAACGCATGAAAACGAGGAATTTTTATAAACAACAGAAGCAAGCAATAAAATTCCCCTGCCAGAAAAGCTGAAGGTAAAAGGGACATTCTTAGCACATGCATGGAATGGCAGATCCAGAGATTCATATTTCACTGGTGTTAATGTAAAAAATAAGATCAGTTTTTTTTCTAATCCATTTTTAAAGGCTGTTTAGTATACACTGCAATCATGGCTTGCAAGCAATGTTACAGGAATATATTAAGATCCACCATGACCCTGATCAGGATAAGCGATCTTACTGACCAAGAATGAATGATGAAATGAATGTTCTTATTACAGCATATTAGGAAACACATACTCTCTACAAAATGCAGGATAACAGTATAATAATTTACAAATTGTATCTAACAACATGTGGTTGAATATTAACATATAATTATATCAATATAATCAAAATTTAATAATAGCTGATTTGATTAGACTGTACACATGAACTCAATATATTTAAAAGAACACAAACTTACCACACCCACAGATGTGAAGGCAGCCACCATATTGATTAGAGTAGGGATCATATTAAATTTCCCTGCCTGCAAAAATGGCAGAAAATTTTGTGAACAAAAGGCTTATTCGCACTTACACACGCATATACATATACACATATTCAGACAGACTTTATTTATGGAAACATTGAACCAATTTCTTGGAAACTCACATCTCCATTGACCATCACATCAAATCGGATCGTGACTGCCTTCAGCAGAGTGCGGTACTCTGTCCCATTCTCCATCTTAAAGTACTTTGCGAACCTTAACGCAAAATTATGCATATGAGCTTCAAGCGCATTTTCAAGCTGAAGAGTTATCATTTGACAAACTGTTTTACTGAGACCTGACTATTTCATGTACAAGTAAGAATTATTTAGGGAAGAAACTAAAAGTGCATTCCTAGTTTGTACCTACCTAAAGTTGTACCCTGGAGATACACTAGTTTTCTCAGACATGGCATCCAGTCGAGTAAAGGAGTATGCAGGCTTACAGTCATCCTCTGATTTATCCAGATCACACACCCAGGCTATCTTTATGCCTATCACTCCACCCTGAGAGGTAGGAAAAGGAAGGAAGGAAGAATGAAAGAAAGGAACAAAGGAAGGAAGGAAGGAAAGAAAGAAAGAAAGAAAGAAAGAAAGAAAGAAAGAAAGAAAGAAAGAAAGAAAGAAAGAAAAAAAGAAACAAGATAGAAACAAGAAAGAAAGGAAACAACGGTGCGAGGAGCAATTTGTACTTTTTTTTTATTAGAATTAATTAAATTACAAGAGAATGCAGACTCACTTTATCAGCCAGCGTGGTAAAGTTCTGATGGCTAAACCGGATTACATCTCCCACTCTGAATATGGGGCAGTAACTGTTTTGTTCAAAGTCGAATTTGCAATTCTTTATATAACGGCTGCTGGTGCTGGGTAAGAAGTTTCCTCTGTGTTAGAAAGAGAGTGATGATGTGAGACACTGCAGGCCAGTGTGTGCAACCGAAACATATGTTAGAATACGTGTATATGAAAAGGGTTGAGTTTTATTGTATCTATTTAGATTTTTACTACCATTACAATACTACTACCACTGCTAAGACTACTACTACTACTACTACTACTACTACTACTACTACTACTACGACTTAATACCACCACCACTACTACTACTACTATTACTACTACCACTACTACTCCTACTACTACTACTACTACTATTACTACTACTACTTAATACCACCACTACTACTACTACTATCACTGCTAAGACTACTACTTAATACCACCACAACTACTACTACTACTACTACTACTACTACTACTACTACGACTTAATACCACCACCACCACTACTACTACTACTATCACTGCTAAGACTACTACTTAATACCACCACAACTACTACTACTACTACTACTACTACTACTACTACTACTACTACTACTACTACTACGACTTAATACCACCACCACTACTACTACTACTATTACTACTACCACTACTACTACTACTACTACTACTACTATTACTACTACTACTTAATACCACCACTACTACTACTACTATCACTGCTAAGACTACTACTTAATACCATCACAACTACTACTACTACTATGACTTCTACTACTACCACTGTTGAGACTACTACTATTTTTCCTTTTACTACCACCATTACCACTATATATGCTATTAACACCACTATTACTGCAACCGCTACTACTTCTATTCCTACCACTACTACTATTACTACTGTAAGTACTGCAATGGTTACTACTACTACACTTCCTACTTTTATTATCACTACTAGCGTGATCAATACTGTACCACCTTCACCACTACTCCAACACTATTACCACTACCAATAATCTACTACTATTTCCACTAATAACATCACCACTACTCTACCACTATTACCACTACTACTATTACCACTATTACCAGTATTATCATCACTACTCTACCACTATTAGCACTATTACCTTCACCACTACTCTACCACTATTACTAGTAAGAATGATAACGATAATAATAATAATAATAATAATATTAATAATAATAATAATTGGGTCCTCACTTTGTGAAGTTGAAGCGGGGAAAGCGAATGCTATTTTTAATAAATATGGTGAAGTTCTCAACCTCCATCATAGGTTTTCTAAGAAACAGTAGATCCATTGTATTTATACAAACTTAACAATGAACACATCCATTGAAATACAATGCATTAGAAAACAACATTCAGTGTACTAGACAAAATCCACACATACTCAACATACTAAACATACTCACATTGGAATGTCATCAATCTCTGCAGGACACCATCCTCTTATCTGACAGGTTTTTGCAGTACCTATGTAGCTCACACACTTTCCTGTCAACAAACCTGACAGACGATGGTGTCAGTACATACAGTACACATTCAAACACTTGGAAATGTTAGGTGTGAGTGGTACAGAATTAATACATCTTACCATTCGAGCCTGGCTTTGACATTAACTTTGTGCAGTTGTCATCATGTTCACATTTAAATTTTCCCTCACTCTAAAACAGACACATGCAAATGAAGAGAGAATTATTCCGTTGTTGCATTGCTATACATTCTTACAAACATCCAGAGACTGAGGTACATTGTGATGATGCTGATAATAAGCTGTAGCGATGATATAGTTGCTTTACTTACTTCAGGACACAAACCCTGCACCTGGTTCTCTGTTGTGATGAGTTTAGTAATGATGCAGAATACTGAAGCTCCCTAAAGAATAAACACACACACACACACACACACACACACACACACACACACACACACACTCACACACACACACACACACTCACACACACACACACACACACACACACACACACACACACACACACACACACACACGAATATCTCACTGTACATAGAGTACTCGGGGCTGAGAACAGGAAAAGGGTTTTACTTCCACACAATACAAGAACAGCTTTTAACATTTTACTTCTCTTTAATCAAATATGTAAAACAACAAAAAACAAACAAAAAAATTTACAAGGCTTTTTGAACCATTGTATTATTGTATTAGTCTTGAATACAAATAATGTAATTATAGAGAAGACATGCCAAATGAATGAAATTAATCCAGGTTTTCTTTTTTTCTTCTTCTTCTTCTTCTTTTTTTATTTTTACCCCTGTGCACTGGGTTAAACAGGCTTAATTGGCTAAACAGACCTGTGAAGGTGTGACAAAGTCAGCAACATCCATGGTTTTATTGTGGTGTACTCCAAATCCTTTAACTTTTGTCATCACAGATGATTCGATAGCAGTGTCTCTTTCTTGATAGGCCTTTTCATATAAAAATACCCAACTGTCAGAATGACAGAGAAAAAGAAGACCAAAAGATCAAAAGAAATAGAGAGAGACATAGACAGAGAGAGAGAGAGAGAGAGAGAGAGAGAGAGAGAGAGAGAGAGAGAGAGAGAGAGAGAGAGAGAACAGGAGATGGGAAGTGTGGAAAAAAAAAAAGACTGCATTAATTCATATCCATCTTGAGATATGTGCACTTTCTATTAAGCCACACAAGACTGTATGGTCTAGGTGTAAAGTTTTTATTTTTTATTTTTTTACATAGTAAAATAGTACACATATTTGGAAGCTTTTTATGTATTTTCTGACTTTTTGATTAACAATATTATCTAGTTATAAAATTAAGTATGGGGGACATTAGTAGTGCAGTGCCCACACACTTTTCTTTTCTTTTCTTTTCTTTTTTTTTTTTAGCTTCAACCATATTTCATATAAATCTGTTTTAATTTCAAAACTCTATTTGTGTTACTGGTGTTCTGACCCATAAACAGAAAAAAAAGGGCTAAGTAAACAACGTTACTCCCACATTAATACCTGACACTGTGAATTCATTTACAAACACTCCTAAATTACTTTTTAATATCTACAAAAAAATCTATTTCACTTCCTAATAATGAAATTACTTTTAAGCAGCCTTACCCAACAAAGTAAGATATTATGAGCAGCTGTACAAGTCGATTGATGATGCCGATGGTCCAGCTCTTCACCACCACAGACTTTGTCGTCTCGTAAGTGAAGAAATTTGTTATAAAGCCCCACATCTTTTAAACACCACTGTAAAAATTGGTACACTATACAGTTGTATACACGGTGTCTTTCCTTTCAAAAACAAAAAATCAAAAAGGTGAAATCCAGTTCTTTGAGATTTAAGTCCAAGTCATGAAAATTTCAAACAAGAAACAATAAAATTTTACAACAGAAAAAAACTTTTCTAGTCTTTCAAGACAGAACCAGGATTAAGACAAAGAGCTGTTTGTGTGTTGTAAGTCATCTTTTAGTGTGCTGCAGAACCTCCCTCCTTCCAGCACTTTCTTTATAGTCCCCTCCTCTTTTCTCGAAATTACATAAACTTTCCGCCACAGCGGATCCTCCGCACGTTTGATTTGGCACATGTTTTACGCTGGATGCCCTTCCTAACGCAACCCTCCCCAATTTATCCGGGCTTGGGACCGGCAGTAAGAGTGGCTGGGGATGGTTCCCTGACCGGGAATCGAACCCGGGTCGCAGCGGTGAGAGCGCTGCATCTTAACCACTAGACCACCAGGGGACCTTTTTTCTCGAAATTACATAACATCCCAAATTGGTCAAGAATGAATCAATAATCAGTAAGTGGCCTAATAGCACACAATTGTGTAATAAGTGGCAACATGTTTAATAGCTTAAGCAGGTGCTTGTTATATAAATTAAAACAAGTGTACTAGTAACTATTAAACAATAGTTTTCTTTTTGATAGTTTTAATAATAAAATAATAGAAGAATTATGCAATTTCCATAAATAATGATTTGCCCTATTCCAGAAGACAAATAGAACAACAATTCTGAAATAAACTTAATTTGTTTCTGATTATCATTTCAAATGTTTCTTGCTGCAATTAACTACATCTAATCTAATGATTTCTATATTCTGGACAAGTTAATCATCCAGAAGAAAAAAAAAAAAGTCACTTCAGACTAGATTTCCCAATAATGTGTATAACAAAACATCAAGAACTCCTCAATTCAATGCTCTGGTGCACTTATAATCAGTGTCCACTACATTAACAAGTTTATCAGGCAAAAATAATATTTTAAAAATCACTTATAGATAGATATTTATACAACAGTACATTAGAATCCTTTAATTCTATTGATATTGATTATTTTTTTATAAGAGAATCTCAGATAATAGTGAATGGTATAGTTTAAGTAACAGGTAAAATACTCATTTAGACTCATTTAGATTGTAATGTTCACTGTACAAGTAAGTATAGAAACGATAACATGTCTAAATGAATATTTCACCTGTTATTTAAACTACAGCATTCACTATTATCTGAGATTGGAAAACAGTAGATAATAGCGTATAGAGTTAACACTTTTGGTGATAACCATAGATGTCATTCAAAGTTCAGAAGTTCAGAGTAAGCTAAAAATACAATTGCGGACCATGCATATAACATGTATACATGTAATATGAAAATGCATACCTTACTGTGTTTTTTCTGAGACTGAAGATGTCAGTCGTTATCATCAATATTCTTCATATGTTAATTCAGTTCAGTTTATTTGTATAGTGCTTTATAATAAGAAATTAACTGTATGGTGTAACAGACTGCTTCACACTCCTGTGCTCAACATAGTCAGCATTTCAGAAGTGAAAATCATTTTAAAACATGATGTAAAAGATTCCAAACCTTTTCTTCCCTAAAGCAAATAACCATACAGACATTCTACCCCCCACCCCGATTTACTTTTTCTCTCGTAAAAAATATGTGCAGATATCTCAAGAGCAAAACCTGACAAAGCACCAGGTTCCAAGAAAAGCAGGGACACTAACAGTATAGGCAGGTCATGTAGAGATCATGATTGCGGTCATTCAAAATGCAATGCTGAGTGCTGCACATCTTGATTTGATTCTCTTGAAACAAGAGCTTTAAAAGAGATAGAGCAAGAGAGAAAGAAGAGAGAGAGAGAGAGAGAGAGAGAGAGAGAGAGAGAGAGAGAGTAGGAGATGCAGAGGTAGTAAAAGTGTGAGGGGTGGGTTGAGAAAATGCACTTGACTCAATAAAAATTGATGAATAAGATTGCAGTAAATGTAATAAGGAGTAAAGTGGTTTGAGAGAGCAAGTGCTGGGAGAAAAATAGACAGAAAAGGAAGAGGTGGAAGAGAAATGTGGGATTTGTGGACAAAAGATATAAGAGGACCCGAATGATCTGTCACAACAATCTGTGACCTTACACTCACACGGATGACAATAGAAAATAAAATCTTTCAATTTAAGGTCTCTGTAAAAATGTTTTTCTGTGCTGTGAAACATCTGAGAAACAAGTTAGTTCCTGGTATCACTTGTATTATTTGTTATTCCTCTTTATTCGCAACAGTTTGCCAGTGCCCACAGTCTTTTACCCATTGGCACATCATAATGTGTAAAATGTGTAAAAAGGTTTAATAAATAAAGGTAGAAAAAAACGTTTGTGTTTTGTGACATAATTTCACAAAAGACCAAATAAAAAAATATGGAAAAGTTTATTTAAATGCCTGCCTCTGTCTTTCTTTCATTCTAATGACCTTTAAAGCTGCCTTTTCTCTGTGTGAGTATGTGTTAGAAAGAGAGAAAGAGAGAGAGAGAGAGAGAGAGAGAGAGAGAGAGAGAGAGCTGGAAAGTCAGTAGGTGAGACCTTGTTTATACTGTACCTTATCTTTAATTCAATATAACAAATCACTTTCTAGTATATACAGATAATACAAAAGCTGTTGTACAAAAATATACATTAATTTTACAGTTTTCAATAAATTTTCATAATTGAGAATAATATGATAAAGAAACATCTATTCATGAATTCCAAGTATAATTCAAAGTAAAGCTACTAGTTTTTGTGCTGAACAGTACATTGTAGATTGTCTGCCCTCAACCAGCAGGGCCCAAACATCTAAGATCATTATTGATGGTTCTAATTTTCTTTTTTTTTCTTTTTATTTAATACAAACCTTTTTTTTTATTATCTGGGATGCCCTAATTAATTTATTTATAAAAAAAAATACAGATCTTTTAATATGGAAGGTACTCAAAGTGAACAAAAACATGGACAAGCAGCCTTGATCAATGACGATGTTGTTTATTGAATAGTTTACAACATTACGTATCAGCATAAAGGTGGAGATTGGTGGTATAGCAGTAATAAGCAGTTTCTGTGATGTGAGGACAGAGACCCTGACCTTACAGAGAGAAGGATTCGAGTCGAAATGGAGTGATCAGACAGAGTTAATGCGCACTAATGTGTGTGTATGTTTGAGTGTAGTATCGAGTTACACTCGCTTGAACACTGATAGTCTCTACTGTCTGCCTCTTTAACTCCCAACATGGTCTCTGTAGTTCCACTCTAAAACCACAGCATCAACACCTAACCTTAAAATCTCTCCATCCTCTGTGACCGCACCTTTCTTCCTCCTTTCTTCTGGTTCCCTATCTACCTTTTTTGCTTCTTACGCATGCATGTCTCCTTGTCAAAAACCACAAAGAAGCATCCACTTACTGACCTTACATTTCAAAAGAATTGCTGTGTATGTGTGTGGTTAATGGTGGAACAGAGCCATGATTCAAACCACACTGCAGAGTGCAATACAATTTATAAACCACACACACAAAAAAAGAGAAAATTCAGACTCAGGAAGCAGAAAAACAAAACAAAACAGAAATTATTAGCTTTAAATATAAAATGGGGTTTTAATGAGAAGAATGTTCTTTACTTACAATCTGTTGTTCATAAAAACTGGACTGAATACATTGGAACATTTTGGCTGATACTAGACATCCACAAAAACCTGGTAGATCACACCAAGCATTAATAAATATCAGTTTAAAATGACAAGGGCAATAATTAACACCAGAAAAACATGAACAATTAAATACTTACACTATATACAATTTATGGACAAAGTATTGGTACACGACTTTTACAGCTATATGCGGTTCTTTTCCAAACTGTTTCTACAAAGTTGGACGCACAGAATAGATATCTTTTCCTTTAACTTTAACTAAAAGACACAAACCTGTTCCAGCATGACAATGCCGCAATGCACAAAGCCGGCGACTCGAGGACATGCTTTTCATTGGTTAAAGTTGAAGATCTTGACTGGCCTGCTATAGAGCTCTGATCTCAACCCTTCTGAACACCTTTAGGATTAATGGGAACGTTGACTTCACCCCCAGGCTGTCTCACCCTACATCAGTACCTGATTTCGTTGTGGCTGACTGAGCACAAACCTCCACAAACACACTCCAAAATCTAGTGGAACGTCTTCCCAGAAAGGTGGAGGTTATTAGAAGAGCAAATGGGGACTAAATGTGGAACAGATGGTTCAAAAAGCACATATGAATGGTCTTATGGTCAGGTGTCCACAAACTTTTGGGACCATAGGGTGTAGTTCAAACACATCATCATGATGTAAAAGTGCACTGGGGTAGTCATACTTTACTTTTTTTTTACTTCATTATATAAGGAATAAAACAAGGCCTGGGCATGCTGTTCTATGACAATAATCAATGACAGTTTGTTGTAATGTTACCAATCTTTTCCAGTAACTGTACATCCCAAAGTGTTTTATTCCTCTTACACCACAGCAATTTGACAAAGCTAAAAAGAAAAATACATATTAATCAATGGCACGTTATTATTTTTGTCTGTTCACAGTGAACCTAATGCTGTGAAACATCTGAGAAACAAGTTAGTTCCTGGTATCACTTGTATTATTTTTAGTCCTCTATATTCGCAACAATTTGCCAGTGCCCAGTCTTTTACACGTTGGCACATCATAATTTTTGTGTATATGTCTGTAATTTATGTTAACATTTACAAAATAAACTGTTGATCCCTCTCAGAGTTTTATTTTTTATTTTTTTCAGTAAAAACCTCTGATTGGTTCACAGCACTGGCACTAGATGTTTTTTTCTAAAAATGTTAAATAAAAAAAAATCTTTAAAAAAATGTCACCATATCCACATTATACAAGAAATCTGTTCATGTGTATGTTGTTTCTATAGAAATTATAAATCAGAACGAGTTCATTTATAATAATAAAAAACTAACTGTTCTAACTAATCAGAACAGACAATTCTACAACGTTGTGGTATAATATGTCATAGCAAATCATGTCTCTATATCCTTTCAGCTTTTTAAAAGCAGTATAATAAACACTAGGCATGAAGAGTGTCAGACTCCAGTCTTGCAAAAGGCTTCATCAGAGTAGAGCGTTCCACCTCATTTATCACCCTGTTTAAATGATGAATTCATTTCCAAAGCTTTTATAAGCTGAATTTGTGTTGGAAGAGAGAACACAGTGCAGCACTTCAAGACTTGAGGTTGACATTCCCGGCTAAAACAATCAGACTTATTCAAGTAAGTCATACAGTGGGGCCCAAAAGTCTGAGAGATCATTGATGATCATTATCTGAATGATCATTATCTTGATGATCTGAATGATAATTATCAGTAAGTGAAAAGTCAAATCTGAGAAATACAGTATTGTGACTCCTCACTTTTCCAGCCATAAAATTAGAGACAATTTTAAGTCTTTGGATGCAGAAGAGGATAAAAAATTGGATAAAATTTTCGTTTCACTTGAACTAGGAGACCTAAACCTATTCCAGCATAATGACACCCCTGTGCACAAAGCGAGCACAATGAAGATATAGTTTGCATGGTTGATGATTGCTACGGAGTGTTGACTAAAAGCAGTGTTCAGTTTCAGGGATAAACCTTAGATAAAATCTGCCCATTTATGCAAAGGAGTTGAAACGGTCAATATCACAGTCTACTTTTACATTGAAATGGAGACCTAGAAAGTCAATTATTAATCAAAATTCAAAGACTTTCTGCTTATTTCCAGTTTAGAACACAGTTTTTGGACCCCGCTGTATTCACACAACATTTTTACTTAAAATTCTAGCATCAACCAGCTAAACAGATTAGTCAGTAATACACGTTAGCATGGGTTACACAGATACATACTGAATAGATAAAATAGAGCATGGGCAGAGAACATTATTGAGAGAATACATAGAGGGTTTTTAAAAGACAGAGACAGGACGGTTCCTGTCTTTTTCTTTCATGATTGGTTTTGCCAACAGCGTCTTAATCTGAGCCAGACTCCTCTGAGCTGGGAGTGCTTTGTTTTTCTTCATCAGCTGAGCCCTGGTGGAAGTTAACAAACAGAGGAACACTTGATAATTAGTCAGAATAAAAAGCCCTTTTTACCAATGGGGAATGGTACTCTTATTAATCATCAGAATTACACTTTAAGGACTTTAACATACTTTTTTTTAATAACATTTACATTTATGGCATTTGGCATAGCTTGTGGCAGTATAGTGGTGGTGGGATTTGAACCTGTGACCTTCCGATAACTTCTCGAGCTACCACCTTCCCCATAAACAAGCATGCCTTTCCGTGCCTCCTTGTCAAAAACCACAATGAAGCTTCAACTTACTGACATTATATTTTAAAAGGATTGCTGTGTGCGTGTGTGTTTGGTAAAGAATCAAACTACACTGCAGAGAAAAATAAAATGTATGAAGCAAACACAATTAATGCATTACATTTGAATCATATTCAATTTGTTTACTTTTTAGAAGAATTTACATTTTCATTGCTGAAATTGCGATCTGTGAAAACTAAACCCATTTAGTGTATTTTATTGCCATATTACATCAAAATGCAAATACAATTATATAAATTAATTATAAAAAATAATATATATATAAAAATCTATTTCATATTACTTAAAAAAAAAAGGAAGAAAAGAAAAAGGAAACGCACTGTATGGTGTTTTTTATGTTTTCGTTTGAAATTATTCCAAACTTTGGAAACTTTCTGTTATGTTCTTTGGCCTAAATCTTCTTCTCACCCCTCGCTGTTTTCTCTCCGTTTCTCCATTTTTAATTCTGCAACGTTTTCTGTGTAACCCTGTCCAGGGGTCTCATTAATTAAACGGGCGCACATCACTTTCCACGTCAAGGTTGTTATTTATAAATAAACAAACTTGACGAGAGTTTTCCTGTAAGTAAAGTCTGAGGCGTACGTACGCACAATGTGGATATACAGAAGACAAAGGAAATTGGCGACACAGATAGCGTGCACAATCTTCGTGTAGAAAGTGATGTACGCCTGGTTCTAGCCCCGTTTGGTTTATAAAACATTTATAAATGAGACCCCAGAGCTGGCCAGAGTTTAGCGGGTGGTGCAGCAGTGATAATGTGTAGTTAAATGGACTAAATAAAGTATCGAGGTAAATTATTTGGAAAGGAACTATGCTCCAGTGAGGGGAAAGTGTAATTCTACAGTATATAAAAACATCCTGTGTAATTTTGTGCATCCAACTAGTGAATGCAACAACAGTTTGGGGAAGGTGTATGGGTGTGGTGGTCAGGTGTCCACATACTTTTGGCCATATAGAACATGTTTTGACCTCGATGTGTAGAAAATGACCTCATACATGTCTGGACATTTGTCTTCAAACATATTGTTGTATATTTATCATGGTTTTGTGAAACACTGAAATACGTTGTCCAAACTTGCAACTAGAACACCAGGCTGATAGCCTATTATGTATGTTCTCATATTTGTACGCAGACTTGACATACACATGTTCGCGAGCACGTGTGTATATGTGATTATGCGCCCTTACCTTGCGCTTGCGACCTCTGCCCCGGTTGGACTCGGAAGAACTCTCCTCACTGGAGATGAACTCTGGACTCTTAAAGCTGTCATTCCCACCAGCAGCCCTGTTCCTCTCTTTCTCCCTTCCTTTACCTAACTTCTTTTTCTTCTTCTCCTCATTCTTTTTTCCTTTCTTTCTTGCTCTTCATGAAGAATGAGAAAAAAAACATTTTAGCAAACAACTAATTATTATTGATCCATTATGGGTCATTACAGGTATTATATGCTTCCACATTGCCTTCTCCATTAGGCCATACAGGCACAATCAGACATGTGTTTTGCAGTTCTAAAGAACATGAACAATCCCATACTGATTAAGAGGTCGATATACTGTATGTGTGATATGTAATGTACTGTATTCATAGAAACCTTTTAGAGAATCTCTGTATTAAATGTCCTTTATGATCCATACTATTGTACCAAACTTACACAATAATACGTATTATCTGCAAACTCTGAGACAATTTTAGAACAATTATGGATTGTTAGACTGCTTATTTGCCTTACTGCAGGCATCTGTGAATCAGAAAAACATTTTTTTATAATATAGAAAATCTAATGCACTGGCTTTGAAACTGAATCATGGAGGACATTTTGTCATGTCTTGGAGTAAGCAATAATCCATATTCCAAGAATCCAGCCGTGACTGAAAACCTGAAACAGTAAACAGAGCTTTTGTGAACAGCTTGTGTGAAGTACTTTTTTGAGGTGCTTCCACCACTTTCTCTGTATTCCTTCATCGCTCGCTCGTATTCTTTCTTCGCTTCCTCTGCTTTTCCGTCCCACTCCTGTCAAACAGGGAAACGGAAACATCAGCGGGTGTTTGTTCGAAAAACAACATTTGTTAATTAATAATCATTCATATGTGGCTAATCATTATTTTATTTATTTAATTAAAGTTTTATTTATTTATTTTAATTAATATTCAGAGCCTGGTATCTCTGGTAAGGCCTTTCCGCAGCCAGAATGTTGTGATAAAGCAGCTCTAGCAGGGAAAGATGTGGTACAATATTGCATCTCCCACCAACACTGTGATGGGTAGGATCTCCTTAAAACCCTGATCCACTGAGACACATCTCATCAGACTGTTTGACCCTTATTCAAACTTATTTCTTTTACATTTCTTATAATTTACTACACCTTACAAGACCGTGGATAACAAGTAAAATTGTTATGCTCTCTAACCCATACATGTGGTTCTGCCTAAAAATCCTTGTTCTTCTTTAGGCTTAAATTTAGTCTGTTGTCTTAGTGTTTTTGACTAGTTCCCATTTTTGTACCTAAATTTACACTGTGTGACTTCTTCTTCATAGTGTTTCATTTAAAAAAAATAAAAAACCTGCATCTCATTGCACCTGGGCACCTGCTAATCAAAATCTTACATTTTAAATGGCTTAAATCAAGTTTACGAACGTTTGTAAACCCTGCCCAGGGATTAAAAATCCTGGGCATACCACATGAAACCAGGAGCATAGATCACCTCTTTCTTGTCTTTGCTCAGCTGCTTCCACATCTCACCAGCCTTCTTTAAAATCTCAGTGACCGAGATTCCAGGGTTTTCTGATTTAATGCGATCTCTGCTGGAGTTCAGCCACAGCATATATGCACTCATTGGCCTCTTGGGGGCACTGCTTTCCTTCATCGCCTTCTGTACAAGCCAATAAAAACATATAGATATTTATGACATTTTATAAGCGACTTTTACTTTAAAAAAACATCTCAGAATATTAGATATCAGTACAAATATAAAATATAATTGTTACCCAAAGTATGTTTTAAACACAATGGTTTTTATTGAAAAATATATTGCTTGATATATTGTAATGGTAATGCAAAAAGCCTATAAAAAAAGTCTCCAGACGTTAACCCTAATGAAGAAACACTGATTATGTTAATATGCAAATTCTCTTCTAGAGATATGAGAATGCAGTCAAAAACAATGCATTAAAAATAGTTGATTCTACATTAAATACAATATTGAGCAGTCAGTAGTAGAACAATTGTTGTAAATATTGTTAAATTATAATTTACCTTTGTACTTAAAACTTACGGTACACAGTTTACTAATGAAACTCAATGGCACGTTGTTCCAGACTTGTTTCTACAGTTCTTCTGTCTCTGCAGGTAAAATCTCAGAGGGCGTCAATGCTTTTTCTTAAAAGAAACATGGCCTAGTACTTCATATCTGTCAAGATATAGATAGGGCCTACAATACCATGTTCCTTGTCACCTTGATTAGCACTTGTGTATATAGATTTAGCCTTCACACCACTCATGGTCTCAAATTTGATAAGAACAAGTTTTTTTTCTAGTTATTAAGTATTTTGTTTCTAGTGTCTGTGTAAATGTTAGTAAAGTAAAAGAAGATCAGGCACTTGTATACGCTTTTCTCTTATTCCCTCTATATCTCCAATGACATAAAATTATTTAATAACTGTCTGTTAATTACATATATAATAATTAACTGTAATTAAATAGAAAAACATGTATAGAAAGCTTATTTTCTAAACAATATAAATAAATCAAAGGGCATTAAATGGTTGTGTTAGTCATAATGTACATCAAATATGTAGTGTCCCCATAATTAAAAAAATATATATATAAATGTTTTATTTTTAATGAAATATATAAATATTTAAAGAAATAAACAAATGTAGATATTAAATGTGTAAAAAATTTGTGTGTTACATTCCCTTGACTGTCACCTCTTTTTTATGTTTTCCTTCCTTCATAGGTTTAACCTTCTTAGCAGGTTTCTTCTTGCTCTCTTCTTCACTGTCTGCATCTTCAGCACTACTTTCACTGGCTGAAGCTTTACTGTCATACCTGTAACACAAATTCACACGCATCATGAAAAAGCACAACATTTTGCCTGCACAGTACAGACGAACAAAGATTTATTCAAAACAACATACTCTTCTGCAACATCATCATCTTCATCTCCAGGGTTAAATGATTCATCTGTGATGAGAGATTGAGTCAGGATTTAGACCTTTACAATCATATATTGTTGTCCCCAGGCTTCTCTGATCAGCTGGATCAGCTGTCACTCACCGCTGCCCGCCTCAGAGTCATCACTGTCGTTGGCCTCCTCACGGATCTTCCCCTCCTGCTTCATGCGCTCCAGGTAAGCATCATGCTGATCGTCATCTGAGTCACTGTACATGTCGTCTCTGACCTTCATACCCTGCCATCATGAAAATAGAATTAACTGGAGCGTGACAATGTAAACACTTTAAAATGCTTTTGATCTCATGGTTAGTCATTTTCACACTTTCACACAAAACGCTTCACTTCCCACATCAGTAATAAGAATTGTATTACATCTTTCCATATTATAAACACACAGTGATCACACAATCTTTTTCAAACCCTCAAGCAATCCATAATAAACTTTAAACTGACCCAAATCTGCTAGTACAAATTCCTTAACAATAAAGTATAAATGGACACTGATGTCTATATAATAAGTACCGAATACTTTGTATCCTTTCAGCACAACTATTGCATCTCAAAGATGTTTCGAGCAAGACCAAGCACACTGCATACCAGTGTAACATCAAAGGGGATCTGCAGGTATTCTGTAGGTTTTAAGACCATTGCAATATGAACATACTCTCTCCAATTTATTCGCAGCCTAGCAGGTTAAGCTTATCGATCATGTGCTTCCTTTGAGACTTTTTCGAAATGTGTAACACACAAGGAAGCCACAATCTGCCGCCTTTTACATGCATGACACCTATGATTGGCTAGTATCTGTGTGATTGAAAGATTAGATAAAATATCTTCCTTCCTATATAGCACAGGCAGTTTTTTTACTAAAATGCTGTGACACTGTTGGGATTGTCCTTGCCTATGTGTATGCTAGCTCGACCTGAAGTAGCTAACGTAAGTCACATTTTAATGCACATTTTAATGCATGCCTTACCATAATGACCTTTTAAAAATATAAGCAAATGAAATCAAATGTTTCCATACTTTTGCAGCTTAAAATTTAAGTCGATCTAGACTTCAAATGAAACAATGGAAATGTAATATATATAAACCCTTTCATGTGGAATGACATCTAAATAATTTAGACCTGCAGGAACCCTGTATAAGAAAACACACCTGGCTGTTATTCACTCTCATAAAAGAACACACAGCAAACATTCAATTAAAAGTGCACTAAACCTACAAGGCTGGTACCAACCTTTTTCTACAGGAACATAAACACACACACACAAATCACAAAGACACAAAGGAGAATAAGTTCATCAGAGGACAACAAACACGGGGGGGTTCACGTTCTGAAGTAATGACTGATGATATATGAGGCACGTGAACGATACGCCCAACTCTATAAATTACTAACCTCTTTGAAGCCTCTGTTCTTGATGCTCAGTTTCTTAGCATTGACAAAATCAAACAACTTTCCATACTCTTCTCTGAAAGAAGTAATAAAGAAGACGAGAGCAGTGGGGTGAGTGGCAAGTACCTGAAATTAGTGTCAATGACTGCAAAAGTAAAGAGTTTTTAAAAAACAAGTTCCTTGTATAATCGCATTGTGTTAATTTTCACATTTTACAATGATCTTGCAGTACTGAAACATGCATTGTAATAATGTTCATTTATGATCAGTTGTAATATTGGTAGTCTGGTGTGATGGGTATAAAGTCAAAATAATACTCAAAGGTATTGTAAATTTAACTGCAATTTTTACATACAAAAAAAAATTGATTATGGTGATAGAACAACTTAACAAGGATTGAAGTAGATGTAAGTTATGTATTTTGTTAATTAGCTAATTATTGCAATGAGAATCCCTTGCCTCAAAAGTTTGTGTTAATAAGCTGCACAATTTGTTAGAGATTAGAGAAAAATTGTGTCTCTGCAAAACACCCAAAACGACTTTTTTCCACAAGATTACTTCAGTGCTAGAAATTGGGATGGATATGGTGAAAGCTCTCATATCTGCCTATATTCTAAAATCTTTATTGTTAAAGTACAGCAGCCATAGCACTCTATTTTCAAATTGCATTATATAAGTAGACGGATATTATCAACTGCCCATAGGCTTCCGTTAAAAGTATGCGAATGTAGGAGCCATCCATCCTGCTCACTTGACCCCTGACCACGGATGTTTGTGGCATCACTCGGACTTTGAACTTGTGATCTTCTAATGATAGTCTTTTCTGGTGCACAACTCAGGAAACTCATGAGTTAGTTTTAAGCAAAAAGTTTATCATTTTTTTGCCCTTGCACACAAAATAATACGAAAATGTGTCTTCTGTCATCATCCACACTCTATACAATTGAAATACCACTAAAAGCTTCCTACCGCTCAATACTGCTGAAGGTGTACTGGTTGCCCTGTTTGGTCTCAATCTCAAAGTCAAAGGAGCGTGTGGTGGTGGTGCCTCTGGCAAAGTTCACACAAGCGATCTCCTCAAAGCGCAAGTGCACTGGGGGCTTGTGAACATAGATGAAACCTCTCTCCAAAGGATACAGCAGCCCTGAGCTGGCCTTATAGGAGCAAGTAATACACTGAGCACCAGAGTGACTGCAAAGAGACAGAAAGAAAAGTGATAAAGAGTGATATGAATGTCAAGACATAACTAATGGAGTAAATTGTAGGAATGAGTTGTGTGTTTTTTGCAGCTTGTGTATTTGGGCCGTGTTACCCTTGGAAGTTTCCAGGCACTGTGATCTTCCTGTTAACAAGAGCCTTCATCACCCTGCTGACCATCTCATATAAAGAGCCAGACATGTTCTTAGTCAGCTTTCCCTCAAACCGCCTCTCTACCTCTTCCCTGCAACGAAGAGAAGTCACCGCAAGAGCATTTTTATGACTAACTTCAATATTAATTAATTCTTTATTGAGCTTCTTTGTTTAATGCAGCTTCATTGTCCATATCTTGGTCCGCTGTCAATCATGTCCTAACTTAAGTCACTTATAAACCACTTTCATGTTTTAAAGTTTTTCATCTTACTCTTTCCTCCAACTCTCCAACTCTCGTTCACTCACTCACTCGCTCATGTTGAGGGTGAGGTTTATTTCTTCGTCTTTGGAAAACAGCAGGATGAGGAAATGGTAGCGAGTTTGGCCCTGTTTAATGGGGGGATCCAAACTGATCTGTTAAAGAGGAAACAAGAAACAATGAAGTATAAAAAGCTAAATATTTCTGAGTGACTAAAGCCTCTAAAACACTGCTTAAATAGATTGCATAGGCCTTCATTCATTATTACTTTCAAGCAAAGGCAATGGCACATGAACTTGTGGGGTTTTTGTATGCACTTCCACAGACACAATTTAACATGATCCTTATGGTCTTTATTGCTTAAAGTGATGTTAATTTATATTCCAGTGGTGTGAAAAACAGCAACAGTAAACAGCTTCTGTGTGTGTAGAAATGAACAGTGAAAGCAGGTTAAAGCATTTTATGTAACCCGTGCTCTCCCTTCCTGTCACTCTGATTCTACCAATTAACCCAAAACAATAGTAAAATATTATAAATAACTCGTAATTTTTTTTATAATACATTATTTTGTAAACTATTCATTTATATGCACCAGTTACTCAGAAATATTCAAGACAAAACAACAAAACATTGTTAAATGTCGGCAACACGGCACATAAAAACGTGGAGATCTTGTATACCAAGCTGCAGTCTTCACAACCTCTTCTCCTTTCTTTCAGATATTGATAGCTATACTGTACTGAGACCTATCATTTGACACAGACACCCATATTTTATTGCTTTTTTTCAATACTACCAGGCTTTAGAATGGTTCTTTTTTAACTAAAGCAACTTCACTAATAAACTATTTAGCACACAAATTAAGGAAATAAAGCAAAATAAAGTAGACAAACCTAATTAAAGCAATCCTAACAATAGAAATAAATTGCATATAAAGTGCCTTTATATGTAATCATTTCCAGTTCTAAAAATTCCAGATCCAATTCCAATCTATGCTATTTGCTACAGGATCTGGTATCTGATATGTTTTCTCCGATATCAGATTTAAACATTTTTGCTGGTATTGGTCTGATATTGATACTGAATATTTGATCAAAGCCTCCTAAGAACTCTTCATTTTTTATTTTTCTTTAAATACTGTCTATATTCTTCTTCAGATATGGGTTCATGGCAAAGATTTAAAAAGGCTGATTTTTCTGGACACCCTGAATTACAAACTTGAAAACTTGGTGTTATCTATCTGTTTTTTAGTTAGTATCGTTTTTTTATGTGTCAAAAATGAGAAAAGGGGTCATTTTCTTAAACATACAGTATCTCACAAAAGTGAGTAAACATTTCACACCTCACATTTTATTGTCATGGGACAATACTATAGAAATGAGAATTGGATATATTTCAGAGTAGTCAATGTGCAGCTTGCATAGCAGTACAGATTTACTGTCCTCTAAAAATATCTCAACATAACAGCCATAATTGTCAAAATATCTGGCAACAAAAAAGAGAGTACACCCTAAGTGAACATGTCAAAAACTGTGTCCAAAGTGTCAATATATTGTGTGAGCACCACTGTTATCCAGTACTGCCTTAATCCTCCTAGGCATGGAATTCACCAGAGCTGCACAGGTTGTTGCTGGGATCCTCTTCCACCCCTATATAATGACATCATGTAGCTGCTGGATGTTAGACACATGACACTTTTCCACCTTTTCTTTGAGGATGTCCCGCAGGTGTTTAATAGGGTTCAGGTCTGGAAACATACTCAGCCACTCCATCATCTTCACCTTCAGCTTCCTCAGAAAGGCAGTTGTCATCTTGGCAGTGTGTTTTGGGTCATTATTATGTTAGAAAACTAGTACAAGTACTAAAGTACATGTTGAAATCTTTGTTTCCCCTCAATGACCCTGCAGCTCCCCAGTACCAGCAGCACTCATGCAGCCCCAGACCATGATACTACCACCACAATGCTTAACTGTAGACGAGACACAATATTCTTGGTACTCCTCACCAAGGCATCATCACACAAGCTGGACACCATCTGAGCTCAACAAGTTTATCTTCTCATCAGACCACAGGACATGGTTCCAGTAATTTATGCTCTTAGACAGGTCGTCTTCAGCAAACTGTTTGCAGGCTTTCTTGTAAACCAGCTTAAACCACAACCACGTGTGTGTGTGTGTGTGTGTGTGTGTGTGTGTGTGTGTGTGTGTGTGTGTGTGTGTGTGTGTGTGTGAAAAATATCATCAGCAACATATACTATGTACAATCATTTCCCCTCCATATCAAATCGGCGTCCTCTAGAACTTAAAGACGTCATAAAGTTCAGCAGGAAATAATATGAGATCCTTCACTCACCACAAAGAACATCTGTCTCTGGTCTTTATGGGGTAGCAGAAAGAGGCGCAGTACAGTGGTGTAGGGGATCTTATAGTCAAACGTCTTACCATGCAGATGTAGAAAGGAGGGGTAGATACGAATATCATACCTGCCCAGAAGAACATAATATTTCATCTTACCCAAGCATTTTTTTTTTTTTTACAATTAATTTAGAATTTCTAGAGTTTAAAGGTAAAACTGCATTAAAAACCCACTTTAATTCAAATGCAGCATGCTGTTCGTGTTTGTAAGCACGTATGTATGTGAGTGTACCTTCCCCTGGGTGTAAGACATTGCAGCTCTCTGAAAATACACACAGCGTCTCCTGTAGCCTGAATTACATCTGCCTTAGAAAGTACATTCTGGGCAAATGCCTGAAACAACAACACAGTAAATTGTTTATCATTTCAATATTACAGTGTATCATAATGATATACTGTACACAGTACAGTGATGAAT
Source organism: Silurus aristotelis (assembly GCF_946808225.1). Taxonomy (NCBI): domain Eukaryota; kingdom Metazoa; phylum Chordata; class Actinopteri; order Siluriformes; family Siluridae; genus Silurus; species Silurus aristotelis. Next base: position 26,588,136 of record NC_139577.1, on the reverse strand, counting down.
TTAATATTATTAACTGATCAAGACAAAATGTTGAAAATTATTAAAATCTTTATTAAAATAAAGTTCAGCTATAGTCGGTATTAGTTTTGACCTTTCATTATGTACAGATCAGGCACAACTTTATGGCAACCAATTAGGCATAACATTATGACCACCTGCCTAATATTGTGTTGGTCCCCCTTTTGCTGCCAAAACAGTCCTGACCTGTTAAGCATAAACAGCATTAACTTCTTAAGCCACCGGTTCACCACTGTTTCTTCCTTGGACCACTTTTGATTGATACTGGCCACTGCAGACTGGGAAAACCGCTCAAGAGCTTTAGTCGTCTAGCCGTCACCATTTGGCCCTTGTTCAACTTACTCAATTTCTTACGCTTGCCTATTTTTTCAGCTTCTGACACATTAAACTTGAGGATAAATTGTTCACTTACTGTATTATTGTATGTTGTGTTTATGGGTAAATTTCAGTTTTAGAATAGCCAGTGTTATCGTTGGTATATAGGACACAGGATCACTTAAAGAAAATCATAGATGAATCTTTTTTAATCCAGCTATAAAAGCATTCAGACATTCAACCACTAAACTGCAAGAATGTGACTGCAGAAGCTATAGAAAGTTATACACACTTATTATGTGTATGTCTGTGTCATGTACATAAAAATGGTGTCATGTTCTACATTTTGATAGAACTCTGGAACTCTAGCATTATGCACCTGCAAATGTTTTTTTTTCCATCTTAATCTGGTGTTTATTCACAATGATGAATTTCAATATTTAAAAAGAATCCATATTTTTTTATTGATATTATAACACCTTGTTGGACTATTTAGATTCATTGACCCCTTTTTGTGGAAAAGTCTGCCATCTATTGGTCATAGTAGGAACAACATAAGATTACATTTATAATCTTAAAATACTGGGTAAAATGCCTGCTTCAAAAATAGGGTGGTTAAATTAAATATTGAAGACATTTGGAGACTGTATTTGCATGTATGTGTCCCATGTGAGACTGTGAATGTGTTTCTCACCTCTACCGGGTCCGCTCCCTCGTCTCCTGTGGAAGGTGGGACGTAAAAACGAACCTCCATGAGTGACACCTCTGTATCATCGTTCTGATGAAACTCTAAAGTGACTTCATTCTTTCCAGTTGTACACTGGGATACACTGGAGAGTGGGATCTCAAACACAGGAGTGTCACTCACTTCAAACGAGAGCAATGGGCCTAAACAAAAAAACACACAATGATATATTGAGATGAATAAAGCACAATGGGGTGTGCTATTATTGGAAAACAACAAGCAATAATAATTGCTTTCTGGACAATAACAATCTAGAATTCTACAGTGCTGTGGTATAAATATCACACTTCGCATTTATAAAATAGCGTTACACTAATATAAACAAACACAATCCCAAATTATCGAACAATAAAAAAATCTTTTAATCAAAAAATAAGCTTTGCTGACCATTGAATTTAGCAGTGCCCCAGTTCCAGCCTTTTACACACATGTCTTTCTCGATCAGCTCCATTTTGTAATTATCTTTGAAATACTCCGAGATTTTTTCAAAGTCCTGGAGAAACCAAATGTAGAATAAGTAATTAAATAATTATTATTTATATAATAATTTCCGGTATCACTGCCTTTAAACTCACACTGTCTTTGAAGCCATCGTATTTGTACACGTGTCCGCTGCTGGTGGAGAGTTTAATGCCGTGGCCCAGGCAGACTCGCCTCCACTGAGCCTGGCTGAGCTCTGAGACAGGGATACTGTCCACCTTGCCTGTCTTACTGCTTTTGTACACCACCATCTGCTTACTGAATCGCAGACGCCCATCATTCTATAACAAAAAACAGAAAGGCAAGACAAGGAATAGGGCCTCTGTAAGCCAACATAGCTTTATAGATTTTTTTTTCCCAAACGGAAATTTTTTTTTGGAAATGTAAAGAACATGTTCTAATTATGTAAATAAATGTTCTTTAAATGTTGATAGTGGGTATTTAATTTTGGTCCCCTGTATGATTGAGTTAGACACCCCTGATCTAATGTCCAGTAACCTGCGTACCAAGACTTCAAACATCAACATGATGTTAAAACATGTTTTGACATTATTTATAACCGTTATTTTACACATCTCATCAAGACACTTTTAGCTAATTATTAATGAACTGTGTAAGCTTTTATAGGAGCTTTTACTCACCCAGGAACCCTTGACCTCCTGATAAATGTCATTAAACTCCAGAATGTCAGCCATGGCATCGACTTCGCTCCCACTTCCCAGCTACGATCACAATCTGCATGAGGAAAAAATAATTTAATTATCTGTTCCTATGGTCCAAAAAAACCATTTTGGTCATTGAGCAAGTTAAAGATGGTTTATATTGATGATGTGCTGCGACGAACAGCTCATATTCAGAATTATTGGTGGGAACTTGTAAGCAAAACTCTGCAAAAGAGCATTTGTTTTAGACAAGTTGGGGCATAGCTATAGGAAATTATATATATATATATATATATATATATATATATATATATATATATATATATATATATATATATATATGTGACAGGAGGTATGAAATACTAGGAACTGTGAATGTAAGGTGGTGTAAATAATGGACAATGTGCAAGAGCTCAGCACAGCATTACTCTCTCAGTGATCACAGCCCATGCAGCTGCCTATAGCACCATACAGTGACACCACCCATGCTAGCTGAATATACCTAGTACTAATAACGGCTCACTATAACAGTTAGCCTAGCTTCTACAGCCATTTCAGTGGGGCTTGCTAGCAAACCATGTTAGCTTTTCTCTCTTTGCAAACCCAGGGACACAATGCGGAAATAATTTGTAAAAAAAAAAAAAAAAAGAAAAAAAAAAATCTGTTCGTTAATAATTAGCTGATTAATGCAGTTAGATAAGGTTATCAGCATTACTCTTTCTTCGGGAAGGAGAAAACCGCTTCTCTAGGGTTGGGAGTCGATTCGGAAAAAAAGAGTCGGTTCCTTGTTTTCAGCCAGTGTGTCGAGTCTGAAGCTTTGGAGCCTGGACTGTCTACTGCAGGGGTCACCAACCTTTTTGAAACTGAGAGCTACTTCTTGGGTACCGATTAATGTGAAGGGCTACCAGTTTGATTCACACAGTTTTCAGTTTGATCTGAAATAACAAAATTTGCTCAATTTACCTTTTATTATATGTTATTATTAATAATTAATGATATTCATCTATTTTAAGACACTGATCATGTTAATGATTTCTCATAATAATTATCAACAATGATTTAACAAAGTAGGAAACAGCTATTTTTAGAAAAGGCCATGTTGGTAACCCCTGGTCTACTGTACTCCCCTAACAGCTGACAGGTCTCTTTAATTACCCCTGGTTTGGAAACTGGACTTTTGTACTACACATTAGATTGAATTATTATATTAATATGTTTTATATTGTAGATCCTAGATTAATTAGATAGATAGATCTATCTATCTGTCATTGAATTGCACAGGTACACAGCAACGAAATGCAGTTAAGCATATACCTAAAGTGCAAATAGTAGCATTGTGCAAACTGACAGTTTAACATGTAAATATAGGTACAACAAATAAATATATAGGCGACAGAAGTAAAAATGTGCAGAAGTACAGTATAAATATTAAGCTACCACTAGAGGAGGTGGTAGTTTAGTGTTTAATGCATTGGGGTCTGGACCGGAAGGTCATAGGAGCATAACCCTCAACTGAGTAGTAAGTCGCTCTGTAATTTGGGGCAAATTCCATAAATGTAAATGAAAATATAATTTGTGTATATATTTGTGATATATATATATATATATATATATATATATATATATATATATATATATATATATATATATATATATATATATATATATATCCACATGCAACCTGAATTACATTTGTCTGCCAAAAGCAGCTTAACAGGTGAAATGGTATATAAAATATATTAGGTGAGGGCAGAGCTTTCAACTCATTTCATTGTCCAATTTTGGAAATTACAGCCGAACTCTGTGATTTTGCCAATAAAAACATTGGAGAAATAGCATTTCTAACACAGATCAGTGAGAAAAAAGGCTCTGTTATATGTATATGTATATGTATATGTATATGTGTGTGTGTGTGTGTGTGTGTGTGTGTGTGTGTGTGTGTGTGTGTGTGTGTGTGTGTGTGTGTGTGTGTGTGTGTGTGAAATTTCACTTACATGTATTATTGTATTTATTGCTGCTATGGACAAAAGTTGGGGAACGTGGAATCGATTCAGATGTTCGAGTAATAATCAGAGTCGACTCCAAACGTTGAAAAAAAATAAGCAGCGTGCGTAACCGTGTGCGTCATCGCATATGGAAATGAAACGTCATGACGTATTTAGTGCACGCAGAACTCCTGGTTTCTCTTTTGTGAACGAACAGGCCACGAAACCTTTTAAATTGTCGATCTCCTCTGTTATCGTAAAGCCAGTTACACTTCTTGTTTGAGATCAATCTGAAGGTAGGTCATATAGACGTTTTCATCACTGCGTGTGTGCAGGTATATGTAAAATTGTTAAATCATATATCATATGCGTCACATTAACCAACAAGGACTATTATATTGCAGCCCTGCACCTCTATCATTTGCACTGCCTCACTTGTCCATACTCTGCACAAATTGTATAGTCAATGTCTTTATCTTTATTTATTACTTTTGTTATTTAATTTGATTTTGTTTTTATAGCTTTTATGGTCATAGAACCAGCACATCATTATACAATCCTTGTACATGCAGCCTTTATTTGGCAATAAAGGTGATACTGTTAATCTAAAAAATATAATAAAAATAAAAGCCAAGATCAGCAAACAAAAGCTGGCCGCCAGTCCTGTTTCCTATACGCCGGCCTTATATCAGTACATAGAAAACCATTGAAAGACACTACATTGTATAAGGTGCAGTGTTTACTGTATGTGCTGTATGTGTTATTGCGCAGAGAAAACATGACACTGTAATATCTGCATATTACATTCATGATTAATGTAATCACATAATCATTCTCTATAGAGACATGACAGCCAAAAATGGCCTGATCACTGATACATACAAGGTAGTGAAGGAAGTGAAGAGAAGTAACAGACGTGAGAAGAAACCTCCATCACCCCCAGCTGCAGGTATGACAATGTGTATGTGTTTACAGACGTGATTCTCCATTTAGAATTGTCCAAATCAACCAACTTCATTGTAATATCAGATTAGTAGTTATGTTATTACTATGTCATACCCTCTTCCATGCAGAACCTCCTCAACTGAGTGAGAGAGAGGTTGATCTGCAGCAGCTAAGGAAGTTTGACTTGACCTGGCAGTTCGGCCCATGTACAGGTAATAAAAGGCATTTTGTATGCACAGTTATTTTCAGCCTTAAGGGCTTAACATTAATATTTCAGTAGGTTAAATGTAAATGATGGGTTTAAAACCCAACTAATCTGATCCAGCATCCTGCTGAATTTGGTCAGGGGTTTGTTTTCAGGTGAGGTGAGCTTTGAACCATAGCATGTGCAAAAGCAAATGTCCGTACTTTTTCTGATGACTTCAAACCAATCTAAAAACTGACAATGTTGAAAATTGCACAGTCAGTAAACAGGTTGCACTGAATATGTAAAAAGAAACCTGTGATCATGTCACCCTGCTTATAATCATCCCTGTGTATGGGCTTATCCCTTAAATCCCTATTTTATTATTAATTTATTGATCAAAAGGATTGTTCTACAACAGTCAGATGGGGTCTATAACTACAGTCTGTACCTTATGTTTGTATCTTTCACTTGTCTGTGTTTTACATACATTTTAAATTTATAGGGCAGATCATAACACTGATGCACTGAGTAGGGCTTCCAGTCTTTGTATTTGCATGGCAGTACATACTGCTGTATCAATCTGTGTCTTCTTTGGGAACTAATTTTGTTCTCAGGGCAAAAATAAACAAAATATTTGACCCTTTCATTTTCTGAAATGTTAATTACATCACAGCTATGCTGATATTTAGTAAACATGATATCGCTTACGTTTTGAATAAATTATTCAACTATTTAAGAATACTATTTAGATATACTTTCTTTACTGAAAAGAATTTTAGGATAAAATTTTGTACGTCATCATTCATACCGACACGTGTCTTTTCTTTCATGTACACTTGTGTTTAGGGATCACTCGCTTGCAAAGATGGGAGAGGGCAGCTCTACATGGCCTGAACCCCCCACAGAAGATTAAAGACATACTGCTGAGGCAGAGCACAGACCCAGAATACACACACAGGTACTATGAACAATCACTAATATCACAATGTCAACACTATATATATATATATATATATATATATACCCACACACACACACACACACACACACACACACACACACACACACACACACACACACACACACACACATATATATACACACATACATACATAATACACATTAATAAGTCCAGGTTTAAACATGAAACCTTATGCACGTTATTTGTTTTGCAGTCTCTGGCGTGACTACCCCTTGTGAAGAAACATGGGTGAAGAAAATGAGACAAAATGATAGAATGAGAAACCAGTTGAGGAATGACGATCATGGTTATTGTGATTGTTCGTGTTTGAATGTTTCTGTGTTGTTGTTTTTGGTTTTGGTTTATTTGATTGGGTTTTTGTGTGTTGTCTAATTTTTACACTACATTTTTTTTTTTATAAAGTTTTATCAAGCACTGCTTGGCTTCAATTTTTTCATCCTTCATTAAAATTGCAAGGCATGTGGGACAGTTTGCATTAATATCACATCATAAATTCCACATCTCTGAAATCAGCTGTTTTGGTTCATATTTGCATAGTCATGTCACTGAATCATGCTCATTATTGCCATGTAGCATGTAGGTCTAAAAAATGTGTGTTTACACACAGCAAATAAATTCATTTGTATATGCACATTCCCAACCAGACAATTTTATATAAATAACCCTATGTATCTTGAACATATAATCAATCAAATTTTTTATATACCAAATATTTATATTGTTTTATTGCTAGTCTCAGATTCTGTTGAAAATCTTTCTTGGAAAGTCCCTGTGTAAGCAGTATCTCTTAAAGAGAGTGAAATAATATTAACATTTAAACCTATTCTTTAAACTAGAGCTTTGATGAAAGGGTAACATACCATAATAACAATTATTTTGTAGGAAATCATAGCAGGTGCTTCGTGGCAGTTCCTTGAACCATTTTCCTTGAAAGTGTGCAATATATCCAACAATGTTCTCCAGCCATCTTTAGCCAGACCAGTCAGTGTGGGCTATGGGGTGATTCAGGAGGACAGATATATATGCTCTCATCTCTTAACAGTAAGGTCGTAAGGGGGGTGTCTGCATGGTCTGATAAATGCAGGCTTATATCTTTACAAGAATGAATTCTCACAAGATTAAGGGAGTAATTAGCATCTATAAGGACAGATAATTATGGGTGCTTAACTGGGTCAGATTGGCCTTGAGGCACCACGTCCTACCTACTCTTACATGTAGACCATGTAGACAGTGCTGGATATTTTTTGTCTAATATGACACTGGACTGTGTGATTCATAACACTAAATACAATCATGGACAAACTGTATGACAAACTGACTTTATATGAAAATTTTTAGGACAGTCAAGACTTCATCATCCTTACAGTGAAGCATTGTCTTGAGCGTTACTCGGCCTCCTTGATCATGGTTGTTCCATATTTTGTTTTATATGCACGTTTTCATGAAAATGAATGTAACAAATGTACCATTGGTGCATTTCACCTGTTAAACGTAATCAGTTTGAGTAAAAACTGCGTCCCTGCCCTACAAGCACACAAAAAATAAATAAAAAAATTGGGAGGCGGGATTAGTGTTGAATAGATTAACGCGATTGGTCCGCTCGAGGTTCACGAGCTGATTTGCTGCTCGCTGATTGGACAATAGATCCTGCGACAGAAGGCGATGCTGAAAATGTCATTCTGTGGCCTGGCTCTAAATAAAAGCGATGCTCATTTAGACCGATCGGACAAAAGCCGGAGAATTGTAGAGTTTGACTTTATCGTAAGAAACGTCGCAGTGATCAGATCTTACCTGGGAAAAAAAGAAGATGTCGGAGATTTAAATTCGCCGGTGGATTCCTTAATTTGATCATGCAGAATAATCTGGAAAATAAGAGCTGAAACGAATCTTCTGGACTGCTGCTGTATCAGGAACAAACCAGCTGGATAATCATACAGTCGATTTCTTTGCGGAAATATAGGTGATATTACTCGTGTAACGGTGCTCATCGGTTTGCAATAATAAGTGGTGAGTATATACAGTATACTGTCTCTACACAGTTCAGATGGCTTTGCTGTTATAAATCACATACAGCACAGAGAAAGCATCCTCCCTGAATTTATTTTTTACTGTATAAAGCTTTGCATAGCAGTGCAGTTTAATAAAGGTCACTGTTTTGCAATTTGCAAGATAAATAAATCATGGCTGCTGTGGATTAGGTCAATAATAATATTTACATTTTTTAGACTAATGCGACAAACTGATGCAAGGTTTAGTTATTTCTCTGTATTGGTGCATCCTTTTGCTGGGATTCTATTTATTGCTTTTGTAAATAGATCTAAATAGAATAGAATAATAAAAAAGTGAGATAGATAGATAGATAGATAGATAGATAGATAGATAGATAGATAGATAGATAGATAGATAGATGTAACAGGTGCACTAGAGAAGACCAGAGTGCAGGATACACTACTGTTTTTTACCTCTGTGCTCTTACAGCACTTATAATGAGGTTATATCTGCCTAATAAATGCATTCATCTTCATTAACCTCTTGTCAATTATGCGGTTGGAACACCAGGAGTGAGGTGGGAATACAGCAGATATGGATGGGATGTCAGTCCATCACAGGGCAACATACACCTATTGATAGGTTCACAGTCTTTTTCAAACATGAGTACAGATTTGCCTGTTTATTAATTGGCCTATTTTGGTGTTGCTGAGGACACCAGAAAACCCAGAGGAAGCATGGGGAGAACTTGAGGAACTTCTCAGGGGGGTAGCTGAACTCCTGCACCATTTTGCACCACCCTTATATTAAAAACATGTCAAAATATGTAATCACGCTTTCATTTAACCTTAGGAAGTCTATTTTACTTAAAGTCAGGGTTAGTGTTCAAGTCAATTCAATTCATTTTTATTTGTATAGTGCTTTTAACATGGACATTGTCTTAAAGCAGCGTTACACAGATAACGTGTAATGTGAATTTGGGAGCCTGGAATACTGTGCATGAGGTGTTAATACTGTACATGCAGGTGCTGTACTGGGCTGTGAATGTGAAACGGTAGTAATCCATTTCTGGACCATCTACATCCATGTCATCAACTATGGTCATGAGCTGTGGGTTGTGATGGAAAGAAATAAAATCATGTGGGCAGTAAAAAAATATTTCTTTTCAGGGTTGCTGGTTTTTTGTTTCTGTGACAGTTCGAAGAACTTGAAAAACATTTTGGAATAGAGCTTCTGCTCTTTCAAATTGTTGAGCCTGGTTATTTGGTCTGTGCACCTTATTATACTGGCTACTTTTGGTGACCTGATTGAAACATGCAAACTTCTGTTGGTGACTAGAAGTGAGCATGTTCAGAAAAGTTAGTTTTTATGCAAATGGAGAATGACTACTAATTTGAGTGAAGACAATAGAGAACATGTTATATGTCTTCTGATTTGTGGAATGCCACAATGATTTGTGGAATGCTACAACACAGTTGCACCATCCACTGGTAAAAGTAGAAATGCATACTGGCAACTTCACAGTACAGGGTCTGAGACTGGACTTAAGCTAATAAAAATGTTGCATGTTTGAACACACCTTTACCTTATGCACACTCCTATAAGAGCTGCAGCTCCCAGAGCATTTCCCACAGGATGAAAACTTCAGCACAGGATCTCCACCTGGAGATTGTATATCTTTTATTAGTTGATTTTGTAAAATAGCTGAGAATAGAAAATAAATGAGAGCAAAACGAATTAGCATATACACTCAATGAAAGAGTATATACAGTCAGCACCTTATATGTGCATGTCATAGGGAATCATTTGCTGGTGGTGGCTTATCTGTTCCTATACACTGTTGGCCTCCATCAACCCAGTTTATCAATCAAAATGTTTATCACTGTCCAGATGCCATTTGGCTGCTGTACATGCTTAGCAATAGGGTGTGCAAATCAAATGTTTCTAGCCAACAGGAGTTCTTATGGTGTGTTGCTGGGATAAGCTTCAAAGCCATTACAAAACCTGACCAGTTGAGTAAAAACATATAGATCATATCTGTTCACCTTAAAGGTTCAGTAACAACGCAAGATCATTGAGGCTAGTGTCAACATTACTTGTAAAACTCAATAAGGTTGCTGCACCTGTTACACTCAACACACCATTAAACACAGACACACACCACAATGCCTTTCTCATTGCTGTGCTGATGGTCCTTCTCCTGAGCGCATCACTTGATGGACTTAGCATGAGTGAAGCCCAGCAAATGCTAATATTCATGCTACAGATGCTACAGATGTTTTGCAGATAAAAATTTAACATATTTACTGTTGCAACGTGGTGGTGACAGGTACAGATTCAGTTGTCAGGTAGGCTTAGGGATTTTTTGTTTGTTTAAATACAGCCTTTGGGTTAATTGTCTAAACAATAGACACTTACATCTGTAACTGTTGACTACAATATATACAAAATGTGAAAATGTTAGCAAGATACAAAATGGATTAGGCTAGATTAGCTAGCATTAGTGGTGAACAATAAATTTAGAAACTGAAAACTTTTAAGTGATTAAAATTCAAAATATATACATGGACTTTCCATTTATTTTGATGAATATTCACATTCTTTCACTCCAACCTATGTAAACAATATCTGCATGGGGCTACATATTTTTATATCTTAGTCATGTTTTTTACATGATTACATCATATTAATTTAATGACATGGAAAAAACATATGGTCAGGATACAAGAACTTATCTAACAGCATGTGAAAGCAATGTAACTACCACTGTAATAGATAATTCATCAGTGTAAGACATACTTTAGGGGATCCATGCAGCCTGAAGTCAATGCATGATGTAAATGACATAGAAGAATAACATAGCACATGTGCAGTGACGACTGACTTTTTGTCCACAGGGATGGACAATGCCCATACTAAGACGGTCGAGGAGGTGTTGGGGTACTTTGGAGTAAATGAGTCCACAGGTTTGAGCAGTGAGCAGCTGAGGAAGAATCGTGAACGATGGGGTCCAAACGGTTTGCCACCATTACACATACAACAAGAACATTCTTACAGATAATTAAAACACATTTTTGTCTAACTCAGTTTGGTCTTTGAAGTTTTCACAATGTGGAGTATAATGAGTTGCAATTTGAGGCCCAGAAATTTATTCTAAACTCTTCTCTTTTTTTCTTTTTACTGAATCCTCACCATTCGGAATGCAGAATTACCAGCTGAAGAAGGTAAGAAACACAAACTTTGGGTCTGGGGCTAATTAATGATGAGCATTTTAAGGGCTATATTCAGTCTTTGATTTGATTGAAAAAGTATGTCAGTATTCACCAATTCATCCACAATTGCATTATTAAAGTCAGGTACTGATGTAAGGCAAGAATGCCTGTGGAGAAGCCAGGGCTTTGTGCAGGCCACTTGAGTTTTTCGCTCCAACTTTGGCAAACCTTGGCATTTCTTTATAGACCTCACTCTGTGCACAGCAGCATTACCATGGGGGAACCAGTTTGGGCCTTTAGTTCCAGTATATATATATATATATATTTCATTTCATTTCATCTTCTCCCGCTTATCCGTAATTCGGGTCGCGGGGGCAGCAGTCTAAGCAGATTCCCCAGACACTTCTCCGTGTCCAGGGATTGGGCTGTCAAGGCCCCCGCCTTTGACTGCTGCCCAATCCTCTCAGCACCGGTCCCTTACGGTCCCTCCTGCAGGTGGTGAGCCCACGGGAAATATATATATATATATATATATATATATATATATATATATATATATATATATATATATATATATATATATATATATATATATATACATAGCACTGTGTTTAAAGTACTTGGGCAATACGGCTGTTAAAGTTTAAACTGTTCTTGTTATAGAGAACCGAGTTATTTTTTTATGTTCTATATTTTGAAAATGTAAATGCCAAGATAACTCTCTCATCATGCTATTACTGATTGTCAAACCCTGTGTAACTATGCCAGAACACATAATTTTTTAATTTTTCATCTGCAATCAGAATAAAGTTAAAACATAGTGACTATGTTGAAATAGAGTGTTAGTAGATCTGGTTACTTTGGTTGTATAAGTAAGAATAGAAGTCTTTGTTGATGTTTCAAACTCAACCTGTGCCTTCCTCTGTCTTTGTTTACAGGGAAGTCTCTGTGGGAGTTGGTGCTGGAGCAGTTTGAGGATTTGCTTGTGCGCATTCTGCTGCTCGCGGCCTGCATTTCCTTTGTAAGCAGTAATGGGAGCAAGACACATCATAACTGTGATTCTTAATTACTGTCCCCCCCCTAAGAAATGTGCATTTAGTAATCTAATAAGTAGCGTTGTTAAGAATCTCTCAGATCGTGAACATTATCGTCTAATTGCTACAGAATGTCATGACCATTATACGCTGGTGCTCTTTCTTTATTTACTTATTCATAATGTTTTGGAGAGGGACTTTATATGATTAAATTTCATGTCTTTGTCAGACCCTGGCCTGGTTTGAAGAAGGGGAAGGCACCATCACTGCTTTCGTAGAGCCTTTTGTAATCCTCCTTATCCTTATCGCCAATGCCATTGTGGGCGTGTGGCAGGTAAGTGTGTGACAATTTACTTGCCAAAATATGAATATTTGGCTCAAACATCACTTCTAATAGATTAGTAATTAAATAATTGTTTAAACAAACATCAGAATGGGGAAGATTGTTACCTTAGTGATGTTGGATGCAGAAGGGCTGGTTTGAATATATAAGAAGCTTCTAAACATTTAGGATTTCGATGCACAGTCATCTCATTATAGAAAATGCCCCTTAAAAAAGATATAAAATCCAGTGATTAGCACAACTGTAGGAAGCAATACCTTGTTAATAATGGAAGCCAGTGGAGACTGTTTGCCAAACTGGTTCTAGCTGACAGGAAGACTATAGTTACTCAAATAATCACTTTTTACAACAGTGGCGAGCTGAAAAACATTGCACGAAACATCACACTCACACATTGAGCAGAAAATCAAAATAAGTCAGTCTAACCATGCTCCTTTTACCTCACTTATCAGCAAACGTTTCTGTTTATTGGATGTTTTATGCACCATATTGTCAAAAACCAAAGAGACACTTTTGTGTAGAAATCAAGGTTGCTGATGTTTGATGTGACTTGACCTTGACCTGTATCTGCATGGTTTTATGCACTGCATTACTGTCACATGACTGAGCGGATTATTGTATCAATGTGCAAACATACAGGTGTTCATAATAAAGTGAATGGTGAATCTACATATACATGTTCATGCATATATAATAAATCTTTATTCATATTTAGGAACGCAATGCGGAAAATGCCATCGAAGCACTGAAAGAATATGAGCCGGAAATGGGGAAGGTGTACAGACAGGACAAAAAGAGTGTACAGAGAGTCCGAGCAAGAGATATTGTGCCTGGTGACATTGTAGAAGTGGCAGGTAAGTGGAAAATCTGCACACATTATCCTCTGCTGTACTACAGTGTGTTTGAGAGCTGGTTCGGTCAACATCGAACCATAGTGCAACATGCACTAAAAAACAAGAAATAGTTAATTGACAATTTAATTAGAAAAGAAAATACCTTTACAGAATATCCCACAAAGTGTTAAATATTTAAATCACTGCCCCCAATGATGTTCCTGGTCGGTCACGGATCATATAAAAGTGAAACTTCTCTCTGTCACAGTTTTGGTTGGATGTATTCACGCACATTATTTCTTATTTCTTGTTTGATATTTGTTAAAAGCTTCTTTCTTTTCACATTTTATTTACAGCATTATTATAATAGGCTGCATATTAACTTATTGAGAGAAAACCGGTAGTTCTATAGGAAGTCAGACATTAAGCAACCCCTTATAACCAAAATGGCATGATCCTCGTTTTAGAACACTTCTTTTGAAGATTCGCCTGTGAGATTCGAAGTTGACTCAGGCTCCTCCTATTAAAAGATCAAATCTTCGGCTATTTGGGGTCACCCCTAGATCTTACATTCATAAATGATGTCCATAAATCTGTATATTTAACAAATTTAAATAGTTGGGTTTAAAATTATTGTTAAACATCACGCTGTATGTGTTTGGGGATTCTTCAGTGAAATAATAAAAAGTGCAAAAGATGTACAGTGAATTTGAGAATTAAAAATAAGCAACAGATTATTTTATGAAATACGGATTACACATAATCATTGTTTTTATCTCTGAATTTTGAGCCTGGTATAAGGAAGAAGGATGCTTAAGTTAAAAAAAGGGTTTAAGGGTTTAAGTTAAAGTTTAAGATCTTTTATGAGTATCTACAACAGTAGTAGATATTATAGGAAGAGAGCCAGTGCTCATATTCTCTCCAGAACTGTTACATAATGCAGGGTATGCACGATAGCAAAAGTGGATTTAAGAACTGGTACTCTACCACAACTGGTTAATGACGTTTTATTGAATCACGAGCATACAAATCTTCAGGCAAAAATACAAAACGGGTAATTAGCGAATGACATGTAAGAGGGCGTCTCTTACAAGAACAGGCATCACAAAATATCAAGAGTAAGGGGATCAGTACTGTTTAAGCACGTGTTTAAAACTAAGATAGGTGCAAAGAGAGGAATAGTTTAAGACACATCACAATGCATAATTCTTTTTGCTCAAAAATAGTAAATATAAAATAAGCTGCAATGACATAATTCAGCAGTGAGTTAATGCAGCTGTGATATAACAGTAGTATTTCATTTATGTTAGTCCAATCTGTTCATAGACAATTTTTTTTATATAAAACCTAAACCTGGACAGTGTCAAACTGTCAGAAATGTAAATCACGATATAATTTTTTCTCATAACACTGGTGTTTCATCATATTTCCTGACCCAAAACAGCCTATAAAAGCAAACTGAAGGTCTCTCACAGTGAATCTGTCAGCTGCAGCTGGAGAACATCGCTGTCGTGACGTGAGCTGGCCCTTTGTTTGGGTTGAGAGTCGTATCAGCATTGTCTGCTTAGGATCACTATAATCACAAGTGTCTACCTACGGAAAGCCATTAATACACCACTGGAAAAAGATTTTGTTTAAGCGAGTGGTGAAGCATTCCTATAGTTTTTTAGATTGGTTGACTAATCCAGAATAACTGTGTTAATTTTGTAATATTATATATCATGGGATATATTAGCTTTTTTTTTTTTTTTGAGGACAGAAAAGGGTTAAGGCCCAGGCTTGTAATTATTGCCATACTATTTAAGCTCTATTCTAGGAATCCCAGAGGTCATGAATAAAAATAAGCTTGACATCCTTCTTTATGTGCCCTAATATAACCGTCATGGGTTCTGAGTGCTGAGTGAATTCGGTGCTTTTATTGGGTAGTGGCATTTGAATGGCTCCACAAAAAAAAAAAAAAAAAAAAAAGGCGAAAAAGCATGAGAAAAATGTATGTGGTGTGTTTTGGATCAGGTTTGTCTGGTAAAATCTTTTACTGTAGTCAGACTCTTGAACAATGTTGCTGGATTAAACAGATTAAGTATATTGCACACGTGATCCATTCATTGCCTTGCAATCAAATAAAGGCCAGAGTTTAATGTTCCCATGTTTTAGAGAAAGTAACTAATTGACCTTAGATCTTTTTGGACCTGCCCTAACATGCTTCAGGGCAGTTATTTAGCATCATCATCAGGCATCTGTGTGTGCCATATCACTCAGTTGTGTTATCCTGCAGTGTTTACATACCACAGAATATTTGCATAGGCTAATAATTACAAATTACTGCCACCCCTGAAGGCTGTGTGCAGCTACTGGAAATGGAAATGTGCATAGCTTCCCAGTAAAGATTATGTCTTAAAGATTAAATCTTACAAATGTTATTATGTCTGTCTCTTAACAGGGGTATATTTATGCTCATGGCCATGCTGTCAGGCCCTATTAGAATTATAATTCTTGGAAAAGTAAAACCTTTCAGTTTTTTACATTTTTTTGTCATTTTAAAGACATCATGCTTCCCCGGGATTGCTTGGGCATGCTTTTCCGTTTGATTTCAGTTTATATTTTTTGTTAGCCATCATAAAAATGAGGAAACTCTTTATGGACAAACCAATATTACTGGCAATTTGTAGTTTTTTGTGAAATTAGTTGTCACTTCAGTCTCACATCCGGTCCATCAAATCCACGTCAGTCTCTGTTATGTCACCCTGAGGTAAAAGTTGCTTGTGGTATTTTAATGCCAAGCCTCTTCTCTGGTGTAACCTTTCTTTACTGTTTAGATTATAGTGTAATGGTGCAGGAGCATTTCAGATATTTTGACAGCTGGTATCTGATTACAAACTCAATTCATTAGGTTTAAGTCCATTTGCTATGGCAAGTGGCTATGCAATCAAATTGAGACAATAAAACATTTAACTAAACCACTTTTTAATCCCTTTGTTTTTTTTGTTTTTTGTGCAGTGGGTGATAAGGTTCCAGCGGACATCAGACTGACCTCCATTCGTTCCACCACTCTGAGAGTGGACCAGTCCATTTTGACAGGGGAGTCTGTCTCAGTGCTCAAACACACAGATCCTGTCCCTGATCCACGTGCTGTAAACCAAGACAAAAAAAACATGCTCTTTTCTGTAAGTATATACATTCAAATGTAAGAATTATCTTTCTGAATACTATAATCAGGGTTTGAGTGTGTGCACAAAAGTTCTACAATGTACCTGAGATGTTTTGTTAGTGTGCACATGACAGGTGTGTGTGTGTGTGTGTGTGTGTGTGTGTGTGTGTGTGTGTGTTTGTGTGTGTGTGTGTGTGTGTGTGTGTGTGTGTGTGTGTGTGTGTGTGTGTGTGTGTGTGTGTGTGTGTTGGGCTGTACGTGTGTGCTTAATGAAACATCAGACATGCTGTTTGCTCTCACTTGTTTGGAGAAATAATTTCACAAGCACTTTTAGATTTCATATAGATAATGACCAGGGTGCATCAGCCTCAAAGACCACACACAAACATACTCCAAAGCTTCCATTACTTCTCTCCAGCTGAGAAGCTCTAATGGCTCCTGCATGTCATAAAAGGCTGTGCAGTCAGGATGGTAGTCAGGCCACATTCAGACCTAGAAGAAGTATTAAAGGTGCAGTTTACCGATTTGTAATATTCATATCATTTTGAATATTTCAGTACCTTAATTAATCCATGATTCACAATAATGACATGCAAAGAAAAGTACTTGTTTTTTTTTTTATTGCATTGCTCGTCTATATACCTTTTTTTCACATTTGTAAAATTAAATGTTCTGTTTACTAGGAGCATTTTTGTCATATGTTGGTTGGTGCTGTAATGCAGCCATGATGTTTATTAGGAAAATATATTAACAATAATTAAATTAAACATGAGGGATAACAGTCAGGATTTGTTGTAAATCCCCATTAGAAAATGGCCAGTGGCATACAGTCAACACACAGAAAGAATTTACATTGAAATGTGGTAGGTCAATGGTTAAGATGTTGAACTTCTGACTGGAAGGTTGTGAGTATGTTTAAATCCCACCACCATCAGGTTGCCTGTGTTGCAAAGGCCCCTAACCCTCAACTGCTCATTTGTATAAGTAAAGTAATTGTAAGATCTAAGATTATGATGTATTATAAAGCCAGTCACCTTGCATGTTGCAAACATTTTGATCACAGGTCTGTGTGTGTGTGTGTGTGTGTGTGTGTGTGTGTGTGTGTGTGTGTGTGTGTGTGTGTGTGTGCGCGCACATTTGTTGCTGCATAGGGCACAAACATTGCCGCAGGGAGGGCAATAGGTGTTGTAGTAGCCACTGGCGTGCAGACAGAAATCGGTAAAATCAGGGACGAGATGGCAGCCACAGACCCAGAACGGACTCCTTTACAGCAAAAACTAGACCAGTTCGGGGAACAACTCTCAAAGGTAGTGTGCTCCGTTTTTTTTTTTCCACTGTCGCTTCTTTTTCCTTTTGCCTTCTTATGTACTTCTCACATATTTATTAGGATTGATTGCATTTTGACATTGATTTGTTCATAAATATGTTTCCAAACAGTATATTTGTGTCTTCAGATTTCTTCCTGATATATTGATATTGATTATTTTTCTGTCAATTCCTGTCAATTTTTTATGTTCTTATGTTTAATTTCATGTTTATTTTTATATAATGAAGACTTTTTTTTTTTTTTTTTTACCTGAATATAGGTGATCACAGTGATCTGTGTAGCAGTATGGGGCATTAACATTGGACACTTCAGTGATCCTGTACATGGTGGCAGTTGGCTGAGAGGAGCTGTGTATTATTTCAAGATTGCCGTGGCTTTGGCCGTAGCTGCCATCCCAGAGGGTACAGCTGGGTTATACATCATACATCTCTTTTGACCTCTTTCATGCAACAGAATTAGACCCAGACTTAAACTACATACAAGCTTCTGTGTTCATCTAAT